>NW_027528611.1:4454515-4536761 GCF_008692635.1 Crocuta crocuta | reverse complement strand
CCACCCTGGGGATAAGCGAGGAGCTTCAGGGAAGTCAGGCTGCCTGTGTAATGGTGGGTGATGGTCCCATATTAAAAGATACTGAATATTCCTGGGCACTGCCTATAAACAGCAATGACATTTGCTGCAACAGCTTCATGACATCTCAGTGAGGGTGGAAGAGAGGAGTTCAAGAGCGATGCAGGAGTCAGACCTGGCACTTGGGACGCTCTCAGGAGCCAGGGAATGTAGGAAAGGCTCAGGTGGGTGTGGCAGGGATGAGGTAAGAGGGGGTAAAGGGACCAAGTAGGGAAGATTTGCTTAGGAAGGATGTGAACTTGGACACTGGGCCGAGGGGACACACCTTAGGGTTTCCTAAGCCAGACCGCGTCTAAGTGGGCAGGCTGGGCTTTGGAACTGCTGCTTTGCATACAGGACCAGAGGGCCCCATAATCAGTCCTGTCCCAGCCAGGTGAGCTCAGAGGGCGGGCTATGGAGGGGACTGAGAGGGTCTGGGGCACAGGGAGGGGAAGGAAAGAGGTCCCTCCCAGGGTGGGGCTGGGGTCCACAGCCAGGCTCCGGGATGGCTGGAAGCAGGGTGCAGCCCAGGTAGGCCAGGAATACAGGCCAAACGGAACTGAACAGTGCAGGCGAGAAGCCATTCTTCCAGATGTTCTTGCACCCTGGGGAGGGACAACAGAGTGGGGACTGGGGGAGAGGAACTCTGATACGGTTTTCATCTGGGCTGTGCTCGTCTTTCCTCTTCAGTAGTAGCTGGCTGGGGGTGAGGCAGCCGGGCAGGCTCCTCGTGGGGTGATGGGAGCAGGCTTCCCGTCAGAGACAAGCTTGGCAGACTACCTGGCAGAGGGGCCTCCAGGGAGCCCTGGATGGCCAGCGGCTCTTCCCTAGGGAGCAGAGATCTTGCCTTCCTCCGACCCCGACCCCGTATGGGTTCCCAGAATAGAAACTGCCTGGATTCTCCTGCAACACTTTCTCTTCTTCTGTGCTGGCTCCCCTCCCCGCTCCCACTCAGCTACCTGGCCTCTCAGAAACGCCCTCTCTGAGGTCCTTCGGATCCAGTGGCCCCCCCCGCCGCCCCCAAGACTGTCCGGTCACCCTGTTGGTCCTGTTTTCTTGACATTATCTGGATTGAGCTTGTCGATCTCTGTGTTCCTGTCGGCTGCCTGCCTCTCCTCCCTAGAGGGTAAGCTCCACGAAGCTGGGCTTCTGGTCATTCTTGACCGCAGCTGTACCCGAGGCTTCCAGGATGGGGGCCTGCCCCAGTCAGGCACTCAATGAGTATTTGTTGAATGGATGAATGGGTGGATGACACCAGAGGCACAAACACCGGATCTCTGGGACAAGAGTTGCATCAAGCCTCCTTGACGCTCAGCCCAAGACCCCCTCTGGGGGAGCTCCCAGCTGGGAAGGGGGCCTGCCGGGCACTGACAGAGAATGCATTTGGGGGCCTGGGGCCGCCCAGTGTCTGCTCCCTGACCGACGGCATGCTGGGAGACTGGTGGAAGGCAACTCAAGCCTGGTTTCATTCGCACCTGAACCCTCGGAGGCAGGGAAAGGAAGGACCAAAAATGTGTAGTTCTACTCCCCCTGCCCAGGCAGAGGGGCCTGCTCTGGAGGGCCAGGCAGTCCAGAGGGGTCTCTGGGGACCAGAGAGGGAGAAGTGTGGTCCCCGGGCTGTCTGATGGAGTGGAGGTGCAGCGCTATGCATACAGTGACTACGGGGTGTCACAGTCCTTGGGCAACAGTGCTCAGTCCAGCCGCAGACGAGGCGGGGCCCGGGACTAGGTGCAGGAATAGGCGGGACTACTCCCCTCCCCCCTGCTCAGATGGCGGCGTTCCGGATGGACACTCTAACCTGGACCTCTTCCCACCTTTAGCGTAGGCGATTCCTTCCAGCCCCGTTCTCCTGTCTGGCTAATGGCACTGCCTCTGGGGCCTCTGAACCGCAGCATGGCCAACGCGATGAGAAGGAACGGAAGGGACCTAGCGATCTCGCCCTGGCTCACAGGGTCCCACCACCTCCAAGTTCAGGAAGTATCAGACAGTGGGACAGGGAAGCTCAGAGAGGAGCTTAAGAACTTCACTGAAGGTGGATTCTAGAATAGATTGAGGGTGCCTTTTTCTTGCTTTGAAGGGGCTCCTTCCCTCTTTCTATATTTGCGAGGAAGTTCAAATCTTTTTAAGAGAGAAAATATCTGAGTTTGTCAAAGAGGAAATCCAGGCTGATACCAGTCTAGGTTGGAGATTATTTGAGGCTGGACAAAACTCTTCAAAGAGCAAGGATCAGAGGGCAGATGGCCCTTCACCTCATCCATGTCCTCTTAGCCTATTCAGCCTTGGCCAGGCTCCTCACCCCTAATGGAAGGTCTGGTCCCATCCCATTGCATCCCCAAAGGGCATTAAAGGCTGAGCCTTGGGGGGCCTCTAGGGCTTAGCGTCTGGGCCCAGGAGATGTAGAGAAAGGCATGGCTTTGGACTCCCCACACTTTTCCCTTGGGCACTGATCTGATGAACCTCTGCAGCCTCCCATGCTGCCATTCCCTGAAGAGGAAGGTGCCCCGTTGGGCATTTCCTCTGCATGAACCCTCCACATCTGCCCCCCCCATGTCACCCCCATCTACTTATCTAAGCCTCCCATGTTTATAGCAGAGCTCTTGCCACGTAAGCCCCATCCTGCATCCTGATCTTGTGGGTCCTTCTCTTGCTTGGGCCTCAGGGTCTCAGTGCAGGGTCCTCCTCCCCTTCACAGTTGCAACCACCTGCCCGGCCTTCACCGGCTCCTCTCCCTGCCTTCAGCGGTGGCCTCGGATGGGCACCCCAGCTGCCATGCCCAGTCACCTCTTGGTCAGGTGTAGAATCCTACCCATTTTAAATGTTCCTCTGCCAAGAACAGGGGGGCAACATAACCTAAAGATGTTCAAGAAATCTCAGAGATGACTTGAAGCACTTGTCCCTGTCCACGTGGAAGTGTCCGTGACTGGGGAAGGTCTCATCTTCTGGTTTGGTTCTTCATGCTCCCCCTTCCCCTTCACTTTCATTACCTCTTTGGAAAATCTTTGGATTTTCTTGAGTCTCCTGAAGGTCAGCTGTGACCCAGTTTGTTCTAGATACTGTATGTGGATTCATAGGTTGTAGGAAGTCAAGGGGATTGATGGGGGGCCAGTTGGGGCAGCACAGGAAGACCCCATTGCAAGTGGGGCCACTGTCCCCAGTGGTGGGGGCTGAGACAGCCTGAGATCAATGGGGGCCATGACAGATCCAGGCATCAGTCCCCGAGCCTCCCTGGCAGCCCCCAAGGACTCCCGTCAGTCAGAGAAGACCAAGGAAAAGGTCTTATGAAATACTCACTGGATGATACAGGAAGAGGGGGAATTCTGGGCAAGAGCGCCCATACTAGAGGACTTCAAAGGAGGTAGTCCCCTCTGGGACTGATCCCGCCCTACAGTCTGGTTCATAACTTAAGTTCACAGACTTAGGAAATTGGAGTCGATAAAGCTAAGGGGATGAACGGAGGGCTAAGGGTTAGTCCGAAGCAGCCACCAAGCAGAAGCCTGTGTGTGGCACTTGGGATCCTGGCAATGGGGAAGGTACAGGAATGATGTGGGCCCTACTCACAGGAAGGGGCAGCAGAGAGAGTATGACAATTGCCTCCTAAAAGTCTTTTGGAGCCAGAAAGAGCTTTAATTCCAGAGCACTGTCCCTGGTTGAAGAGCTTGGAAGTATGGAGGACCTAGTGGCAGAGCCTCGTGTCAGGACTGTCCATGGGGCCAGGACTGTCCATGGGGCCAGGACTGTCCATGGTGACAGAGCCTCTGGATGGTGGCCTGGCCTTGAACTTGATCTGGATAACCAGAGACTCTTCTTTCATGAGGTGTTTGCAGTCTGCTAGCCTCAACTTTTCAGGAAGAGAATATATGCAAAACAAGGATGGGGTGGTTTGGGGATGGGGTGGGGCTTTGGGCTAAATGGACTGGGGTGACATCAACTCCCATGGCGACTGGCCAATATCCATGTCCCCCCCCCCAAAAAAAAAACCCCATCTGGGAGCAAGGGAGCAAACCCAGGAATAAAGCCCACTTAGAGAAGTGGCCCAGCATTATAGCTTAAGTTGGCATATGGGAGCCTTCCAATTTGTTCTAAAAAGGACAAAGAGGCTGTGGAAACAATCACCAGCGTCTGGTTCTATAGCATGCCATTAGCTACAATCCCAGGGGTTCCCAAATTAGGTTTCGGTTCGGAAAGAAAAGTGTCTAACTCCCTCTGTCATCCTCAGTAGTATGTTGAGGACCAGGCTGAGTGAGCTGGACTATGGAATTTTTACTTAAGTGAGGTCCAGGCAGAAAAGGAGCGGGCGAAGCTGGCTCTGCCCACCCAAGGAATCCAGGGAAGGAGAAGAGAGAAAAAGAGACCCCTCTCCAGGGTTCAGCCCCAGAGCATGGGGGGAGGGGAGGAGAGCATTACTCACCAAGTACAGCGAAAACAAAGGGCAAGTGTCCTCTTGGCCACCTGGGCCACCTTTCATGGGCAGACTGAAGGGTTACTGAGTCTTAGCTTTCTTGGGCTGCTCTGGTCCCCATGTGCTTTTGGGAAAACCCAGAAGAGGCTCGTTTTTCGATCAGAGGTGCTCAGTGTAGGGGTCACTCCAGCATGGACCCCATGCTGGACCCCATGGAGGCCGGCACTGGCTCAAAGTGCCAGCAGGGGCACTGCTCGGGCCGCAGAAGGAGCCGCACCCCTGCACCCATGGGGAAGGAGCCCCACCCTGAAGACCAGAGCAGGCACAGGTGACAGGTGGGGCCTCGCAGAGACTCTCGATTACTGAACGGGGCTGGACTTTAAACCAGACTGAGCATTCGGATACGGCTTTTCTAAGTGATAGACCAAATAAAGAGATTTCATTTTCTCTGTCCCATTGTGTCGTGTTGGTTAAATGTTGCAGCCCTGCCCCATCAGCCATCATTGTCAGGAAATGGAGTACTTCTGCCTTCATTCAAGAGGGCTCCCTGGTTGCCAGCGTCCCTTGGTCCCGTCCAAGGTGTTTATTGGGTCAATAGTGTTGAGAACCAGAGGACAAAGTGCTGATACCGACTGATCCCACATATGACCTTGGACTGAACATCCTGTGTTCCGTTCTGGGCCCAAAGTCAACTACGGATGAGCCCAACACACACATCTGCACTTGGATCCCAGACATGCCCCCAGCCTCAAGGTCCAGATGATCCCTGGAGGCTGGGTCAAGGGAATGCCTCCTTAGGGTCTCCTAATCGACCCTCCAGGAGCAGGGAAGAGGCCAAGGTAGGTAGGGGAGCCAGACAGACCAGAGTTGGAGATCAGGCAGTACAATACTCCCTCCTCCAGGGGAAAGGGGGACTAAGGGGACATCAGCTCAGATGGAGGATTAACACGCAGTGTCATAAAGGTAAGAGCCTGGGAACGTCCTGACTGGGCTTTGTGGCCCAGGAGGGTGCCTGGAGCAGAGTCTCCTGACCAGGGGTGATGACACAGTGGCAGGGAAAGGACCCCGGTGGGGTCCCGGCAGCCAGGGAGACCTCTTCCAGGTGCCTGGTGGGCAGCCAGGACATCTGAGGAGGGTACGAGGAGTCTCCTCAAGGCTCTTGGCCAGTGGCCCAGGCATCCACTGGGAGAGGAACTGTGGAGGTTGGCAAGCTGGGGCTGGGACCCAGGCCTTTGGGACCTCCGCCCTCGTGCTCACAAGATGCTAATGCTCCTCCAGCGACCACGCCCGGAGGAAAGGGACAGAAGGCCCAATGGGCAGACTGGGCCTGTCCCCTTCACACTGCCATCTAATCAGCCAGAACCGTCCCACATGCCATCCCACTGAGCAGTCACCGAGAAGGACCAGGGAGCAGGAAGGGCCTTGGGGTGCGCCCCAGCAGCCCAGTCAATTGTGTCCCGGCATAGCTTCCTCCCCGTCTCCTCTTCCTTTTTTCCAAGGGCCCCCACGTTGAAGACAGAGCCCCAGCCCCAGCAGCCTTCTTGCTGGCCCCCCGGAGTGACTTGGGACTTCATGGCGTTTTGGCAGAAAGCAAGATGGACATGGCCTCTGCCACCACAGAGGGCGCAGTGGTGGGGTGAGTGGGGGCTGGGGACAGCACGCGCGGATTGGAAAGCGTGCAGAAGAGGCGTGGGTCCCCGGCTAGTGGGGACAATGGGCTGAGGGAACTTCCAGGAGGTGGAGCTGTCCTGGTGAAAACCTAAAAGATGGACAATAGCAAGTAGGGGAGGAACCCGAGAGGGCGCTAAGTGACGCAGCTAAGGGATGGGGAGTCTGGAGCGCAGGAGAACCGTGGCTGGAGAAGCAGGCCCAGGGCAGGGCGCACAGCGCCACACCGAGAGGAGTGAGCAGCGGCCCGGACCCAGTGAGGGCTGGAGAATGGTCTTGGCCGGCTGGTGGCACAGGCCAGGCTGGGTGCCGAGGGCCAGTTAGGAGGCTATTAGGGCACTTAGGCAGGCGGGGATGAGGGGGGCCGACGCTCAGGGAGGAGA
Organism: Crocuta crocuta; assembly: GCF_008692635.1. Classification (NCBI taxonomy): domain Eukaryota; kingdom Metazoa; phylum Chordata; class Mammalia; order Carnivora; family Hyaenidae; genus Crocuta; species Crocuta crocuta. Next base: position 4,530,254 of record NW_027528611.1, on the reverse strand, counting down.
GCCTGCGGAGACAGACCATACAAGGCTGGAGAGACTGACAAGGGTATGGACGCAGCTGTTTGGAGACAGAGTGACTCCTAGCCTGGGGGAACCAGGCGGCACAGTGAGGGAGGGGACGCAAGGGAGGGGCTGACTGTAGGCAGAAGAGACCATGTCTGGGTGGCAAGGCTGGGCTCAATGAAGCACATGGGGGGAGTGATGGAGGATGCTGGTCTAGAAGCTCAGCAGGGCTCTGGCCTGGGATCCAGTGATGCCACCGGGCAGAGGCTACCACCAGCGGCCAAACCGTCCTGCCACAGGCCACCAGGGAAACCAGTACAGGCCAAGGTCTTTGCTTTCCTTTGGACCACCGTCCAGCACCGAAGTTCCCAGGGACCTCCTCCCCTGCTCCCTCCCATCCCATCCCATCTCCTTGACCCCCGCTCCCCTGTGGAGAGACTCCTGATTGCAAGGTTTCGAGGGCAGCAGGGAGGCAGCACTTTGGGGCTCTTAGGACTGTTCCCAAGGGATGCGGAAGGGGCCCAGCCCCACCTCCATCAGAGCGCACTCGGGTGCAGACCACACCCTCCCATGCCCTAACTTGTCACAGATGCCTTCCCCTCTACGCAAGAGAACAGGGTCATTTCCCCAGCCAGGAGTCCAGCCTTCGCCATGGTGAACCCAGAGAATTCTCACCACTGGCTCCTTGAGAGCTGGGTGGAAGCAGTGATTTGGGATTTTGTCACCAGAGATCTGCCGGGAGGCTGCCTGGGAAGGGGCTGATTCAGTTCCTCACCTGTCTAATCAGGACGATAATAATCAATCACTCATTCGTTCACTGAACAAATATTTTTGGGCCACAATCACATGCCCATGGCCTTGGGAATACATCCGCAGGGGTGGGGGTGGGGTAGTGGAGACAAAACAAACACAAAACTAAGTCCGAGAGAGCTGCGGTGTGGGGCAGGAGAAAATGAAACCAAGGGTGGACTGGGAGTGGCCTGGGGAGCAGTCCCTTGGTGCTGCGGGGTCCTTGGGGGTTGGGGGGCTGGGTGAGAGGACCGGCCACAGCAGGGCCCCTGCACCTAAGGCCCTACTTTGAGTGCCAGGGGCTGGTGACCTCAGGACTTCAACTGCTGGTACTTGGTGGGGGCTGGGGGAAGGGTATAGGGAGGGAGAGGATAAGAGGGGGGACTCAGGGAAGGGAGATCAGGGTTAAGTAGATAGTCTTTTCCATATGAAATAGGCGGTGTGGCTTCTGTCAAGAGGGATGGGTACCAGAGGGGACTAACTAGGCTCTAGCTAAGGGTAACTAGAGGCTGACAGTGCCCAGCTCAGGGAGGGGACAGGGAGCCTCAGGCGCTGGACTGTTGATGTGATGTGAGGGGAGTGGGGAGGTGGGACCTGGCTGAGAGTGGGGATGGGGAGGAACCTGAGCCGCCGAAGACTGGAGTGAGGCCAGGAACTTCTGTCAAGGGGACTAGGGTGGGGGTAAAAGTACTTGACCACTTTCTGGCGGAGCAGAATCGGCCTGGGAAGTGGCCAGGGCGGTCTGGGCAGGAGTGTGACCACAGAAGGCTGTTGGCCCAGGATGACGTCATCCGCACGAAGTCACTCACCTCCTTACCAAATCCAGGCATCCAGCTCTGTTCCACCATGCCACCCTCATCCTCTCTTTGGGCTTTATAACCTCGAATCTAAACATGACCCCTACCTACACCTAAAAAGGAAATTTGGGAAAAAATTAAAATGTCACATTTGTTTAAATTGTTATAGAAGAAAAGTTATTCACAGATGCTCATGAGTAACCAGAAATGTTCACAAAACACTTTGTGTTATGATGGGAAAGACAGGAAGAATGCTTATCATTTATTTAGTGCCTGCTATATGCCTTCTCTTCACTGGTGGGCAGCAACAGCCCCTTCCCGCCCCCATCCCCCGCCCCCAAGTTCTCTGCCACTCTGAGCAAGACAGCTTAGTGGGCTCAAGGGACAGCTACTGAACATACTCTGCCCAGAGAAAACTCCTGTCTGCACTTGGCCCGGGAATGGAGGCCTCCCCGTTCTGACTGCCTTCCCCCTTCTGACTGCCTTTTGAGCCCTGAGTGGAGGGAGAAGGTGTAGAGTTTCATTTGCCAGGGAGGTGGGGCAGGGGATTGGGGAAAGGTCAGTGGGAGCCCGAGGAAGCCTAGGGGAAGTTATACTGGAAGATACTGGAAGGGTGAGCACAGCTAGGAGAGACAGCCTGAGTGGGTGGGGTGGGGACATGACACAACTTCTGGGGAGACAGGCCCAGGTCCTGCGGGGCTGTATGATACCCTGCCTTCTGGGGCTGCACTCCATGCCACTTCCCACGTGGGTTTTATGGCAAGTTTCCTTAGCCCCTGAGCTGGGCCATATCTGCAGGTGACTCAGCAGTGAATGAATCACAACTCAGGGCCTCAGGCAAATACCTAAAGTCTCAGAGCCTGTAAAAGGGGAAGCTTGTCTCTCCTGGGATCTCTGGGAGGGGGGAAAAAAAAAACCATGATAAAGCATTTCCGATTCTAAGAAGGAAGCCTGACGTATAGCAAGTGCTGGGGGCATGGGGGGAGAAACTGAGCAATCACGTAGGACTCGGGGTACGTGGAACACAGATGGCCCTGACCTCTCTCCACCCCAGTCTCACACTCAGCCTGCGCTTCTGGTCTCATCAAACTGCCAACCTCTCTCTAAGTGCCCCCTGCCCCTCGTGGGCTCTGCTTTTGGTTAGTATCTGTTCTCTGGATGCAAAAAGCCCTGGCCCTTGCTTCATGTGGCCCTCTCACTCCCCTCTCCTTCATTTAAGGATCTCCTCTCTGCTCACCCTCCGGACAGCCTTGGGGGCGGGGCCGCACACACACCTGTGCGGTGGAAGAAAGTTCTCCGGCTGCACAGAGGGCCAGGTGAGAATGCCCAGCCCCAGCCCTAGAAGTGGGGAATGCCTCAATGGCCAGGGAAGGAGGCCGAAGTTGGCCCTAGTTCTTCAGGTTCCTGGATCCTGACACCCTTCTGGCCATCCCCAAAGGGACGGTGGCTGTGGCAGCTGGTAGCAGCTGTCCAGGGCCAGGAGTCCTTCCAACCCTCACTGCCATTGGCCATCCTGTCAGGGAGTGCCACGGTTACTGCCTGACGGAGTGCTCTTGCCCCCCCTCATCCATCCCTGCCTTTCCAATAAGACCCTGCTTTTTGTTTTTTTAATTTTTAAAAACATTTATTTGTGAGAGACAGGGTGAGACAGAGTGTGAGTGGGGAAGGGGCAGAGAGAGAAGGAGACACAGAATCTGAAGCAGGCTCCAGGCTCTGAGCTGTCAGCACAGAGCACGACGAGGGGCTTGAACTCACGAACTGTGAGATCACGATCTCAGCTGAAGTTGGACACTCAACATAATGAACACCCAGGTGCCCCAAAACCCTGCTTTGGGGGTGGAAATGAAGTGGTTGCACAATCCCACAATCCTTCAAGGCTCCTTGGCAGCCAAGTGCAGCCACGTGTGGATTTCAGGGGACAAACATGTTCCTCTTCCCGCCCTTTCCGGCTGGCCCGGGCTGGAAGGCAGACAAGTGATGGCTGCCATCTCTGACCACAAGACCGAGGCCACGTTGGGAGGCTGGAAGAGCAAATGCTAACTGTGGTGCCCCCAAGGACCAGCCCTGGATTGCCCACATTAAGGTGAGAGAGAAACCTCTGTCTTATTTGTCCCCCATCATTTTTACGTCAGCAAACCTGATCCTGAGACACAGAACTGTAATTCCTCCTGCCCTCTCTCCCTGCCCTTCCCTCTTTTCTCCACCAACACTGATGCAGCATCTAGCATGTGGGGAGCAGAGGAGGAACACAGAAGCCGCTAGAGGTGATCTAGAAAGGGTAGGGATGCCAAGAAACAAGGCAACAGGGGTGGTACAGACAGAGGGAGACAGAGCCTGGGGAGGATTTGTCAGGGTGGGGGTGGGGGGAAGAACCTTCCAGAAGAGCAGGGGCATCAGGAACTCCCCACACACCCACACCTACCCCCGTTCTCCCCTGGATGGCCCAGTGTACTTTCCTGATGAGGCCATAGGAGGGGATGGGTGCCAGCCTGGGTAGAGGGGTGCCTAGTGAGGGTGGGAGGCCGGACACAGGGAAGGAGTGTCTCCCTAGACCTACGCATTGTCCCCAAATCAAGGCAACAGGTCTAGAGTGGGCCACAGGGACCCCACATCATTCCTGAGCCCCGGTGCTGCCCACACGGCTGGCTTCTTAGCAGCGGGCTTCCACTGGGTCCCTGTGGGACTCAGTCCTGCTGTGCAGACAACATGTACACAGGGCCAAGTGCTAAGGACATCAAAGAAGGCCCTACACATTGCCGTGACGGGCTGACCCAGGGCAGCAGTGCCCTGGTATATGCTTAGCAGCTGGTTCTCGGAGGGGAAAAAACACCCTATTCTTCAGTCTTTGCAGACTTCTGTGGTCTGAATCCTCCATGACAGTAATGCAGGGGCTGTAAGCATGACGTGCTGGAAGGCAGAAGGGGGAAGGCCGGAGACGGGCCCTCAGGAGCGGCTCAGCCACACCATTACCAGAGACGTCTCATCACCCTACCGGTGTCTTGACCCTGAGCCAGCAGGTTGCCTGGCAGTGGTTTGGGTTCTGGAAACTTCTGTCCAGCCTGTACCGGGTCCATGGCAGGTTGGCCTCTGCCAAGGGCTAGAGGAAGAACCAAGGGACCATCAGTCACAAGAGCACTCTCTTGAGGTGCTCACTTTTCCTTGACTTCTGCCTCTGCCTCTTCCCCCACCCCTTCCAGGTGTTTTCTCTCCGTCCCATGGCTTCTCCTCACCTCCAGCCCTCCTCCTCTTAGTCAGTGGGATCATTCCCCTGCTTCTGGAGCCTGGGCCTCCTCCTACCCCCCCCCCCCAAAGCTGGTTCTCTATGCCCCAGGCTCGCAGGCCCTGCCCCCACACGATGCTCTAGCAGCTGTCTCCTTCCCTGGCTCTCACCCCCTCAGTCCCCCCGCCCTGCTGCCAACCCCCTGCCTGTACCAGAGGAGGTCTGCACAGACACTTGCTGCTCGAGGAAGCTCCTCAGCCTCCCTGCCAGGCTCTCCCATCCCAACCCCTTCTGGCATCATCTGCTCTACCTCCAGGCAGCTTGGAGCCAGGCCCCCAGCCGCCCTGGCAGCCTGGGGCCCTGAGGCTTTATGGCCCCAGGGTAGGACACAGATCTGGGCCCCCAGCCCCCGGGCTCCAAGGTGCCAGCCCTGCAGGGGAGTTGCTTAATGACCTTGTGAGCAGTAATTACACCCCAGGGCCCGCTCTTAATAACCACGTATTCTCCCTGTCAATGTGCCTTAATTGAAAATGAGTAGGCGATACAAGTTGCTGTGAAGTTGGCTGGCAAGCCCTTAACGTGATATTAATTGTAGTAATTAGTAGTCACTTTGTGTTGGAGTCATCTATAAATAGGGGGTCCATTAGTTTAGCAAAAGAGCGTGATTTAAAATGCAAATAAAANGCTCCTTGGGGGTGGGGGTGGGGGCGGGGGAGGCGGCGGCAGCCACTCTGAGGAGGCACTGGTCAATCCGGGAGCTCCGGATTCTCACCCCTTGGGAGGGGCCTATCTGGGACACGGTTCCTTTAAACAAGTTTGCTCAGGCTCCCTCGGGGTGGCTGTCACTCTTACTCCGAGGCGAGGCTGGTGGTCAGCCTCCCAAGTAGCTCCTCCCCCATCTGCTGATTGGTTTCATTTGTCGACTGGAGCGCTTTTTAAAGGCACAGTAGCGCCTTCAGGCCCTGGGAGAGTGGGCTGGGGTGGGGGAGGGGTCCCCTCTTTAAATGCTCTCTTCACTGTCTATTGGGAACCCACGGATGCCATGTGTTATTCTGTGACCCTACAGAGTTAAAAAACCAGACCCACCACATTATTCTGGGGGTAGACAACTTACTCTCCACTTGGTACTCCCACGAAAACACCTAGGAGGGTTGCTGAAATCACACCCCCCCCCCATATTTCTCACAGGCTTTGGGTGACTATTGGAAGTGGACATGACTGGACGTGGAAGGGGCCAATTAGGGAAGTGTTAAGGCCCGAGGGACGAGTCTAGTTCAGCCTTCATTTCATTAGAGCCTCACAAGTCCTCCACACCTTCTCCCAGGCCTGGGTTTCCACCCGCACAACTAGGGAGGCGGTGGAGATGCCCCTGCGCCCTTGGGTCCTTTTGGTTAGTGCAGCCACCAGAGACCTGGGGTTCAGAGCCCAGATCTGAGCTCTTCCCACCCCGCCTCTGCCTGCCACCGCCCCCTTCAAGAACCCATCACTCCCTTAGGGACAACTGAGGCTGACTCTTTCAGGGCTATCTGCTTTTTTTCATGCGATGAGGCAGCCCAGCCCAAACCCAGGTGAGAACAGTCCATTCCAAGAGGACCTTCCACCATTCTCCAAGGAATGAGGGGAGTCAAAGCAGCTTATCCTTTATTCTAATTTATTATTATCCTTTCATGACACACTGCTTGTAACAGGTAGTCATACTTGTGGTTTATGTCCTATTTGACAAAAGAAAATGTTGGCAACCCTGGGTGCATCCCAAAAACGTTTTAGAAAATTCTGCCAGGTATAAAATCCAAATGTCTGGTTGGAGACTGAATAGGGACCTGAGGCCGAATGAGTCAGCTGTGTGGTGGGGGGAGAGAGAGAGAGAAAGTGTGTGTGGGTGTGTGTGTGTGTGTGTGTGTGTGACGTGGTGGGGGAGGGGGGGAGGTGAAATAGGGATGTGTTTCAGCGAAGATTTCACTCTCTCTGAAATAGCCTATGAAGACAGCTGCATCACAGATAAAGAACTGGAAGGGGGTCCAGGCACTGTATATCCCATCTCCCTATAATACAGATGAGGAAACTGGGGCCCAGGGAAGGAAAATGACTGGGCCAAGCCGCATGGTGAGTTAGTAGTCTGGCCTCTGGCCAGCGCAAACCTCCCTCTCTGCCTACCTGCCCCCTGTCCCTGTGTTGGCCTCAAGCTTAAGAAGTAGATGTAGGACACGTGGGGTCTGCCGTGGTTGGCTGTTGAAGCTCTAGCTCTTCTGCCACGGGGACATTGGTTGACTTCTAGAAAACAGCCCTGCGAACAGCAGACCAAGAAGTTCGTAGAGGAGCAAAGGGCACTCAGACAAGGCCACTCTGGGCCAGCGGCCCCTTAGTGTGACATGCTTCTCTGCCAGTGACAGCTCCAGCCCACTTGCATCTTCCCACCTCCTAGGTGTCAGTGAAGATCCCCGTTACTGAATCCTCCCCACTTCTGGGCAGCACGCAGCCCTGCACTGCCTCTGCTTTCCTGGCCTCTTCTCAAATCGCTCGGCACCAACCTGAACCCTCCAAGAGGACTCTCTTGGGACCCTCCTTTTGAGATTCCATGGAGATTCGGTAGGGTATGTTCTTTTCTGCACAAGCTAAATAAACCTAACCTTTTTTGGACTACAGGTGTGTTCCTGGTGGTATTTGTTGCTGGGCTCTGAACATCCAACAGATACACGAACCATAGTGTTCCAGGCAACGAGGTGGTCACAAAAAGCAACAGAACTCACAACAGTGCGTGGAGACAGACTGTAACCAGACTTAACCGTGGAGACAGTTTCGTAATGTATAGAAATATCGAATCACTATAACTTACACCTGAAACTAGGGGGATATTATATGGCAGTGATTCTTCAATAAAAAAAAAAAAAGAATTCACAACTGTGTGGTACCAGCTTACAGGTAGATATACAATATCTACAATGTGACCTGTGGAATGGAATTGAGAGTCCAGAAATAAAATCATGCATTCGTGGTCAACTGATTTTCAACAAGGATGCCAAGATCATTCAAACAGGGGAAAGAAGAGCCTTTTAAACAAATTACACTGGGGAAACTGGATAGCCACATGGCAAAGAATAAAGTTGGACACTTGATCCTATACTATATTAAAAAAAAAATTAACTCAAAATGGCCCAAAGACCTACCTATAAGAACTAAAATTAGAAAATTCTTAGAAGGAAACATTGGGATACCTCAGATTTGGCAAGGGATTCTTAGGTATGACACCAAAAGCACAAGCTGCCAAAGAAAAACGTAAATTGGACTCCATGAAAACTAAAACCCTGTGGGGTTTCTTAGGATGCCATCAAGAGAGTGAAAAGAGAACCCAAAGACTAGAAAATATCTGCAAATCATATATCTGATAAGAGACGTGCATCTAGAATAAAGAACTCTTACAACTCATTAGTAAAAAGACACATAACCCAATTTTTAAATGGGCAAAAGATCTGAAGAGATATTCCTCCAAAGAAGATATACAAGTAGTCCATAAGCACATGAAAAGATGCTTGGTATCATTAGTCTCAGGGAAACACAAATCAGAACCGTGAGATAGCACTTGACACTCAAGTCTAGGACGGCCATGATGGAAGAATCAGATAACAAACATAGGAGAGAATATGGGGACATTGGAACCCTCAAACTCTTCTGGTGGGCATGTAAAGTGGTGCAGCCATCAGAAAGCAGTCTGGCATCAAAAGTTAAACCACACAGTTGCCATACGACCTGGCAATTTCACTCCTAGGTATGCACCCAAAGCAATGAAAACATGCCCACACAAAATTGTGTACATACATATGGCAGCGTTATTCATAATGGCCAAAAAGTGGAAACGATCCAACTGTCCAGCTGATGAATGAGTGGATAAACGAAATGTGGCTTATCTGTACAACGGAAGGGTATTCGGCCATGAAGAGGAATGGAATGCTGTTATGTACTGCTACAACACGGATGAATCTAGAAAGCATTATGCTTGTTAATAAGCAAAGGAACTCAGCCACGGAAGACTACATCTCATGTCGTTCCATTTATGAGAAACGTCCAGAAGTGGCAAATCTGTAAAGACAAAATTGATTAGTGGTTGCTTAGGGCTGAGGGGAGGGAAGGCAATGGGTATGGGCTTTTCTCTGAGGTGAGGAAAAACCGTTCTAAAATTGACTCCACAGTCAATGGAGTCAATGACAATTGTGCTTATCTGTGAAAATACTAATCCATGATACTATTGACCTGTATACTTTAAGTGGGTGAATGTATGGTGTGTAAATTACATCTCAATAAAGCCGTTTCAAAGAAAATAGACCTAGGCCCTTCCCCATAGAGGCTCCATTCTAGAGGGGAGGGTCTGCGTGAAACTGATCTCTCACAAATAGTAGTTTCCACCAGATACAAAGATGGAGGAGCAAGGACCACGAGGCAAGGCAAGGAGGGCTGCATTTAACCGGGAACAAGTGTCCGTGAAGCCTGCACTGGGAAGTGACTTTTTAAAATATCTTTTTTGGGGGCTCCTGGGTGGCTCAGTCGGTTAAGCGTCCAACATAGGCTCAGGTCATGATCTCATGCTTTGTAAGGTTGAGCCTCATGTCAGGCTCTGTGCTGACAGCTCAGAGCCAGGAGCCTGCTTCGGATTCTGTGTCCCCCTCTCTCCCTGCCCCTCCCCTGCTCTGTCTCTCTCTTAAAATTAAACATTAAAAAAATTAAAAAATATAAACTATCTTTTTATTTTGTAGCTTTAATGAGTCATATATATCCTGAAACTCACATCAAATGGACAAGTCAATATTTAGTAAATTGACTGGGTTGTGCAACCATCACGATAATCCAGTTTTAGATCATTCTTATCACCCAGTGAAATTATTTTTTTTAGTGTTTAGTAGTTTTGAGAGAGAGGGAGGCAGAGAGAAAGAGTAGGCAAGGGAGGGGCAGAGAGCGGGAGACACATAATTGGAAGCAGGCTCCAGCCTCTGAGCTGTCAGCACACAGTCCGACGCGGGGCTTGAACCCATGAACCCTGAGATCATGAGCTGAGCCAAGAGTCGGACACTTAACTGACTGAGCCACCCAGGCACCCCGATTCCTTGAATGCACATACGGTTAATCCAGTTCCTGTGACCACTCATCTGCTTCCTGTTCTCATAGGTTTGCCTTTCATGGAAATTTCATATAAATGGAATCCTAGGATATGTGATGTCTTCCGTCTGACTGCTTTCAACGAAGCATGACTTGAAGGTCAGTGTCATGGCAGTGTGGTAGGCAGTAGTTCATGCCCTTTCATTGCCAAATAGTACTCAACCATACAGGCAGACCACATTTTGCTCATCCATTCACCAGGTGATGGGCTGCTAGGTTGCTTCCAACCTTTGGCTTTCATGAACAAAGCTGCTCTGAAAATTTCACAGCAAGTGTTTGTATGGTGGGATGTTTTCATTTCCCCAGGGTAGGTTCCTAGGAGTGGATTTTCTGGGTCATATGGTACATTTAACTTAAAAAAAAAAAACCTGCCACACTGTTTTCCAAAACATTTAAGCTGAGACCTAACAGATGGGAAGGAGCCAGCCAGGCAACGAGTGGGGGAGCGTTCTGGCAACCCAAGTAAAGGCCCTGCGGCCGGGGAAAGAGAAACTCGCTGGGATAGGGGAGCTGGTTCCCTTGGGGGAACTGGGTAAGATTTTTTCTACTGAGCCACCTGAAAGAGTATGAAAATGAATCTGTTAGAACGAGACCCCAAGGTAAGAGGGTCCATACTAGATGTGTACAGCAAACAGGAGAGAACAGGAATGTAAGTGACATGAGAGAGGCTGCCATTTAGGACACAGAGGAGGGGACAGCACCAACTTTGGAGGGAAGCTGACCTGGGTTGCAATTCCGGCTCAGCCTCTGGGATGTTGGACACATTTCTTAACCTCTCTGAGCCTCAGTCTCTTCAGCTGTACAATGGGAACTCACTTCGCCCTCTCCTAGGAGGTTCTAAAGACTGGCAAGAATGTGTCCTGTCAAGAACCTGGGAGAAGAGGCCAGAGGCAGCAAAGGGTGTGGGGGAGGCCCTTCCCTGAACAGAAGCGAAGAGTGGAGGGGCCGGGGAGAGCCAGGCTGAGGAGGCTGGAGGGCATGAGGTGCCTGTGTCCTGGGGGGTGCAACTTTACCCAGGCAGCAGTGAGAAACGGCTGGAGGGCTTGATCTGGCCAATGCGGGAGGCCCTGAATTAGAGCAGCCAGGCAGAGGAGGGGCCAGTCCTTCTGACGTGGCTGCAGGCATCCCAGCAAGGTTACTAGAGCCCAGTGGAGGCAGACGGAGAGGAGGTAAAGAGGGTGGAGGGGCCGCCTGGTGACCGGAGTGGGGGAGTGTGGGATGGAGAAGTCGGGCACGCCTCCAGGGCTGGCGTGGACTGAACGCACAGGGGAAGATGGAGGCGCAAGGCCGGGGACAGCAGGCTTGGAGGAGGGGGAAGAGTGCGGTGTTCTACCAGGGACGCGCTGGGTGTGACGTGCTGGTGGAGAGCGCCCCCTGGGCTCCGGGCAGATTTCCAGAAGAGCGGATCCTGTCTCTGGGAGACCCAGAGTGTGGACTCGGGTGTCCTCAGGAGTGAGCCCCTCAGGCTCCTCGGCACCACCGTGCCTGTGACCACAGAACCCCCTTCCTCATCCATCTTGTTCCAGGCATGGGAGAAACCATTCCCTGATTCCTCACCTCCCTGGGGGTTCCCGCTGTGGCTTCCCACAAGTCCCTGAAGGGTTGGGAATCATTCTATCACATGACCCCACCACAGGGTCTCTGAAGCCAGCTCCCTGCATTACCCCTGCCCTTGCCCTCTGCTTCCTTCCATGACCCACGACCTCTCCTAACCTTGGGGCCTGGGCCAGTGACCCCTGCACCCAGAAAGCAAGGGTTCCCCTTAGCAAGGGGTCTGCTAATGTCCCCAGTCTCCTCTAGGAGCTCCTGAGTGAGCTAGGCGCGTCCCCATCCAGCATAACCTTACTTGCTGTTGGATATGGTCATGTGAGTCTGGCTAACGGGGTATAAGTAAAAGTGTCATTTCCAGGCAGTGTCTATGCAGGGAGGAGGTGAGGCCTTCATCATTCCTTCTTCCTGGGATGTGTATGTAATGTCTGGAGCTCCAGCAGTGACCTTGGATCATGAGGTGGGGTGACCTTGGGAATAGAAGCCACACACAACGGAGCAAAAAGCCTGACATACCCGACATGGTGCACACTGTACATTGCATTCTGTGCATCCGTGCACAGAACACGGAATACAATGTGAAGGGTTTCCCTGGAGTCTGGGCCCGATACCAGAGTGCCGCGTCGGCCTCAACTACTAAGGGTTCTGCACCCAATTTCAACATGGAGGGGCTGTGCTTTCCCCACACCACCAAGCAATTCTCCAACACCAGCTGGGTGGCCTGCATAACTCAAATGTGACGCTGTCTACCCGGAGATAGTGTCAGATCCCACGGATTAAGGGCTTAGTCCCACACGACTGCCCCCACCGCTTCAGATGCCAGTCACAAGCCCAGGCTGTCACCTGTTCTGACCGATTAAATCAGAGGTTCATACGACCCCCTCCTCGGGTTTTGTTAAGTTGCTAAAGCAGCTTACAGAACTCGGGAGAAACACTAGATTACCAGGTTTTATTATCAAAGGATACAACTCAGGAACCAGCAGCAGATGGGAGAGAGGCACATGGCAAGGTATGGGAAGGGGGCTTGGAGATTCCATGCCCTCTGAGTGTGCAACCTCCACGTGATCAGCAACCCCGAAGCTCTCTGAACCCCGTCTTTTTGTTGTTTTTTAGCGAGGTTCCATTACATTGGTACGATGGATTAAATCTTTAGCCATGGGTGATTGAACTCAGTCTCTGGCCCCTCTCTCCTCCCCAGAGGTCAGGGGGTGGGACTGCAGGTTTCAGCCCTTTCCTTGCAAAGTTGGTTCCCCAGGCAACCAGCCCCCCACCCAAGGCGGGATTCAAAAGTCGCCTCATTAACATAACAAAAGACACCATAAGGAGCTCTGTGCTAGGAACCACAGACCATATAGAAGACCAAATATAGATCTCATCGTAAATCACAGTATCACAACTGCCTACCTCTGGACATCACGCATGTAAGAGAAACATACTTCCATTGGGAGCAATTGCCATCTGCAAATTTTTGGTTATCTGCCTCCAAATCTACTTCTAACACCCCAGGTCTAAGACCCAGTCCCATGTACTCCTTTTCTTTGCCCAGATCCATTGTACCCACAATGAGTGACTCTTGGCTCCCTTCAGGGGAAACCTCACCCTGACAGTGGCCCCAACACAAGGTGACCTGCATAAATGTCACAGCCCAGATTCCCCAAAGTCCAGGCTGTCCTGCTTTAAGTCTCATCCAGCCTCACCTTGTGTTTGATCATCCATTGCCAATTCCTCCAAACAGTGGCTTCCCCCACAATTCCTCTCTCATGGGTTTTCTGGGCTCACCAGGCACTTCTAGCTCAGGGTTCCCCCATGAGGTTGCGGTCAGGTGATGGCCGGGGCAGGAGTCCTCTGAAGGTTCAACGGGGCTGGAGGTTCAAGACGACTTCCTTGACCTGTTGGTGGGTGGTGCGGGCTGGGAGCTCAGCGGGGGCTGTGGGTTCCTCACAGTGTGGAGGCTGGATTCCCAGGACTGTCCTAGGAATAAGGCTTCTAACGCCCCGGCCCCCAAAGCCACAGTATCACCTCTGCCATGGGATTTGAGCCAGCCCGGGTTCAAGATTAGGGGACTAGACCGGGCGCGAATACCAGGAGGTCGTTCACTGGAGGCCACTCTGGCATAGAGGAGTCTGGAGCTCGGCCAGAGACTGGACCCGAGAGATTTAGGTGTCGGCAGCGTTTACGTGCTAATCAAAAGCCCGGAAATGCATGAGCTCTGGATGCACTTGCGTGTGCACGTGGCACGTGTCGGGGCGTGTGTTGTGCGGTGTGCGTACACGGGGTGTGTCTGTGGCGTGTGCTGTGTGGTAGGTGCAGCGTCGGGGGTGGGGATTGTATACGTACGTGCTGGAGGTTGGCAGAGATCTGGAATTCAAGGGAGGGGTGGGTCCTTAAATTAGAGTCTCCAGGGGTTGGACTCCCTTTTCGGCTGCCTCCCACTCTCCTCCTCTGGCGTTCCTGCCACTTTAGACCCAGCCCTGGCCACCGTCAAGCACGTCAGGCACAGAAGTTACCAGGCTCACCTTGAGGGAGGAGCCGGGTGCAGGGTCCCTGAGGCAGCACTCTGGTCCCATCCTGCCCAGTCTCTCAAGGACCCCCTTCCCCACCCAGTACTGCAGGTCAAGGTGGAGGCCCCGCAGCGGGGTGGGCAGGGCTCACTGAGGCCACAGTCTTGCCAGCAGCTCCCCCTGCCAGGAGACGCTGGGGAGCATGCGGGGTGCCGTCCCCCTGCCCAGGCCCTAGGGTCTGATGTGCAAAGGGTGCTCAGCCCCGAAGTCGGGGGTCCGGGCTTCCCCCCCTGCCATGTGACCGCAGGGAGGTCACTCTCATTCTCTGAGCCAAATAAAAAGACTGAATTAGATGCCGTAGGATTCCGCCCAGAGTCCCAGGACTGAGCACAGCCCGCCTCGGCCTCCCCAGGATCTCTGGTTCACATTCTCCTCCTTTCACAGGTGAAACCTGGAAGGGCACCCAAGCTCCAGAGGTCATCTCAGGCAGCCTCCTGCCTGGGTTCCAGGCGTCATCTCTGTCTGAGTCAGAGGCCCTCGTGTGTCAGGCAGGGCCCAGCGGCTGCAGGGGGGGGAGCAGAGGGGGAGTTAATCTTCCCTGGAATATTAATGGCTCCGTCAGGAGTGCTGGGGACGAGCTGAGCAGCAATCTGCCTTTATTAACGAGGCGGGCGCCAGCTGGAGCGCAGGCGCCCCGGGAGACAGAAGACCAGAGAGCAGAGGCAGCTGGGAGGAGCCGGTGTCCTAGCCAGCAGGGCGGGGCAGCAGGTAGCCCGCTGAGGAGGTGCCCAGGGAGGCCACCTGAGCCCCAGGGCCCCTCCCACCTCAGCCACACCACCACCTATTCCCCAACCCGCCCCCCCCACCCAGCTTTGTCCTCCACCTTTTCTGCCTCTTCCTCCAGGAAGCTCTCCTGTAGTCATGCTCAGCTTCACTCCCAGGTGGCCTCCACGTGGGCTGTGCCTGTCACCCAGACTTGCTGCCTCGCCAGTAATTGGCTAACATGGTGGGTTCTCGGTCCTACTGCACCGGAGAGTCGCCTGGAGAGTTCTAGCAATCCTGATGTCCTTCCTGACCACATCCAGAGACCCTGACGCAGGTGTTCGGGAAAGCACCTTGTCATGGAGATTGTGTCCCTGACCTAGGGTACCCCTCCCAGCTCTCCCCAGCACTCAGCTGCCGCCGCCGGGAGTGCTAACCCTGTGTGCTCACTGCAGGCCGGCACAGCTCTACGAGCTGTATATACTCATTGGACATTTACAACAGCCCCCCAGGATCCAACTGCCACACTCCAGTTTATAGAAGGGGAATCTGAGGCCCAGAGAGGTTCAGTTGCTGGCCCGAGGTCATGCAAATGCAGGCAGTGGGGGTCCAGAGCTGGGCTCTTCACCACTCTGCCTGGTGCCTGCGAGAGGGACCTGGTGAGAAAGGCTCAAACTGCAGGTCGCCTGGGAGAAGACGTGCAGCCAGGCCATCAGTGACTCGGTCCTCTTCTGGGACCACAGGCCACAGACTTAGGACATGCGCCAAAAAGTCACCAGGAGACAGCAAGAGGTGCAAAAGAAAGTTCAGGCAAGGCTTGATCGAAGGCCCTGGGCAGTTTTCAGAGCTTCCTCTACTTACCTGGGGGCCCTCCGAGTCCTATTCCGATGTGCACGTTACTGATGGAGAAACCAAGGCTAGGAGGGGTGAGGGGCCAGGTCAGCTTCTCAGGCCCGTCTGGGGAAGGGTTTGGGTGGGCCTGCACATGAACATGCAGAGTGCTGGGTGGGAGGGCTTCCTCCTCGGCTCACGGAGCATGTGCGCGCGCACATCCGTGAATATGCGTATACAGGTCTGTATGTGCGGGGTGCACAGGTCTCTGTGTGTGTGCGCAGGTCTATAGGTGTGGGGGGTGCACGCCTGCCCTGGGCCCATCTGGGTGCCTGACCCACACCACCCTCGCCCCCCGAGGGCATCGGAGTCCATGGCCATCGGCTCCTCTAGGAAAGCCAGCGCGGAGAGGAGGCACCAGTTAGCCAGCCCTCACCTCACTCCGCTTCATTATTTAAGCCACCACCAGGACAGGGTTATGAAGCGGAGATGAACCACTGGCCCTATGGCTGGAAGCAATACATATTTCCCTTTCTTTTGCCTTTTTTGTTCACCAAATTGAATCAATTTATTAAAGTTGCTCACAATTTGTTCTGATTCCCCAACAGTGAAGAAGAGACATGAGGCATTGGGGCCCCAGGGCCAAATTTCACTCACTGAAGTGAACTCCAGCTGGCCCGAGGGGGCCCTGCCCNGGAGATGTGGCATGCCCACACCCAAGTACCCTGCTCTCTCTGACCCTAAACATCTCAAAGTGAAACCAAATGCTGACCCCGCCTCCAGGAGCACGGTCACATGGCTCGTACCGCAGTGAGCAGTGCTTTCCAAGGCAGAACCCCACAGGACAGCGGCACAGCAGGTGCGTCACCCCCGACACGCTGCCACTGTGCCCCGGATACCACCGGAACTGTGGATCCTCAGGCCAACAATTATTGAGAGTTTCCCATCTACCAGGCGCGGTTGTATGAACCCGCCTAATGGTGCAGACACGACAGTGATCCCCATTTTACTGACAGAGACACTGAGGCTGCAGCAGTTAAGTGCCCTGCCTAAGGTTTCGCCCACAGTAAGGGCTTGTGGCCCCACATAGTGAATGAGCCACCCCAAAGCTAACATCGAGCCCGCTTTCTCCATTTCAGAGTCTGCCTCCTGGGAGCCTGGCCCATGACACAAGAGCTGAAAAGACCTGATACGTGCATGCTGAAGGCACCCCTGTCATCCATGAACGGGGACAAGAAGCAGGAACTGGGAACAGTGACGGGCAGGCTTGAGGCCACATGGTCCCAGGAGGGAGCCAGAGGAAACCAAGGTGTGTGCTGACTCCCAACCTTGCCCAGCGCCTGGTGAAGCCCTCAGGGTCTGTGAGATCCCCGATTCCTCATAATACTCCCCGCTTTGTTGCGCTAGCTTGAGTGGATTTCTGTTTCTCGCCATCAAACTATCCTGGAACAGGACCGGCAGTCATTCCATGTTTTATGAATAAGAAACCAAAGCCCAGAGGGGAGGGGCCTTCCCTGAGGTCACAGCCAGCTAGCGAAAGGGCCAGTGCTTCATCCTTTATTGATCTAACAGATAGCCATTGCGGCCCTACTACGTGCCATGCATTTTGTTGATTTGAAGGTTGCAACTGCAAGGCAAACACGATCCTTTTACTCACTGAGCTTACGATCCCGTGAGAGAAAAAGACAAGCCAACAGACAATTACAACACAGGGAGACAAGCACTATGGAATCACTTAGGAGGGGCACTTATCCTGGGTTTGGAACCTCACAGAAACTTCTGGGGGGCCTGGGGGAGGCTGTGATATCTATGCCAAGCCCTGCAGGAGAGCAGAGCTCTCCAGGGAAAGGGAACAGAACGTGAAAAGGCTCAGACCTGAAAGGGAGTGTGTATGGACCACAAGCTGGTTTTAGGTTCTCGGCATCTTTTCCTTGGTCAGGGGACGGGGAGGCACAGCTTTCCTGGCTCTGTGTCGCTTCCGGGAGATGGCCAGTCACCATCCCCGTGTCCCTCACCGCAGGGTTAGGTCCCTGACCAGCACCTCTCTCAAGAATCTGCGTGTCTAATGGAGACACATAAATGGCAGGTGGTGAGAGCTGAGGCACCTTGGGGCAGTGCCCCGAGGGACAATCCAAGCTACTCAGAACCCCAGAGCCGCCCCCGCTCCTGTCCATCCTGAGGCCCGCAGTCTAGCTTCTCCTTCCATTCTGTGACCCGCTCCACTGCCTCTTCAATAAACCCCTCATTCCTTTTTCGCTTTTTCAGAGTCAACTTCTGATGCTCGCAACCCAATCATCCCAATTCAGAGATTAGTACCAGGAGTGGGACTCATGGAAAACCCTTAGGGACGTACGTTTTCCTTGGCACTGGTCTTCGTTACTCCCCAAGGCCTGACTCCGTAAACCTCAGGTCCATGTGCCTGGACAGAAAAGAGGTTACCAAGGGTACACAGTGGTGAATAGCTAATCACGTTCCACCCTCCAGTCACCCGGGACCGAAAGTGAGAGACCCGGCCGCGGCCATGGCCAGTGCATAAAGGACGGGGAACGCTGGGCCCGTGAGCTGGACGGTTCGTTCCCAACACTGGATAATTTGAAGCAAGAAAACGACGGGTTCACATCAAAATGTTCGCCTCAAGGCACAGAATAAAATTTAGGGCCGTCAGATGACCACAGCTGAAGGAATGTTTTGTTGTGGATTGGCCGTGGAGTTGAAATTGCAGAAGACTGAACTTACAGGTTGATTCTGAAGTTACTGAATTACAGTGTCTGTTGAATTCACGACCTGACCACTTCCCCTCTGCGAAAGGGCAGGCTTTGGTCAGGAAACATTTGTGTCCTATTGCAATGGTGGTGATATCTGGGAGTTTTATGAGGATGCAGAGGACCCTAAGTCCCCAGGGAGCTCACTGTCCCACCCTCGACGTCCCTCATGGCCCACCCTCAGTTTCTCCCAGAATATTGAGGATCTGGGCTCCACGTGGTCCAGATGGTCCAATTCACGATCGGGGGACTGGAAGAGTTATACCCAGAATGAGCGGCAGGAAGTCACTAATTTATATTTGTAAGATATGAGGAATGCATGTGTGAATGAATTCTGAGGGTGCCTCCGTCATGCTGGCAGGGATGCAGGCGTGGACCTGGCTGCGTTTATGGAGATGGGCGTAGTCACCAGAAATCCTGCATTCAGGGTGCTCTCTCGGGCAGTTGGCATAAATGCTGACATTTTGCAGAAGTCATTGATGTGAACGTGGGCCAAACGACGATCCTCACTAATTGGGTAAAAAGGGCGAGAAAATCTCTGGCATCATTAGAGGAGCCGAGCCAAGGCGAGACAAGAATGCTGACTGGATCTATCAACCCCCATGGGTTCCAGGGCACCTGCCCCCTTCCTGCTCGCCGTGAAGATAGGGCCAGTGAGAGGGGATCATAATCTTTTTTTTTTCTTTTTTAAGAAAAAAAGATGGGGCACCTGGGCGGCTCAGTCGGTTGGGCGTCCGACTTTGGCTCAGGTCATGATCTCGCGGTTTGTGGGTTCGGGCCCTGCCTCGGGCTCTGTGCTGACAGTTCAGAGCCTGGAGCCGGCTTTGGATTCTGTGTCTCCCTCTCTCCCTGACCCTCCCCTGCTCACACTCTGTCTGTCTCTCTCTCAAAAATAAATAAACATTAAAAACATTTAAAAAACGACAACAATGGATCCCGTGTCTCCCTTTTTCTCCGTGCCCCTCCCCTGCTCATGCTCCGTCTCTCTCTCTCTCTCAAAAACAAATGCCATTAAAAATAGAAAAGGAAAGAAGATAACACTAATTAACAAAACACTAATTTAATATTAGTATTTAATAAATACTAATTTAACAGAATTCGTAATACATTTCAGAGAGACAAAAGGTATAAAGAATACTGTAACAAACATGCATGAACCTCTTATCCAACCTAATGCATGAAATGAGCGAGCCTGAGTTCTCCAGGAAAGGAGACATTGAGAGGGGATCGGGAACCATCTGTGAAGGGGAGGGAGGCAGAGGGGGTGGGCAGGCTCACAGCTCACAAGGCAGCCTGACCACTGGGAAGGGCAGAGGGGAGGGAGGAAGGCTGGCTGGGAAAAATTCCAGAGGGCAGTGCAGTTGTGGAAAAGTTTCATCAAGGCCAGTGGGAAGCCTCGGAGCCAAAGTCACTGGGAAGAGGAGCTGCACGTGTGGCAACACAGGGCTTGCCTGCCACGTACAGTGGGGGTGTGTGCAGCCTGGGGAGGTGTGGCCTCGACACAAATCCAGCAGCAGGGGGTGTGGTCAATTATGAACCCTGCAGTAGGCGATGTGCACTGCCACAGCCACACATGAAACACGGCCAATACCAATCGCACCCCCTATTAACCGTTACCTTCCAGATCCTTAAAATGGGCTCTACCAGGAATCCTGGTAGAGGGATGCTCTCACAACAGGCTTTCTGATCTTAGAGCAGGTGGAAGGAGCTTTGGTGGCCCAGCCCAGTATAATCTGTTTTTTTTTTTTTAATGTTTTTAAAATTTATTTCTGAGAGAGAGAGATACAGCGTGAGCAGGGGAGGGTCAGGGAGAGAGGGAAACACAGACTCCGAAACAGGCTCCAGGCTCTGAGCCAGCAGCCAGCAAGAGCCCAACGCGGGGCTTGAACCCACGAACTGCGAGATCACGACCCGAGCCAAAGTCGGATGCCCAACCGATTAAGCCACCCAGGTGCCCCAAGCCCAGTTTAATCACCGTATGAAAAAGTGGGTACGGTCATCCCTATGAGCATCTGGGGTCAGAGATCCCTGGGCACGGGTACTTCCTCAAAGGAGCCCTGGGATGGAATGAGCAAGGAGCCCCCTGAGGCGCCACCCACCTCTAGGTCTGCTAAGTAATTGGCTCATTACTTCGAGTCCCTGTAACTGGGACAGAATCCCCAGTCCAGGGCTGGATCAGACCCAAGGCGTCTCAAAGGCAGGGGTGGGCAGTGCCTCTAAGCAAGGACCTGTTGCAACAGGACTCAGAGGACATGCCGAATCTTCCACCCGGGGTCCCCCCGAGGAAGCTCCTACCCTTTACTGGGGTTGCAGAGCACTGAAGTGGGGGATGGTCACTCCCAGGACAAGGAGGGCCATGTGGCCTGGAGGTCAGAGCGGCACTTCGGGAGTTCAGGGTCACAGTGTTCCCCGCTGAATTCACCCTACGCTAGAGGTCAACGGGGCCTCACCCCCTTCCAGAGTTTCATGTCTCCAGTTCCCGAGAGGAGACAGAGGTCCTTGTGGGTGACAGAAAGCCCACATCAGCTTCCTGAACAGAAAACCAGGGCCTGGTGCAAGAGGAAGGGCCAGGGGGAAGCCATTTAGGCTTTGATTACCTACAAACACAGTGACTGCTGAGTCCAGTGCGGCGCTCAGACACCAGAAAGACAGAGCTGTGATGATGATCGCGATCACACCCTCATTCGACACCCCGCCACCCCAGACCAGCCAGTATGGAAAACAGCTAGATCTCAGCCAACAACCGTGGCGGGTTGTCAAGTTATTCGGGTGGTGATTCCATTTGCAGCTGCCGTTCCAGATGTGGGCCCCTTGGGAGAGCAAATTCATTTAGCCCCGCAGTTGGCATTCAGTTGCCCATCTGGAGAACGGAACGCGCTCCATCTGACCAACAGAGACCCTCGGGAGCAGTCTCTTGCACCGACCAAGGCGGGAGTAGAACGTTATCCGCCTGCCTCAGGGATACTGGCTTCCAGCTCCTCCCCGAACCCTATCCCCACCCACAGGGCATCGGGTGTACGACACACTCACCAGACACAGGGACACAATTCAGGGCCTGCCACCTCCGTCTCCGCAGCGGTCTGCTGCGATGCTCTCTTCAAAGCGAAGCAGGATTTGCTGTAACTTGAACTCCCTACCTCTGAAAAGGAGGCATGATGTTTGGTGGACTTGTTTGGATTTGGGAAGGGGCCTTGAGGTCAACTCTGCTGACACCTTTTCTATGCCAGCGGGCAATTTGAGTGCGGTCCCGAGCAAGCAGAGTCTCTATGGGCCCGGGCTGTGACGTGAGGCTCCCTGGCCTCAGTGTCTGCCCCGTGGTGCTCGGAGCACCCAGGGCAGGGCACAGTGCTGGACGAGCTTGCTGCAGGCAAAAACCTCTCCAGCCCAAAAGTCCCAATGGAGTCTCTAGGGCTTTTTAATAAGGAACTCTTCCCCTTTGAGGAAATGAGTTCTTGCCTCGGGCTCAGAGAGGCTTGAATACCTAACCCTGAGTCACCACGAAGTCGGCAGCCTGAGCTACCCATCATGAATCAGATGCCACTGGGGCCACCAGCCCTATGCTGTGCCCAGAGGAGCTCCATCCATCTTCAGTCACCCCCTGCATAACCCTGTGTCAGGGCTTCTCCTTTCTGTCTGACACGGGAGTGACCTTCTATATTCTCTGGAGCAGAAACCAGGAATATCAGCAAGGAATATTTTAGCGGCAAGCAGCACAAAATACCAGCTTAAAAAGTAGAAGGGCTCATGCGATTTTAAAAAATACAAAATTAGCTGCTTCAGGTAAGGCTGGATCCAGCAACCCTATCCCTGCCACTCCTCTCTGCCTTCCATGGTGTCAACCTTATCTTCACATGGCCCTCTCCATCTCCCACAGAATAGCTGTCGGCACTGACAATTCTTGGGAAAGCAGAGTCTCCTCTCCCAGAATCCTCCAGCATCCTGTGCTTCTTTGGCTTAAACTGGGTCATGTACCCATTTGGGGACCAATTTCTGTGGCTGGGGAGCTTCACTGATTGGTTGCAGACATCCAGGCCCAGCGCCTGGGGCTGAGAGGAGCCAATCCTATCCAAGTATCATGAGCAAGGGCAGAGAGGGGCAGTCCTCTAAAGGAGAGAAGGGGCTTTTTTGCCATAAAGTGGGGGAAGTGGTTGCTGGGCCCCACGAACAGCAGACTCCACACAGGGGAGGGGGCGGGGAGAGGAGCGGGTTTGCCACTCCCCCGCATGATTAGGGAATCACAGCCCCGTGTCTTGGCTTGAATCTTAATGAGCTCAGACTCCAACCATGGTCAGGAGGTGTTTTCCTTCTCTGGGTTCTGGGCTAGCTCTTTGGAGGGGATGTAGCTGTGGCCCCTGGGGGGACGGCAGGAGGGGAAACCCACCTGCCTCACCTCTAGTTCTATTTCTCCTGAATTCCCAGACACCCTCCACCACCAGGATTGTTGGCTTCTCCTCTCAGACCCTGCCCCGCCCCACCCCCACCCCACTCTGTCAGGCACCTGGACTGTAGAAGCCACAGAAGCCACCTACCAACAAGGCTGAGAAACTGGGAGCGGAGTCCTAGGGAGAAACAGGCCTTTGCCTCAGGCTCTGCCTACCTTCTCGGACAACTGCTCCTCCCTTTCTCTGTGATAAAAACCATTTCACCCCCAAAGCCAATAATTAAGTCTACTCTACAAAGTGATCATTCTGCATGACGTCTTCAGACAAAGACGCCCTCCCCATCCGTTTACTCAGCTGGGCCGCTCCAGGCAGAGGTCTTCCCCTGGATGATCCCTGAATCGGAGTCGGGGCCGCGTTTGCACGGACCAAACCGGTTGCTCTCTTGCGCACGGAGCAGCGCAGGGGCCAGAGGCAGCTCGCACCGCTTCTCAGGCTGTTGCCTGCGCAGTCACTTCCACCTGTTTGAAAGTACTCCGAGGTCGGCCTGGACTTCGGCCTGAAGTTCCTGGTCTCTACTTCCTGGCGAGATAACCCGAGCCCCAGAAGGGGCGGGGGAAGTGGGTCCTGGGAGGCGCCCCGCCTTCGCCATGACGTCAGAGCACCGGCCCCTCCCGCGCGGGAAAGCCTACCGCTCAGCACGTTGTATTTTAGTTACCAACCACAGTGTTTAATTTCAGGCCGTTGTTTATTCCTTCCATAAACATGTTTTCCTTGTTCAGTTGCTATGTTTTCCCGCCTGTGAGAAATTGGGTGTCTTGGTACGGGATGGAACGCACTGTAATTTTTTTCGTTAAAATTAATGAAAGTATTTTTTCATTTTTATGGCTTTGCAGCCAGGGGCAGGGCTGTTAGAAATTAATTAAAGTCACCGAGTGAGGGATAGGTGTATTCACGCTGGAGCTTTACCTCCTCCTTGCACCTCTGCTCCTGACCAAAAAAAACAAAAACAAAAACAAAAACAAAAACAGAAAACAAACGAACAAAACAAAACTCCACTTTCTCTTAGGAGGCCCCCTGGGAAGGAAGAGGCTATCGCGAGTGGGGTCCTCCACGTCATNTCAAGGGGAGAGAGGGAAGGGCTGACCAACCAGGTTCAGCCAAATCTAGCCTGCACTGGGCAGAGTGGGACGTTCTGGGCAGTTCCATCCTTCAGGGATCTCTAAGGCGGAACCAGACTCCCGTCTCCCTCCGCCAGAGACTGGACCCACGGCCTCTCCCGGATCTGAGGCGCCAGGACCCAGGCTGTTCTCGGAACCCCGCCACCTCCCCTATCTGGGCCATTGGGGGCCGTCCCGCCAGCCCACAGCACCCCACCTGAAGGTTAGGGACCAAAGACAGTCTGTCCCGAACACACCTGCGTTTAGAACGAGCCCCTGGCAGGTGCCCGGAATGGATGGGGGGAGGGCAGGCCTGCAGGCTGGGAGACTGTGAGGGTGCTAGCACCGAGAGGGAGCCAAGGTGGCTGCGGCAAGGGCAGGCCTGACGGCGCATGCGTGCTGTGCTGGACTGTAGGGCCGGGAGGGGGCGCTGCGGGCCGTGAAGGGGATAGTGGAGGCGGGGGCAGGTGCATTGACTTTGGGACAAGAAGCTGGTGGCGTGGGGATGGGCCGTCTAAGCAGGCGTAGAGTCTGGTGGGAGTATGTAGCTCCAGGGCCCAGAGGGAAGTCCAGGTGGAGACAGAGTGGATCTGGGGGTCAGCAGCCGGGGGATGGAGCCTGCTGTGCCGGCTCACTGGTGAGGCCAGGCCTGTTCTAAATATGCTAATGTATTCCTTCCCTGAGCTTATTCCTTTAGAGTTTAAATACCTCTCCACCTCCAGAGCTCTTTCTGTTTAAATCCAAATACCCATGGAGAGGTAACATCCTAAACCCTTGTATTAATCAAGTCTTAAGTCCTAGAAACTGTATTCAAATTAACTTCAGCAAAATAAAAAAAGGGGAGGGATGGAATTATTTCCTCAAGTCAATGTAAAGTCTGGAGCTTCAGGTATAGCTGGATCCAGATGCTCAAGTAACGTCATCAGGATTGTCTTGACTCTCGGGAGCTGGCTTCACTCACAGGCAGGCGGGGAGGACCCCTCAAAGCCCATGTTTTCCCTCTATGGCTACAAAACTCCCACAGAAAGGGGGCGCCTCTTCAAAGCCCTGGTATTGATTGGGTTTGGGGAGGCTGGGGAGTGAGGCCGGGAGTGAGGCCAGCTCCGCTCAATGCAGCACACACTAAGAAGAGGAAGGAGATCCCCAAGTAAAAACTAGGGGTCTGTGACTGGAGCTGAGGCCCGGGGCCACGGCCTTTATGCTAGCACACAAGTTTCCGGAGGTCAGGAACTTTGTCTCTGTCGTGTCCTCATGTCCTAGAACACATCTGCTGAATGAATGAGTCAATCAATTAATCAATCAAGCTAAGCTGTCAGACACAGTCAGGAAACCCCGGGGCAGAGAGGGAAGCATTCCATACCAGAAGCTTTCCCGGAGGCCATCCTCTGTGGGGCACTCAGGGTGAGTAATAAAGAAGGTGGGGACAAGCTGGCGGGGACAAGGTGCAGCTGAAGACAAGCTCAGCTCTGACGTCAGCCAGGCCATGAGAGGAGGAGGGATGCAGGGCCTCTCTGTGAATGGGTGGGGGGAGGGGGACTAGACCAGGACCTCCAGGTCCAAGTCACCGAGTCCTCTTTAGGCTCTGCAGTGACACATGTACACCTTCTCCAACTCACCTCCAGGCTCCTCAAGCCCCTTAGCATCCCCAGCACCTGGTCTGGTGCTACTGACCCCGGGAAAGAAAGGCGGGTCATGCTCTGCAGCTCTGGAGCTGAGCACGGCATCTGGAGAACAGGAGTCCAAAGCCTGGGAGGCTGCCCTCTGACAGTCGGCTCCTGGGCCCAGCATTTTACTAACTCAGGCAGTCCCCTTCCCTGCCCCGGACCAGGGGATCTCATGGCCAGCAGACTAACGCCATCTCCCTGTAGGGTTATGTCCACAGGGGGTGGAGAAGCTGGACAGGGACACGCTCCCAGCTCCTGGCCTCCTGTGGACTCAGCCAGGAGCAGTGGAAAAGGGAGAGCACACTGAATGCAAGAGCAGACCCACTCTATACTGCAGGTATCTGTGTACCTCACCTTCCAGTTGGCTGTCTGGAGTGCCAAGACATTTTCCTTAGTCATTTGACTAAGTTCTGGCCAATGGGACATACATAGAAGCTTCCAACTGCTTAAAGACATTTAGCATACACCCTTTGTCCCTTTTTAGTCACCATTGCTTCCTTTCTGCTGATGGAATGCAGATGAGATGGCTAGAGCGGTGGCAACCATTTTGGCCCAGGAGGTGATCCTGGGGTGGAGACCATAGACAGTAAAGCAGTAAGAAAGAAAGAGCTCAGGTCTCTGAGGACTGTAGAAAGTCACTACAATGTTAGCCCTGGACTACTTTACCCTTGGCTTTTACATGAAACAGATGTGTGCTTTTATATTATTTAATTCAATGATATTTTGGCAGCTATTCCCAGTCAAATCCAATGCTATTGAAATCACACCTGAGTCCTATGACTCTCTTAGCGGGGCCCACTATTGTAAGCCCTGGGGCAGTGGGATACTGGGGCTGTATTGGCCCTCCGAGGCCTGAGGTCATCCCTCAAGGACACAGCTGCCCCTACGTCCCCATCCCCCAACTACTGACTCTCCCTTCCTCCCACATATACACACAGCCCACCCACATCGGGATCCCATAGCAGGAGCAGACCTCAGAGGGTACCTGGTGCCGCCTCACTCTCTTGGTAAGTAAGTACCGTGCATCTACTCTGTGCGGGTCAAGGGGGTATAGAGCCAATATGACATGACTCCTTCAGAAATTCTCCGTGTCGTAGGGATTGTACAGGCAGGGACTGTCACCGGCGGGGCGTATGCAGGGCATGAACAGAAAGCCAAAGAGAGGAGTCTTTTTTTCTTAAGTTTATTTATTTTGAGAAAGACGGAGACAGTGCGAGTGAGGGAGGGGCAGAGAGAGGTGCCCCAAGAGTGGAGTCTTAATGGATAAGCCAAATTTTGCTAGACAGAAAAGAGCATTTTTTTAAATTTTGAATGTTTTTTTTTAATTTATTTCTGAGAGAGAGAGAGAGAAGGAGAGGGTCAGAGAGAGGGAGACACAGAATTCGAAGCAGGCTCCAGGCTCTGAGCTGGCTGTCAGCACAGAGCCCAACGCGGGGCTTGAACCCACGAACCGCGAGACCATGACCTGAGCTGAAGTCAGACATTTAACCGACTGAGCCACCCAGGTGCCCCCAGAAAAGAGCATTCTTAAAAAAAAAAATGTTTTAATGTTTTATTCATTTTTTGAGAGACAGTGAGCAGGGGAGGGGCAGAGAGAGAAGGTGACACAGAATCTGAAGCAGGCTTCAGGCTCTGAGCTGTCAGCACAGAGCCCGAGGCAGGGCTTGAACCCTTGAACCGTGAGCTCATGACCTAAGCCGAAGTCTGCCGCTTAACTGACAGGGCCACCCAGGGACCCCAGAAAAGAGCATTCTAAACTGAAGGAAGAGGGGGTGCCTGAGTGGCTCAGTTGGTCGAACATCCGACTTTGGCTCAGGTCATGATCTCACAGTTTGCGGGTTCAAGCCCCATGTCCGGCCCTGCACTGACAACACAGAGCCTGCTTGGGATCCTCTCTTTCCCTCTCTCGGCCCCTGCCCCCCTCAAAATAAATAAATAAACATTTAAACTGACCGTGCCACTCTCGAGGGGAGGGGCACACTGATTTGTCCTGGCTCCCAGGTGCCACCGGCCCGGGTGTAAGTGCACAAGGTTGCCCCCGCCTTGCTGGGCTACAGGGGGTCACCTGAGGAGCTGGAACCAAGTTGGGGGGTGGGGATCGTGGGCCTCCTGGGAGCCGTGCCATTCAGAACAAGGGCCTGCCCAGGCCCCAAGGCCCAAGGGGCAGTGTTGACTCCCGCTCCGATCGGATGCCAGGCTGTCCGGGACGAGCTGCAGAACTGTCCCTGTCAGCTCCCCTCCTCGGTGCCAGACCCTGGCCGGAGACACAGGGGTAAATAAACCCAGCCCCGGTCCGGTCCGTAGGAGCTCACAGCCTGGAGGAGGAGTTGGATCTGTGGACAACTGTCACACAGAAAGAGGGCGGTTCCCCGGGGCGATTTCCTAATACCATTGTGGTCACCTCCACCGGTAAGCCCTCGGGTGGTCACCTGCCCCTTGTCTTCTCATGGAGTCTCTCAGCCTCCCACAGAGGCTCCCTCCCCAGGGTGGGGGGGGGGTAAGAGGGGAACACGTGGGCTGCAGGCAGGACTCGAGTCCTGGCAACTTTGGGCCACGTCCTCTACGTGGACACTGTGGTGACACCGTCAGTAAGACACACACGTCTCCTGTGTAGAGACGGCAGGGGGGTGGTCCCCTCTGCCCTGGGCTCAGACCCGGCCCGTCATGGGAGCAGCTCCTTCACCATGTGACACAGGGCCCAGCAGGGCAGACCCGGTCCTGTTTACGCTTCGGTCCCCGCGGCCCCCACTGCCTCCCTCCCCATAAAAGAAACAAACCAGCCAGCGTCGCGGGATGGATGGGAGACGTTGGGGCAGATGGGGGGGCGGGGGCAGCCCCGAGCAGTTGATCTGTAGGCAAGGCCCCTCTGGGCCGATGGCCCTGTGCCTGGCACACCGGGTGTGTCGCAGCAGGCCGTGGCAGGCCGGGCCCTGGGGAGAGACTGGGCGGAGAGGCCGACCCCGCTCAGAGATCACAGGGGCTTAAACGTAAGCCCAAGACGCTGGTAATGGGGAGCCGCCACATGTCCTTCAGGACAGGGTGCCTGGAACCTCACACTGGCCCCAGTCACCTGGACCTTCCGCTGTGGCTGCTCCCACCCAGGCAGCACCCCCGGCCCCAGACCCCACCTGTTTGCAAAGCCCTCCTTGCTGCCTTGCCTCCAAGCCCAGTGACAGAGACCTGGTAACCACAGGACTGTGGGTGTGCCAGGCGCACCTGCTCCATGTGACTGCCAGGAGGGTATAAATTTGCGTCAACTACAGGGCCTTCTCCCACGGCCCTCCTGTACCCCAAGAACAGAGCCTTTGGCCCTCTGACCCCCCACTGCCCCCCACAGAGGCATCTCTCATTGTCCTAACTTTACCATTTGGCAACCGGCTACTGGTCTGATCCCTGTTGGTCTGTGGTTTCCCCGAGGGCATGACAAATGACTATCGTATCCCAAGGACTGCTGCGCCTGGCATATAGTACATGCTCAAGAAATGCCTACCGACTTCCTGGGTGTGCTCTAAGGGAGCGCAGGAGGTGTTTGTGGGTCTGTGTACACTGGGGGGTGGGGACAGGGTGTGGGTGCGTACGTGTGTGCCTGTGGGGGCGGGGCTGTGGGTGTGCAATGCCCGGTGTGGTCAGGCCTGCACCCCACCTCACTCGCAGAATTTTCTGGCAGGGCCAGGAGGAGGGGCTGGGTTTTTTTCCCACTCCATTTGTGTGACAGGTGTTGGCAGTTTATCTAACTGTGATAATGAAGAGGATGGGGGGTGCTAATTCCTTCTCACTTTATTGAATCCACCAATCCTTCACAGCCTCGGGGCCCTGAGAGGGGGTGATTAAAAGACACTTCAACACGCTGGTTATTGCCAATTAACAGACTTCAATATAAACAATTAATAAAGCCACTGTGGGAGGCGAGAGAGGAAGGGATTCAATGCCCCAGCCTGGGCAAGCGTCACCCGTCACCAGCTCCTGAGCGCCGCGGGGGCCCAGCCACACTCAGAGGGTCCCGTCCTGGGAGCAGGTGGTCAGGGGTAATAAACGCCTGGGAAGTGGGAGAGAGAGGCCAGGGGGAGGGCGCTGGTAGGGTCTGCCCAGTCTCAGACCAGGAGGTGGGGGAGGCGACAAGTTTACCCCAGTGATACCAATCGACGGCAGTCCCAGGAAGGACAGGGATCCCCAGGGACCACCTGTACAGGGTTCTTTGAACCATACCTTTCTTCCCCCACCTGCTCCTTGGGCCAGGCAGTGACCCAGCCCAATGGGTCTCCTCCCCACCGCCAAGGCCAAGGTGACTTCACCAGTTACCCAGCCTCGGAGGAGAAGCCCGTTGGCCCTGCCCACTTGTCAGGCTGGCCCCGCCGTGGTCCTGGCAGCTTGCTGTCTCAGTAGCTTGCTTAATGCCAACTGTGAACTCTGCTCTGCACCCATTAACGCCAGATGCTGCCCAAACCCATCGTGGGAAGTCCTCCAACTGACCTCTGCAGGGGGTATGAATTATAGGTGGGACAATGCTTATGCTTCGAGAGGTGAGGAGCGTGGTTATGTGACCCAAGCACTGTCTCAGCCACCAGGTGTCAGTGGTGGTGGGGGGTGCCTAGATTTGACCCCACATCAGACTCCATAGGCCACGGGGCTCTAGACCAGGGGTCCGCAGACTTGGCCTGTAAACGGCCAGGTATACATATTCGAGATTCGTGGGCCACACACAGTCTGTCCCCGCCACCCAGCTCCGCCAACGCGGTGCAAAAGCAGCCGTAAACAACACGTAAACGAAGGCGCATGGCTGTGAGCCAGCAAAACTTTATTTATGGACAGTGGAATTTTAATTTTGTATCATTTTCACACCACACAAAATATTATCCTTATTTTGATTCTTCTTCGCATATTTAAAAATGTAGAAACCGTTCTCAGCTCACAGACCACACAAAAACAGGTGGTGAGCCAGACTGGGCCCACAGGCCATGGTTTGCCAACCCCTGATCTAGGCTCTAGGAATCTTCAGGACGCCCCCATCATATCAAAGGGCACTTTCCTGGGATGGGACACCTCCTGCAGTAGGGAGCTTGAAGGCCCCCTTGTACAGTCTTCTTGGTGCTGAGCTGGAAGGGCAAAAAATGGGGAGCCAGACACTTTCGCCAGAGAACCAAATAGCCACAAAGCATGGCCCTGGTGAGGGACAGGGACAGGCTAAGAGGCAGATATGATGCCCAGCTGACTCTGGGGCTGGGCATGGACCATCCAAAATGGCGGCCAAGCCTCAGCGCTGGGACCCGGGACCACCCCCTGTTCTCACATGGGATTGTGGGTACATCTGATGG
This sequence comes from Crocuta crocuta, assembly GCF_008692635.1. Taxonomy (NCBI): domain Eukaryota; kingdom Metazoa; phylum Chordata; class Mammalia; order Carnivora; family Hyaenidae; genus Crocuta; species Crocuta crocuta. Next base: position 4,499,384 of record NW_027528611.1, on the reverse strand, counting down.
TCTGGGACTTCAAGTAAATGAAAGAGAACAGACTCAGAGAGGGCTGAGAATCGTCTCTCTCTTACTACTCACCCCATTCACTCAGTCAACCCATCTGTTCTGAGCACCTACTAAGGATGTCTTGTTTTTAGGTTTGGGACAAAGGCTCCCAGCGCTGTCGCTGTCTTTGGAAATGACCCTGGAGGAGGGGGAGTGGTGTGTTCAGGGCCGACGAGGACGTTCCTGAGCTGCCTGGGAAGAGAGAGTAAATATAGGCCATCCATGTCAACACAGCAGATAAGTAATCTCTTGAGGAAATCCCAGGGTGTTGGCAAAGCAAGTCATTTAGCAAAGCCAATACCGTGTCGAGGTGGCAGGAAGGTGTCCTCAAAGACTTCTGGAAAGGGCAATACTGATTGATGGGACAGGGAGAGCGTCAGCTTTGAAACACGGAGAGGTGGATTTGCAATCCGGCCCCTGGTGGGTGCTCCTCCCTTGTCTCTGCCTCCTGCCCCAGCTTCCGCAGGGCACCTTGAGGGGCTTGGGACAGCAGCGGGACCAGAGCTCCGCCCTCACGGCTTGCGTGGCAGGGCCAATGGCCCAGAGCCTTGGCTCTCCGGCCAGCCCTCTGGGTGGGGTCAAGGAATAGGGCAGGAGCGTCTCCCTTTTCTCAACCTGACCTGCAACCCTCAGAACTCCTGCCGGCTCAGCCTGAAAAGTGTGCCCCAAATCCACCCACTCCTCCCACCCCCGCTGCTGCCACCCACCGGGGATGGGAGCCTGGAGGAATGCAGCCGCCTGCCCCGCCTACGGCCACAGCGCCCCCGTGAGCACGCGGGTCACACCAGCTACCTCCACGCTCTCACAGCCCTGCCATTTGTAGAATGAATTAGCATGGCTCAAAATCCTGCAACCTCGTGACCACCACCCTCTACCCACTCAGGCACTCCCCCTCCCCACCTCCCCTGGCCTCCTCCCTGCTGCCTCTGGTCACTCTTCCCCCAGGGGTCCCCAGGCTCCCTCCCTCTCTTCCCCCCAGCCCCTCTATCCCCCCTCCCTGACCTCCTCCTCATTGGTCCCCCCGCGCTTTTCACCCCTTGGCTGGTATCTGTTTGTTTCCCTTTGTCCCTGGCTTCTGGGAAGGGCCCCACGGGGTCTAGGAATTCTCAAGGATCCCTGGGAATTCAGGGGGTCAGTGAATGTGAATGGGGAAAAAAAACTCACATCTTTATTTTACTCATTTTTAGCTGAAATTTAGCACTTGTTTCCGTTGTGCCCCGTTCACAACAAACCATAGCAATTGTGGCAGAACCTGGGAGTGTGTCGCACGCAGAAAGTGCAGATAATTTCCAATCATATTATAATCACAGCCCAAGTCTTGAAATATCATTCCTGCGCAGCCCTACTTCAAAGTGATGGTAGTTTTATTAGACCCACGGCTCAATCTTATTATTTAGTGCGTTCATAACGAAGCATGTGCATTACTCCCTCCCCATTTCTTAATACTCTGATGACTGCATGCTACATAATCAGTTCCCTTCGAATCTTATAACTTCTACCAGGCGGATTTGCAGATGTTATTCTGAGAAGGGGTCCGCGGGCTTCTTCAGATGCAAGAGGGCCTGTGGGAGGGTCCGCTGCATAGAATGGGCCCTAACGCAAGGCAGGGGCTGAATAAATATGGATGGAAGGCGGGGAAGTGGGGGGGAGGGTGGAGAGAGGGACAGAAGGAAGGAGGAAATAACAGCACAGAAGTGACTATCGCTGGGGCGCCTGGGGCGCTTAGTCGNATAAAAAAAAAAAAATAAACAAGTGACTATCGCTTAGGGGTGAGAGCAGGGCCTGAGTCAGGGCCCCCTGGGTGAGCCCGGCTCTCGGACATGCTCAATAGGAAGCCTTAGGTCATCAGTCACCTGCCAATTTGCTCATCTATCAGAAAGATGAGAGATGTGCTAGGGATAGAGACCCGCATACCTGCTTCCTATGGTTGTTGTGGAGATAAAATCGTATGCTGGGTCACATGGTGAAAGCTCAATAAATTATAATGTGTTTCAGTCAATGCTCTGACTTCCCTCATTCCAGGCTTCACTCGAGGATCTGCCTCCTCAGCGGGAAGGCAAAGGCATTCGGCCGAGCTCTCCTGCTGCAGGTGTCCGGCATGTTCTATGGGAGACTGGCCAGGGCTGGGCCACAGGCAGTGTCTGGAAACAGCGAGCACTGTCTAGGGAGGCTGAGCTGAGGGGTTGTGTGGGTAGAATTCTAATCATACCCCTAGAAGGGAAACCCTCCAAGACCCTGACTGGTGAGTCTGGAGGCATTTTTGAGGCTGGCCATGCCGGGAAGGCATCTGCTAGGGAGGGAGGTCCTGAGGTCTGGGGCAAACTCACCCCCTCCCCCTGTGGCCAGGCCCCAGCCCCGCTGCCCTGCGGTCTGAGTCTCCCTGTTTTATGCCACAACTGCGTCCCAGGGCCCAGCACCCTTGCCCTTCCTGCTCAGGGAGGCCTGGTCGGCCTCCCTCAGCTCCCCGGGCACCTCTTCCCAGCCTTCTGCCCGTTACAACACACACAGAACGTGGCAACCATCGCTGTGGCGAACGGAGGTGAAGGAAGCCAGAGGCATCCGGCTTTGCCAGCACCCGGAGGGCTGAGGATGCGTCTCACCACAGCCTCCCTGTCCCGGATCGGGCCGCCACACTCCCGCCTCAGGGCCCTAGCCTGTGCCAGGCCCCCTGCTCAAATCCAAATACCCACATCATCTGTCACCACCACTTCCTCTCAGCGGGGCCCGGGCTCCAACCTTCCCTGTGGCCCTGCTAGGAGTCTGGGGTGGTGGGAAACCCTGGCTTTGTGGTGTGTTCGTCTGTAATTAGGACTGCGTCACCAGCTTCCTGGGGGTGGCGGTGAGGACAGAGAAGGTGCCTGGGCACTCACAGGTGAGCGGGTACACGGTGACGGTGACGGGGCGCCAGAGGACTGATGGCCTGCTCAGGCTCTGCTGGGGGGTCCTGGCTACTGGGGAGAGAAACCTCCATTGTTCTGGGCCGGGATCTCTAGTGAGCACCTGTCCCTCTGGGGCCCTGCGAGGCCCCCGCACACCTTCCCGTTCTGCCTTACAGCTTCCGCAGCACGAGAGCACTCTGTCCCTTACCAGCTGCTGCTACTATCCTTTGAGGGAGGTGGGCATCAGCGTGCCCATTTTACAGATGGGGAATTGGAGGCTCTGATCAGGGAGGCGACATAGCATCCAGGTTGTCTCCCACACATGCACCAGGCTGTATGCTTCCTGCTACAGTCCTTCATGCTGGACTGTGATGGGGGTTGGTTCCAAGGTTATACAGGACCCTGTCTCTCGGGCTGTGTGACTTCAGGGCTCTACAGTGATGCTAAACAATCTGCATGTATTGAGCCCCGACCACCGAGCCAGCCAAGCGTTTGACTCTGGGACTTGTTAATCCTCACGCATCTAGGAACAGGCGCGGCTCTCCCATGCGGGGGATGGGGCAGTGAGTCAGTGCCAGGAGTGAAGCCTGGTCTTCGTTAACCGAAAAATCTGTGCTCCCTCCTCCCTGCAGGGGGCACTGCTGCCCGAGAAGGGGAGGTGGGACACAGAGGAGGGCGTGAAGAGGAAAGAGAATGCTGTCTTTTAAATATTTTTTTAATGTTTTATTTATTTCAGAGAGAGAGCTAGTGTGAGCAGAGGAGGGTCAGAGAGAGAGGGAGACACAGAATCTGAAACAGGCTCCAGGCTCTGAGCTAGCTGTCAGCATAGAGCCCCACGCAGGGCTCGAACCCACGAACCGTGAGATTGTGACCTGAGCCGAAGTCAGACGCTTAACCGACTGAGCCGCCCAGGGACCCCAAGAGAATGCTGTCTTTGAAGAAACTTTGAGTTTGGAGAGTTCTGGGACGCTGGAGGGGAGGTGGCCCCGGAGAGCTGATTCGGGAGACAGGAGGAGCAAGCTGGCAGCCACTGGGGCCCAATCCGGTAAGCCCGAGAGCTTGGCCAAGGACGAAGGAACCTGTCAGCATACGCACATCCGCACCCCAGGGAGCCCTAGCTGCGCAGTGAAGCTGGAGTGAGGAGGGGGCTTCTAGAGGCACTGGGGAGATGAGCCCTGCCACGAGGCCTGAGCCATGAGCCCTGCCACTCCAGGCATCTCAGTCCCTTCTGACTTACCCCGTCCTTCTCCTGTGTCCACAGTTAGAATAATCCAGTTAGGTCCACACAGGGATAATCAGGCGCTAGGAGGAGGGCTCTGGTGGACAGGTGTAAGCTTCTGAGGGTGGGATTCCCCCCGGTGCGTAGCTGGGTGAGCACAAGGGCATCTTGTCATTCTTGGTGGCTTGGTGTGTGTGTGTGTGTGTGTGTGTGTGTGCATGCCCCTGCATGTGTGCCAGGTTTGTGGTGACTGTGCAGGTCTTCACACGGGGCCCCTGAGCGTGTGTGCCTGTGCACGTGGTGTACGTGGGAGCGTGTACTGACGGTGAATGGTTGTGCATGTGTGCGTGCCCACGTGATGGCCTGGCGGGGGTGTGTGCCTGTGCTGGGTGCACACACGTGTGCATGCATGTGTGCCTGGGCAGGAGAGCCGGGTGTGCGTGCCCACATGGTGGCCTGGCGGGGGGGTGTGCCTGTGCTGGGCGCACACATGTGTGTGCATGCATGTGTGCCCAGGCAGGAGAGCCGGCAGAGAATACTCCAGTAATGGGGAGGATCCCTGCTTTCCCATGATCCCCCGCGGTAGGACGCTGCTAGGGAAGGGAGGTCTGGGACGCCTTCTCCCAAAGGTGTTGCCAGCAGCAGGGGAGGGAGGGCGGGAGGCAGGGAGGAAGCAGCACCTTATTTAAATGCAAATGACTGAAATACAACTTTCTTTATTAAAATGCAAATTACGCTTCTGTCTCACACCTCCCGGTGCCCAAGCCACAGAACACAAAGGGGAATCAAAGCTCCAGGACCCCCAGTCACCCGGGATGGTGAGAGACCCCACTTGCTGGGTGCAGGAAGCAAAGGGGGACAGAGGATGGGCTCCAGGTGGGCTTGGGATGCTGAGCCAGATCCTCACCAGCCTGCCTCTGGGGCTTCCGGGAGAGACACGGCCACTGATGCCAGAAGTGGGGGCCCGGCTGGAGCTGGCCATGGGTCACCTGCTGGCTCGCTGCCGGCTGGGGCAACATGCTGTGCGGTTTCCCAGTGAGCCTGGGCCCCCCGGTGAGCCTGGAGCCCTCAGTTGGGAGCCGGTAAGGATTGTCAACTTGCCAACGTGGTGAAATGGATTGCCTCTTGGATGGTCAGGATGAGGCTGCCAGGGAGNGTGACTCCTTCCGTCCCTCCTCCTGCCAGGGGCTCAGGAGCTGTGCCAGGCACGGCTGTCCAGGTCACGAGGCGGGGACAGCAGTGGGCGACCTGGCGTGAGACCAAATCCTCTGGGAAGAAGGGTGTCCCTCGCTTCACACACAGACACGCTCGACTTCCACCTTTTTCTAATTCCACCCTCCCGCAGAGGGTGCCTCTTCCTAATTTGCACCCAGTCCCTGTACAGCTTAGGGGCCCCTGAGACTTCAGACTTCTCTTCTGCTCAACACCTCCCTCTCAGACCTTCCTTCTGCTCCCTACTCCTTAGTCCCCTCCACCCCTATGTCTCTACGCTTTGTTCCCTGCACCCCCTCTTTGCTCTTGGTCTTCTAGCCCTTATCCACCTCTCTGTACCCTCCCTCTGGTTTACCGCCCTCCCAAAATCAGTGTCCCACCGAGTCCCTATCCAGTAGGGTCTGAGGCAGGTGCAGGCAGCCCAGGAAGGGTGGGCCAGGCCCTTGCTGGCTCAGGGCCGTCCTGGCACGTGCAGAGCCCGGGGCGTGGGGGAGGGTCCCGGCTCCTTCCATCTGCCAAGCTCCTAATATAGGCAGCAGCAGCCGGGGCGCGGAGCGGGGGAAGCAGGGGAAGCAGAAGGCAACTTGGAGCTGGAGGGTGACAGGGCTGCATTTCCTCCATATAAATAGTCCTGTCTGTCTCCCTGGGGGCGGGCGGCTTCCGGGGGCACTTCTGATGTCATCAGCGCTCCGCTGGGATGGCTGGGACAGCTGTGACAGGCAGCTGCCCTGCCGGGACCCCCAGCGCGCCCCGGGGCCAATGCCCTGGGCCGCCCTGGCCTCCCTCAAGCACCTTCTTGGTTGCCAGAGAACCCCCACCCCAGGCTGTGTGGGTCATGGCGGGAGCCCCTCCAAGGTCTCTTCCTTGACCTCACCCCCAAATCACTCCGCTGATCCCACCAGGCCCAGGGACTCCGGGAGGCTGGGACCGGAGGAGACGGCAACCCCATGGAGACCCCCACCTCTCCGTGAGATGGGTCCAAGGGCAAGAGATGATGAAGATTTTGGTGAGGATACAGATTGCTCCTGGCTGTCGCCGCAGTGGCCTCATGTCCCGCCCCCCCCCACCCCCCAGCCTTCCCGGCCTGGCCCCGCCTGGACCGGCTCCATCCACTCTGGGAGGCAAACACTCATCCCTCACCCTCACCCGGGCACACCACCACCCGCCCTGAGTGCCGAGCTTCTGTCTGGCACTTCCGTGTCAGCGTGGGCGTCTTCTACCCTGTCAAGAAGGTAGAGGAGACAGAGCTGCAACCATCGGGCCAGGGGCTCCCAGAGGCTGCTCCCCCCATCAGACTTGTGGGGGGCAGGTGCTGGCCCTGCCTCTGCCCTCAGACTGGAGTTTCCCTCCTACAGAGGTGGTCCTGCTGGCCCGCTGATGATGGTGCCCCGTGGGATTCTGATTCAAGAGCCCGATCTGTCCTTGAAAGTCCCGGGGCGTCCTGACCAATGAAAGTCCCAGGGGCGTCCTGACCCACGAGAATGGCCCTAGGAGGGCCCTGCAGTGGGAGAAAGGCACTGGGGAGCTGGCAAAGGCCAGAGCCTGTCCCCCACCTCCACTCCCAGCCTCTGGCTGAGTCGGGTGTGGAGGAGAAGGCCAGCACGGCAGGGAGGAAATGGGTTCTGGTGGCCTTGGAGGAGGAAACGGGAAGCTTGGGACGAGCAGGCAGAGGCTGGGGACCCATCCGTGCCCAGGGGGTTTCAAACGGCGTGGCTCATTCCAGACGGTGAGCATGGGCTCCGGAGCCACTCGACTCTGCGCTTACAGCTTTGTGAGGACAGGAAAGGCACTTAACCTCTCTGAGCCTCACTTTCTCTGAGGGGACTCACAACAGGACCCACGTCACAGGAATGGAATAATACAACGTTGCGTGGCACACAGCAAGGACCGTCCGGAGGCTGAAAGCCCCCCTGGTCTCCTCTTTCCGATTCTTCTGCTGTCACAGGCCCTCCCGCTCCTCCCGCCTCGGCACTCACACTAAGCAGCAGCGACAAGCTGCTTTGCTGTGGGGCTGACCATCGATGCCGCCGTTACCTCCTAGGCCCCGACCACTCAGTGCCCACCCGCTCAGGTCAAGCAGGGAGTCTCTCTGAGCACAGCGGTGACAAGTCAGCGCAGCCCTCCTACGGGCAGCCCTGGGGCAGCCGGGATTAGGAGCCCCTGGTGGGGTAACTGTGGGCACCCTCCCCACCTCTCCCAGAGGTGTCTGGAGGGCTGGAGCCCCGGCTGCCCAGGGCACTGCCTGCCAGCCTCCCAGCCTGTCCTGGGATCCCCTCCCAATTAAACTTGAGTGTAATTGGACTTGAATCCTTGTCTCAGGGCCTGCCTCCGAGGAAGCCAGACTAAGAGTTTCACATGGCTGTGAGCTAGCTCTGCCCAAGGCCAAGTGACTCAGAGGCTGGGACTGAGCAGAGGGGGGGCTCTTCCTTCAGGGGCTCTGAGAGGCCAGGGCCAGGGCCAGGGCCAGGGTTTTGAGCAGGAACTGCTACCAGGCTCTGCAGACCCTCTGCTGCCCTTGGGCTGTGACAAGAGCCGTCTCCTCTCGTGTTCTTGCTCCGCGTCAACATCCTTTCATTAGCCCTTGTAAAGGAGGCTGCCGGCAGCATGGGGGTGGCAGCAAAGCCACGCCCAGTTCTTGAAGCGGTACAGTCAGAAAACTAGAGGATTACTTACGTACATCAGGTGTGTTATCTTATTTACTCTCATAACAATTCTGGAAGCCAGGCTGCCACGTGCGGTCGGGCAGGTTGTTCACTGCAAGAGCATTTGGCCGAGAGGGCGGTACCAAGTTCTTCCTACCAAGCAACATACCTGGCACATACCTGTGTCCCTATGGGTGGTGAGGGAAAGAGGAGGAAAGCTTTTCATCATTTGGAAACTGAGGCACAGAGCACTGAAGTAATTTGCCTAGGATGTCTCAGCATGTAAGGGGTTGAACTAAGCTTCAGGGCCTGCATTCCTCACCACACTACTTCATATACCCCTGATGGGGCTGAGCTGGTAATGAGGGCTGGGAAGCTGGGGAGGGCTTCAACTCTCAGGGGCCAAGTCAGTCCTGAGAATGTGGGGTAGACAGTCATCTTCCGTAGGCTGACCAGGGATCTGGGGACCAAGCTACCTGCTATGAGGGAAGAGGCCATAGCTAGAAGACTGGAATTCTGTGGCTTTGTGATCCTGAGCAAGTCACTTTGCCTTCCAGAGCCTCAATTTTCCCACCTGTAAAATGGGAAGTTTACAGGCCCCTGCTTGCTCATCCCACTGGCTAGGATTAAACCAGGTGTTTGAAGGATTTCAAAGGGAGGGCAATGTTTTCCAGTGCCTAAAATCACACCTAGAACTGCCCAAGTTAAGGCTCAAACCATTATTTGTCATCTGCTGAATACAATTATTATTTCCCAGGCCTGTCTGTGGGGAGCCCACCCCAACCCCCTTCTTTAACTGAGGGCCCCCCTCCCATGTGCCTGCCTGCCTCCCCGATTGGAGCGGCACAGCCTGAATGCCAGGGCGCTCCCAGCTAATGACTCAGCCTCCATAACGAGTCCAAACATCTGGCTGACAAAGGGCACGGCTTGCTCCCGAAACGACTCCTTCTGCACAAATATGTTCTTAATATTCAATTAGTATTTATCCACCACGAACAACAATTATGCCACCGACTCTCAATGAAGTGCTTGGTTAATTAATTAATGCAGTCTTTAACAGGCTGGCAGTATTTCTCTGTGAGTGCGATGGTTAAAAATAATGGCACAGTGACAACAGCATGAGCTGGGGCTGGGGGGGGGAGGGGGTGGCCCGGGTTTCCCAGGCTCCAGATGTGAGTGAGCCGAGCCCCGAGCCCGAGCCCTCGCAAGTCATCTTCTGGAGTTTAAGGGGAAAAAAGAGCGCACTGGGATTTGTAGCAAGCCACTTAACCCCTGCACCGCCCAGCTGGTTTCCTCCTCGGTAGCAGGGGGGACAGATGACCACCAGGGCTCCCTGGGGTCCCTCTGTGACACTCTGATCTGTACTGAACCCTCCAGTCTCCACGCACAAGGACCGCCTCAGCTCCTGGGTCCAATCTCAAGGGAAGCTGCTAACCGCACACCCTACAGCCTTCACCTGCACCGGCCCCCTTCCCCTGCGCCTCCTTTCCCTGCTCCCTCCCTCCGTCCCCTCCGTCCGCAAGCAAGCATGTTCCCCAGAGCTAGGTCCCCCTTCGGTTTCTGCTTCTGCTCTCTGCCCTCTCCAGCCTCCCGGCCCAGCTCCCCAGCTCCCAGCCTCCAGGTCCCTACTCTCCCCTTTGTGCCCACCCTCCTCAGAGCCTCCTGAGAAGGCTGAGCACAGAGACCAAGCTGCCTGGATTTGCCCCTGCGCTCAACTGACTAGCTGCGTGACCTCAGACAAGTCACCCAAGGCCGCGTGCCTCGGTTTCTCCACTTCCAGAATACAAATAATCGCGTGGGAAGAATCACAGCCTCCCACTCTGGGTGGGATCAACTGCCAGAATCAGCCCAAAAGGTACTGGCTCAAACACAGCAGCTGCTTGCTTCCCATTCGCATAGCAGCCCAGGAAGGGCAGCCCACGCCAGCAGGTGGGTCCCCGCCCCACGGTGACCCCAAGGGCCCAGGCTCTTCCCCCCTCCCTGTGCTTCCCCCCGGCCGGCCGGAGGGCACCACCATTGCCCACGTGGCATCCGCTGGGTCTCCTGTGTGTCCTGCTGGCAGAGGGAAGGCGCGTGGGGGCAGCGCCCCGGCTGTCCTCTGTCCTCGATCCCCGCTGGAGGAGGGGCGCCTCACCTGCGCTCAGGTTCCGTTGCTGAGCAGGTGGTGCATGGGCACGCCTGGCTGCCAGGCGGGCTGGGAGTGGGTCAGGTCGTGTGCCCAGGGAGGAGAGAGGGGACAGTGATGGACGTGCCCTCAGAGGACTGTTAGCAAGATCACATGAGTTAACAACTATAAGTCCCTTAGCACCTGGCACGTGGGAAATATCTGTTAGGCAACTGCTCTGATTTCTGTCCCCCACCAAGTTCTGTGGATAGCAAGATGGACGACACCCTCCCTCTGCGTGAGGGCCCGAAGAGGAGGGAGGTGGAGGAGACACAGAGCCCACATATCATAATTCAGAAGGTGCCACACGGAGGTGAGGTGCTTCAAGGCGCCAAGGACGGTGGCGGGGAGGGGCTGGGAGGGGCCGTGGGGCTGGGTCTTAGGGAATGGAGCCCGTTGATAGGGAATGTAGTCGCAGTCACATCGTGGGGACAGACCAGAGGGAGGTTGCGAGCTTTCTGCTAGGAGCCTTGGGGGTTGGGGCAGTACAGTGGGAGCAACACTCTCTGACCTACATTTTAGAATGTTCCTTGGGGGGGGGGACTGCAGGGTCTGGGAAGCTAGACACCACATTTCCAGACTCCCTTGCAGCTAAGTTTTAAAATAGGAATTAGGCTCTACCAGGAGGAAGCAGTTGCCTGCGATCTGGGAGGCCCAGTGAGTGGGGCCATCTCTCTCCTGCTGTCTGTTTCCTGCTGGTGAGGGAGAAGAGACACAGGGTAGCTCTGCACTGTCCGGTGTCCAGCATCAGCCTCCTGCGGAGACCACGGCAGAAGACAGTGGCACCCTCCTCCTGGCTTCCCTACCGTGGCCCTCAGCTCCAGGATGTGGGATGCCTTCTTCTTCTTCTTTTTTTTTTTTAACGTTTATTTCTTTATTTTGAGAAGGGGGAGGGGCAGGGAGAGAGAATCCCAAGCAGCCTCCATAGAGGCCGACGTAGGGCTCGAACTCACAAACTGTGAGATCATGACCCAAGCCCAAACCAGGAGTTGTATGCTTAACCTACTGAGCCACCCAGGTGCCCCATGGGATGTGCTCTTTTTTTTTTTCCTTATTTATTTCTCAGAGGGAGACAGAGAGAGAAAGAGACAGAGCACGAGCAGGGGAGGGGCAGAGAGAGAGGGAGACACAGAATCTGAAGCAGGCTCCAGGCTCTGAGCTGTGACCACAGAGCCTGACGCTGGGCTTGAACTCACGAACTGCAAGATCATGACCTGAAGCAAAATTGGACGCTTACCGACTGAGCCACGCGGGGATGTACTCTCAAACTAACAGCTCTGATGCTGGCCTTGGGATTGCCCACCTTCACGGTCAGACAGAGGCACACTCTCCTGCGGGCCAGTTCTACCATGCAGTGCGGGCATCATTCCAGAAGGCTCTTCCAAGGACTGGATCCGCACCTGATGGCCAGAGACGGGAGACCGGTGTGGAGGCTTCAGGAGTTGTCTCCTCAAGATAAGGTGAAAAGCTTGAACCAGGGCTGTGGCTGCAGTCTGCGGATTTGAGAAGATGTTTGGAAGACAAATCTGGAGAGTCCTCTTGGCNGGTTGGGATTAAAAATGACCCTGATTTGCCTCCTAGTTTGCATGGCTGGTAGAAGACGAAGCAAGCCACTGGTCAAGATGGGAAGAAAGAGAGAAGAGCAGGAACGAGGAGGAAGGTGAAGTTTCTGAGTTGGCCCATTGGCTGGAGGACTTGGGGGCCATCCGGGTGGAGGTGTCCAGTAGGCAGGTGCAGACTGGAGTCTGGAGTGCAGGAGGAAGACTGGGAGACGCTGGCCCGGAGGTGGGGATTCCCGCCCCGGGGGGAGATGGGCGGGAGGAGGCAGACTAAGAGAAGAAGGGGGTCCCAGGGTGAACTCTGAGGGAACGAGGAGTGGGTGGGAGTCCTACAGACGGGGAGAGGAAGCCGCTCTTGCCAGATGTCCGCAGGGGACTGGGAAGGGCTGAGAGTGGGGATAGGAGGCAGCTCTGTTAGTGGCGGCACCACCTCCTCTTGGTGGGGAGGGGGGAGACCAGCAGGAGGAGGAGACAGAGACGGTGCCCTCTCCCTCTCCTCCACCACTACCACCACCCTCACTCAGGCTGGGTGGCCAGTCTCCCTCTCCAGCGCACCCTCCAAGCAAATCAGAGTGAGCTCCAGCCCATCACACCTCACCCTCCCTCACTCTGAATCACTCACTGGCTCCCTGTTGTCCAAAACAAAGTCCCAGAGTCTCTGTGCTCCCAGGCAGAGCCCTCCACAATCTCCCTGCCACCTGTCTTCCCAACCACTTGCCCTGCTCTTTCCTAACTGAAAAACCTGCTGCTGTGGCCAAGCCACTCGGGCTTAATTTTCTCCAGGTATGTCCTAGTTGTTTCTGCCCATGAGGAAGCAGCATTTGACTCTTAAACACTGAGTTCCCCTGATGGTTTCAGAAACGTGGGGAAGCAGGTGGGTTCAACCCTTCCAGAAGCCTGGCTGTGACACTCAGCCCACAGATATGCCTCCCTCTTCTGGTGTGGGAACTGAGGAATGGAATGTTCCTCCCCCAAGGCCAAAGCCAATCACAGCAAGTCCATTGCTCCCTTTTGCCAGTGATTGGTTTAAAGGTGGGCATGTGACCCAGTTTGGGCCAATAAGTCCTAAAGCAAAGTTTGAGGAAGGATTCTGGGAGAGATTTTGCTCCCTGATAAAAAGAAAGCCCGGTGCTAGCAGCTCTTTCCAGCGTCTGGATGCTGAGGTGTGACTATGTGATGTGGCAGCCACCTTGTGACCATGAGGGGAAACATGGCTAATATGCTGAGAATAGCTGCCTGGACTAATGAGCAGAAATGAGGTCCAAGATAATGTACTGAGCCGCCGTACCTACCCGGGATGTCCTCAACCGCCGGACATCTCGTTAAGCAAGCTCGTGGACTTCTGTAACCTACTTCGGCATCCCAATTTGTAACATTAAGAAGAAGGAGGACAAGGGGTGGAGAGACGATCTCATGGGGTCGTGACGAGGATAAAAGTGAATTATTTGTAAACCCCTCAGTTATATGCCTGCACATACACATGGGAATATTGGTGTTAAATAAATAGAAATAATGAAAATTCCCGTTGGCTAAGCCCCTCTCAACTGGCTTTTCTGACACTTCGATGGTGAAGAATGACCTCCCGTCACTACAGTCTTGGCTCAAAGGGCCAAACCCATGCCTGCTACAGAGGGGTTCGTGCATGAACAAGAAGGGGAGCAGGATGGCCTTTCAGTGAGGAGCCGCAGGGGCGAGGCTCTGTGTCAAACCAAGTGCCATTTCCCTAACGAGTCATGCCGTTCCCCACTTCTGCTGCGAGGGTCGTACCTTCTCGGCGAAAACCCAGTGGTTGGGGGTCCTGGGGGCGTTTCCGTTCTGGCTGCCAGCTGCCTGAAGGCGAGGGAGCATCCCTGACCCTCCTATCCTAGACCCTGCGCCTTCTGCCAGATTCTGGGACCAAAGCTCTCCCCTTGTCGGGCTGGCTCCACGGGCGTGAGACCCGGCAGTCACCCAGACCCCACTCCCGGCCTAATGCCGTGCTCCTGCCGCCTTGACGTTATTAATGCATTTCCAACAAGGGACCCCGTCAGGCCCTACAGATTATGTAGCCAGCCCTGCTTCTCACCCGGGCTGCCTGGACCGGGGTTCCCGTCCTTGCCACCACAGACTCGAGGGCACGTACGTCCATCCCCTGGTCCAGCAGGTGCTGCCCTCAGACGTGAACCCCTGCACGCCTCCCCTCCCTGGCCCCGGCAGAGTCTCCCCAGCCCCTCTCCCCACTGCCACCTCCTGGGTTCGGATTCCTGTCACGGCCTGGATGACTGACAGTAATAGTTCCTAACTGGTCTCCTGGCTTCCAGGCCTCTCCCTCCTCTGGCCCACAGCCACCAAGATCGTTCTAGATTAGAAAATCTGACCATGCCCCCTTACCTGCTTATAGCAGCTCAGGGGCTCCTAGCAGCTTAAGCTATCAGTTCCAAGCCCCCGTGGCCCGGCGCGCAAAGCACTTGCTGATCCAGTCCCTGCCTGTGTATGTAGAAATCATGCCAAGCCATGCCCTCCCTGCTCCCTCAAGCCCCCCTCTGCCCACCCCCACAACGTTTCCCTCAATTCCCAGAAAAAGCCCGATGCATGCTCTGTGTCTCTGCGCACACGGTTCTGCTGCCGAGGGCTCTCCCCTGTTCTTCATCCAGCTAATTCCTGTCGCCTTGAGAACACCTGGGGTGCCAAAGCCACTTCCCCTCTCTGGGCCTCGGTCTTCCGGTCCATTCGTTCAGCAACATGCTGGGCACTGGCTCTATACCGGAGCCGGCACCCGCCACCCAACTGGGATCCAGTTGGACCCAAACCCCAGCCTTTGGGAGCGAGATGAGCAGAAGGAGGGGGGACAAGCATAAACACTGCGTAGGTGGGTAGACACCTGTGGTGATGTCCCCCGGTGGTGCACGCTGGGAAGACAGACCACAGCAGGTCAGACAGGGATGACGGCGCTGTCTTCTGTGGGTCATCGGGAGGGCCTCTCTTGGAAGGGGACACGCCCAGAGTGAGGAGGCAGCCGTGCTGGCGTAGGGGGTGGGGGTAAGGTCCAAATAGAAGGGACAGTGAGGGCAGAGGCAGGAATGGTGGCGAGTCCCAGGGACGGTTTAGGACACCAGTGTGGCCAGAGCAGGAGGGAAGACAGATGAGGTCAAGGAGGAACTTGGGGTCCTGTAGAGGCTGCAGCGGAAGCCCCACTTTGCCCTCACATCCACCGATCCGGGTCCACCTGCTCTGGCTTCTCGCACTCCTTCCATGAACAGGTCCATCCCCCAGGCCTTCTGCCCCCTGCCCCTCGGCCGACCCACCACCTCCTCAACACAGCACCTCCTTCCTCCTGCTGGCAGAACCTCCTGAGACCTCCCCCCCACCTCCCTGCCTGTTGACTGCCCACCGCATCCCTGTAAGAATGATTTGAGCGCCCTGCCCCATATCCCATCGGCCCTCCTGGGCTTCCAGCTGTGGACAGCCCGCCCCTTTGAAGCATCCCACCTGGGGCCCGTCCGCCCTCGCTGTGGGGCAGGGGTGGGGCGGGACCCATGCAGCCTGCAGACACGGTGGACCCAAGGGCTGGGGCGTCAATACCCCAGGGGCAACCCCGTTCATGGAAGATGGGAGCAGACAGATAAATGTCCTTCTGAGGGCTGAGGTGCGTACTGCAAGGTCATCGAGGTCACCCAGAGGGCCTGACCTCCCGTTGCCCACCGTGGTGACCGGCTCGGTAACCCTGCCCCACCTTAGCTTTTCCTCTTTCTCTGGCTCCTTCTGCTCCCTCACCTGTATGGGTTGAAACTTGGAGTTGAACTTGTACCAAGTCTAGTCTCGGGCTCTGCTTTCAGGGAACCCAAGTGAAGCCCGTCCCTGTGGTTACAGAACGGTGAAGGGGTCCTTCCTCCCGGCCAAGGTCATGCTTGCCACCACCTGCCTGTGCGGTGTAATCTCTCCCCTTTTCCAGAGAATCCTCCACAGTCTGGCCACCAGTCGCTCCTCCGTGCTCACTCATCCTCTCTCTCCTATCGCTTATGGTTAAAGGGACTCAAGTCTCTCCCATCTGAAGGAAAAATGGAACATCCTCCAACCCCAACGCGCCCCCTGGCTTCCAGTACTCATCTTCCCCCACCTCTCAGGGGGGAGGCTGGCACCCCTGCCTACTCCCTACACCTTGAGACACACTCTCTGTTGGTTTCCCTCTTCCCTCTTGGGATGTCCCTTCGCGGCCTCCTCTGCCCAGTCCTCCCCCTCAACATGGCCTCCTGTGTCAGGCTCCTCCCATCCTTGCACGGTGTGCTCTCCACCTGGAGAACCCTGCACACATCTGCATCTGTGTGTGTCCAGCCCGGAGCACACCCCCGGGCACATACCCAGAGGGCCAGCACCTGCCTTTCACCTCCACCTGCACGTCTCAAAGGTACACAAAGTCAGTGCATCCCAACGGCCCACTTCAGCCCAACCCACTCCTTCTCCTGGGTTCCCCAAACTCAGTGAGGGTGCCAGTCCCATCCAATGAGGCACAGGTCACACACAGTCATGGGGCCATCCTGACCCCCCTTCTTCCCCATGCCCCATCCATCACCGAGTCCTCTAGATTTTACCTCCTGAATCTTCATGGATCAGCCCTATCTGCACGTATTTCATCACCACGACCCCCACCCCGCCCCCTGTCCTGGGCACTTTCACTCAAAATAGCATCCGCGCTAGGGTTACCAGATAAAATGCAAGATGCCCAATTAATTTGAATTTCAGATAAACAATGATTCTAAAAGTATAAGTATATCCCAGATATTGCATGGGACATACTTATGCTGAGCAATTTTTCATTGCTTACTTGAAATTCAAATATATTTTCTAATGTTTCTCTCTAGTTAAAATTCTATGAAATTCACAAAGTATTTCAAGGATCGTCTTGTATTTTTATTTGCAAATCTGGTCATCCTAGCCCTTACCCATCTCCATGCGACCCCACACTGTGGCCAGATGATTTTGTTCAAACAAAATTTGCTGACTAGTCAGAAAAGTTAAGTATATGTATTGTAATCACTAGGTCACTTTAAATCACTTAAAAAAAAGTATATGTAATGTACAACATGGTGACTATAGTTACTCACACTGTATTGTATATTTGAAGGTTACCAGGGGAGTACATTTAGAAAATTCTTGTCACACAAGAAACAAAATTTGTACCTATATATGGTGATGGAGGTTAACTAGATTTATTGTGGTGATTACTTCCCAATATATACAAATATTGAATCAATATGTTGTACACCTGAAACTAATGTTATATATCAATTATGTTTCAATTTTTAAAAATTTACATTTAGGGGCGCCTGGGTAGCTCAGTTGGTTAAACATCCGACTTCAGCTCAGGTCATGATCTCACAATCCGTGGGTTGGAGCTCCGTGTCAGGCTCTGTGCTGACAGCTCAGAGCCTGGAGCCTGCTTCCAATTCTGTGTCTCCCTCTTTCTCCACCCCTCCCCCACTTGTGCTATGTTTGTCTCTCTCTCAAAATTAAATAAACATTAAAAAATTTTAATAACATTTAAAATAAAAAATTTCTTTTTCAGAAAAAATATGTTAAGTACAGAAAATTCTATTAATGGCAACAATGTAAATCAGTTAATATTATACTGAGTGCCCACTGTGTGTGCCTGAAAATGCCTGGAAATGAAATGTTCCATTTAACCAAATACTCTGATCAGTCAGTTTTCGTCTAATCTGATATTTCATCTAATATAGTATCACACTTGGCATCACTATTTGCAAGATTAGAACAACATAAGCAACACTAAGACTGAATTCAGCACTTTGAGACCATGGGGTGCTTTAGTGTCACCATCATAAAAGACCTAAGGAGCACAGAGACATTAACCTAGAACCTGGAAAGCACACAGGACTGAGTGCCAGGGACACAGGGGTCTGGTCCCAGTCTCATTCATACCACGTTGTTGGATTTGGGCAAACCATCTTACTTCGGTCTGCCGTAGCTTCCTCATCTATAAATTAGGGGGCCACGCTAAATGATCTCTAAAAGCTCTTCTGGCTTGATTCAATCGCCTTATATTGTGATAGACTAAGGAAGTGCTGCCTGATGGTGTTTCTTTTGAGAAAATGCTGAGTATACTTGTTTCTACTATATTTCTATAAAAATGAAAAAATTTGTAACTTCATATCTCTGAGGCGAAAAGATTTATCATCACTGGACCAGAGAAAATGCAGTCAATTTATTATGATTCTGGGAGAATGGAAAATGGATTAAGAGATTTGTGTAGGGTCCCCAGAAATCCAAGGACAGAGCAGACATTAGATCCCATTAATTCTAAGAGCAGAAGTCTATAAAGAAAATCTTCAGGATCTACTGAAGCCAATATCTATGAAAGGGGATGCTGGAGTCAGAAGAAAGTTCCCAGAGCCTTTAAGCAGAGCGCCTTCCTCCTAGTTCAGGGAAATCTAGGTGAATCCGGTTCCTCAAAGGCATGCAGATAGAAAAATAATACAATGTCTTTTCAAGTGGTGGCTTATGTGTCTCTCATAAGCCTAAAAATTGAGAATCTTGACAGAGTCTTTGTTAGGCTTAGTTTGTATTATCTCAGGGAGCTTTGTGAAAACTTGGGAAAATAGCTTAGAATCTACTCAGCCTTCCTGAGGTAAAGGGGGAAAAAAAGCATACAAGGAGATAACAGTAAAAACAAAAAACAAAAAACAAAAAAAAAAACCTTCAATAAATGAATTAAAATAGAACATAGGAAAATAGTCAAACAATCCAAAAGAGAGCAGAAAGGGGGGAAGAGAGGAACTAATAACATAGGGAACTAATGGGAATCAAATATAAAGTGGAAGTTCTAATCCAAGCATATCAATAATTACGTTAAATGCAAATGTCTAAACATGCCAATTAAAAATCAGAGATTATCAGAATGAATAAAAAAAGCTAATAAGGCTCAATAATATGTTGTCTATAAACCCCACTTTATAAGAGATAGTTAATAATAAAATGATGGAAAAAGATATACTTTGCAAACAGTAATCACAAGAAAGCTACAGGGCTATTTTAATAACAGAAAAGATGGACTTCAGAGTAAGGAAAATTACCACAGACATAAAAGGACATTTTATACTGATAAAATGGTCAATTCACCACGAAGACATAACACTCCTAAATGTGTATGCACCTAACAGCAAGCTTTAAAATACATGAAGCAAAAACTGATAGAACTGAATGAAGAAATAGACAATTATGGGTGGAGATTTCAAAACTCCATTCAGCAGTTGATAGAAAAAAGCATACAGTTCAATAAAGGTATAGACTTGAACAGCATCATTAACAAACTAGATCTAATTAAGATTTATAGAACCCACCTATCGACAGCCAAATATACATTCTTTTCAAGTGCATAGAGAACGTTCACCGATATAGACCATATCCTGGGTCATAAAACAAATATTAACAAACTTAAAAAGTTGAAGTCATACGGAGTGCCTGGGTGGCTCAGTTGATTGAGCATCTGATTCTTGATTTCAGCTCAGGTCATGATCCCAGGGTCGTGGGACTGAGCCCCACATCGGGCTCTACACTTAGCATGGAGCCTGCTTAAGACTCTCTCTCTCTCTCTCTCTCTCTCTCTCTCTCTGCCCTTCTCCCCAACTCATGCATGCTTGTTCTCTCTCTAAAAGTGAAATAAACTAGTTTTTTTTTTTTTAAAAAGTTGAAGTCATACAAAGCATCTTCTCTGACCATAATGAAATGAAATTAAAGTCAATAACAAAAAGATAACTGGTAAATCTCCAAACACTGGAAATAAAACACACTTATCAATAATCTATGAGTCAAAGAAAAAAATCTCAAGAACATGTGAACTGAACAAAAATAAAATTACAAGTCACAATTTGTGAATTATAGCTAAAGAAGGGCTTAGAGGGAAATTTATAGCTTTAAAATGTTTACATTAGAGGAAAAGAAGGGTCTCAAAATATCAACTCAAATTCCATCTTGAGAAACTGAAAGACTTGGGGAGTGGGAAAGGACAAAACCAACTCAAAGCAAGCAGAAGGAAGGAATTAAGAAAGGGGTAGAAAGCAATGAAATTGAAAACAGAAAAAGCAATAGAAAAAATCAATAAAACAGAAGTTTAATATTGAAAAGATCAATAGAATTGATATGCCACTAACTAAATTGACAATGAGAAAATGAAAGGATACAAATTATCAATATTAGTAATGAAAGAGGTAAATCACTACACATTCTGACATTGGAAGGATAATGACGTTACCAATTCTACACACATTAAATTCAATGGGATAGATGAAATGACTGGTTCCTGGAGAGACACAACTACCAAAACTCACTCAAGAAGAAACAGATTACAAGAAGGAGGAAGAAGAGGAGAAACAGATCATCCAAAAAGTTCTGTATCTATTTTATCTTATTATTTTATTATTTTTAAGTAGCTCATGCCCAGCATGGAGCCCAACACAGGGCTTGAACTCATTACCCTGAGATCAAGACCTGGGCTGAGATCAAGAGTCAGATGCTTAGCCTACTGAGCCACCCAGGCAGCCCTGTATCTATTTTTAAATATTGAATTTATAATTTAAAATCTTCCAAAAAAGAAATCTCCCAGCCCAGATAGCTTCACTAGCAAATTTAACCAAGCATTTAAAGAAGAAATAACACCAATCTCTCCCAGAATATAGAAAAGGAAATACTTCCCAACCTATTTCATGAAGCCAGCATTACCTTGATACCACAACCAGATACAGATAGTACAAGAAAAGAAAACTACAGACCAATATCCCACATGAACACATATTTAAAAAATCCTCAGCAAAATATTTGCAAGTAGAATCGACAATAAATAAAGTAAATAATATACCAATACTATGTGAGGTTTATCCTAGGAATGAAAGATTGGTTCAGTATTTGAAAAATCAATCACTATAATCCACCATATAGATAAATTAAAGAAGAAAAATCACATGATCATATTAATTGAAGCAGAAAAAAAACTGATAAACTTCAACATTAATTTACAGTAAAAAAACTTTCAGCAAATTAGGAATAGAAAGGAGCTTTCTTAATCTGATAAGGGACATCTACCAAAAACGTATAACTAACATCATACCTAATAATGAAGAACAGAATGGTCTTTTTTCTAAAATCAAGAGCGAAACAAGGGTGTCTACCCTCATCACTCTTGTTCAACATCATGCCGGACGTTCTAATCCATGTAACGAAGCAAGAAAAAGAGGTAAGAGGCATACAGATGGGAAAGGAGGAAATAAAATGGTCCCCATTTGCAGACAACAGGA
Source organism: Crocuta crocuta (assembly GCF_008692635.1). Taxonomy (NCBI): domain Eukaryota; kingdom Metazoa; phylum Chordata; class Mammalia; order Carnivora; family Hyaenidae; genus Crocuta; species Crocuta crocuta. Next base: position 4,478,386 of record NW_027528611.1, on the reverse strand, counting down.
TTGTCTTTGTAGAAAATATGGAAAATACCCAAAAAGCTCCTAGAACAAATAAATGAGTTAATATATATATTCTATATAAGACCAATAGACAAAAATCAATTATATGTCTATACATTAGCAATGAACACTTGAAGACCAAAATTTTAGAAAACAATATCATTCACAATAGTTCCCTACACTGAAATACTTGGATATTAATGTAACAAAACATGTGCAGAACCTGTATACACTGAAAATTACAAATGCCAATGAAAGACAGCAAAGAAAAACTAACTAAATGGACTGACATACCATGTTCATGAATTGGAAGACTCAATGTAGTTAAATGTCAATTCTCTCCTATCAAAATCCTAGTAAGAGTTTTTTGGTAAGCATAAGCAAGCTGATTCTAAAATTTATATGGAAAGACAATGGAACTAGAATAGCCAAAACAATTTTAAAAAAGAAAAAGTCAGATGGATCATACCACCCAATTTTAAGATTTAATAAAGCTATAATAATAAAGGCAGGGGTGGTATTAGCAAGGGATAGACACCTAGGGAAATGGAAGAGAATAGCTCAGAAATAGACCCACATAAATATGGTTAATTGGGTTTTTTTAGTATTTATTCATTTTTGAAAAATAGAGCACAAGCAGGGGAAGGGCAGAGAGAGAGGGAGACACAGAATCCGAAGCAGGCTCCATCCAGGCTCCAAGCCACCAGTACAAAGCCCAATGCAGGGCTCAAACCCACAAACCGCAAGATCATGACCTGACCTGAAGTCGGCTGCTTAACCAGCTGAGCCACCCCGGAGTCCCTGGTCAATTGATTTTTGACAAAAGTACAAAAGCAATTTGGTGGAGAAAGCATAGCCTTCTCAACAAATAGTGTTGGAACAAGTAGATAGATGTTATAGATATAGATATAGATATAGATATAGATATATAGATGCAGATATAGATATACGTATCTAGATATAAATACAAATATAGATTATATAGATATAGATACAAATTATATATAGATATATAGATACAGACACAGATATAGATTATATATAGATATATAGATACAGATGATATAAATATAGATAGATACATACAGATGATACGTATCTATCATATAGAGACATAGATAGTTATAGATACAGATACCTCAAACTAAATGTCACAATTTATACAAAATCTAACTCCAAGTGAATCATAAATCTAAACGTTAAATGTGAAACTATAAGGCTTTTAGAAGGAACCATAGGAGAAAACCTTCACAACCTGAAATTAGACAGAATTCTTAGATATGATACTGAGAGCACAACCCCTGAAGAAAACAATGGATAAAGTGGACTCTATCAAAATTAAAAATGTTTGTTCCGTGAAAAACACATTAAGAGAACAAAAGCACAAGCTACAGAGTGGGAAGGAAACATTTACAAATCGCCTGCATCTAGAATATATCAAGAACTCTCAAAACTCAACAGTAAAAAAGGTCCAAGTGTTAAAATGAACAAGTTTTAAAACACTTTACTAGTTCAGGGGCACCTGGGTGGCTCAGTTGGTTAAGCATCTGACTTCGGCTCAGGTCATGATCTCACGGTTCGTGGGTTCAAGCCCTGCATCAGGCTCTGTGCTGACAGCTGACTCAGAGCCTGGGGCCTGTTTCAGATTCTGTGTCTCCCTCTCTCTCTGACCCTCCCCTGTTCACACTGTCTCTATCTCTCTCTCAAAAATAAATAAAACATTTTAAAAAATAAAAATAAATAAAGACTTTACTAGTTCATCAGAGAGGATACATGAATGCCAAATATAGACATGAAAAGATGCTCAACATCATTAGGCATTAGAGAAAAGCAAGTTAAAATCACAATGAGATTACAACTGCACACCTACAGAAAAACTAGAATAGAAAATCCCCGAGGGGCCCCTGGGTGGCTCCTTCAGTTGAGCTTCGGCTCAGGTCATGATCTCAGTCATGAGATCCAGCCCCACATCTGGCTCTGCACTGGGTGTAAAGCCTGTAAAGATTCTCTCCCTTTCTCTCTTTCTGCCCTAAAAAAAAAAAAAAAAACAACAACCCTGATGCACATGAGGACCTGGAGCAACTGGAATTCTACACGGCTGCTGGAAATGCAAATTATACAGCCACTCTGGGAAACAGGTTAGGCATTTCTCATAAAGTTAAATATACATGTATCATAAAACCCAGCAGTCCGCACTCCTGGATATTTTTTCGAGAGTAACGAAAACACACCGCGCGTATACGCATGCACACACGCACACACGCGTGTGCGTGCAGATGCGCACACACACACACACACACACACACACACACTGTAGATGAATATTTTTACTAGCTATATTCCTAATCATCAATCATTGGGGAGAACCCAAATGCTTGCCAGTAACTAAAGGGTTAACAACAACAACAAAACTACTCGGCAACCAAAAGGGACTGAGATAAATCCCAAAGGCATTATGCCAGGTGACAGAGTAAGATTCCATCCCCATAACATTCTGGAAAAAGCAGAATGGTAACGGTGGAGAAGAGATCAGTGGTTGTCTGGGCTCAGGGATGGAGGGTGGGGTGATAATAACGGGTCAGCACAAGGGGGGCTGGGGGCTGATGGAATTGTTTTGTATCCTGATTGTGACATTCATGGTCACATGAATCTATGCATGTGTTAAAAACTCATAGAACTGTACCCCGCCCCCCATATTAAGTCCAGTTTACTGTACTTAATTTAAAAAAAAATTTTTTTTTTCTTAATCTGACTGTCATTCGCCTGCTGAAAATCTTTAAAGGCTTCCCAGTAGGCTCCAGCAAAAGCCAAACTCCTCACCTGGCAGGGCCTCCCGCCCTCGTTTCCCACCAGCAACCCCGCCTTCTATCCAGGAGACTTTTCTCAGTTCTTTGAAACTGGAAACTGTCTCCTGCCTCCGGGCCTTGGCCTACGAGCTGGGTCTCCTTACCTGAGGCTTCCTTGTGCCGGCCTGCAGCCTGCAGGGGTGAGTTGCAGGGAGGGAGTGCCTGAAAAGGCGCCCTCTAGACTCCCTCCGCGCGCCCCCTCCCCAGCCTACCCCTCCGCCCCTCCCCTGCTCCAACTGCCTCTGAACTTGCCAGGGTCCTTTAAGGACCAGGCGTTAAAGACGCAGACTGTAAAGTAACTCTCAGAACACACCCCTCACCGGTGGTCTTCAACACAGGGGAGCAGGGGCGGTGGCTGCCGAATGCAGATGCAGGTCGCCCCCCACTCTGGGCTAGCGCGCGGGTGGGACCCCAGAGGCCAGCGCGGTCCCCGCTCCCCCAGTCCAGCCCTCCTCCCCAGGCTGCGCGCGCGGCTGCGTGGGAAGCGCGAGGCCGAGCCCCCTCTTCAGAGGCAATCGGGAAGCCTTTTCATTTTATTCCTTTGCGAGAAAAACGGAAAANCGCACCCCTCCCAGCCTGGGGGCCCCGCCGCCCCCGCGTGCCCCGGACCCCGAATCTGGGCGCCGGGAGCCAGGCTGCAGACGGCGGGCCTGGACGGCGCCCAGGCCTTGGGCGCTTGGGATGCAGGGCGCCCCAACTGAAGGTTGCGTGAAGGGGCTGAGGGCCCCCAGGGACAGCTTCCCTCAAGGTGGCACCTCCCCATTCTGGCTGCCCGTCACCCCCTCCTCAGCCTTAAAGAGCCATTCACAGCCCCCACAGGATCCCCCACTGCGGCAGAAATCTCACACACACACACACACACACACACACACACACACGCTGCACCTCCTCCATGGGCAAACAGTGCCTTCCTCCCAGGACCCACTCAAGGCTTCAGACCTCAGGGTGTAACAGCCCAGGTGCGGAGATGTCTGGGTTGGGTAATGAACAGGAGGGAAAGGCCTCAGTGGAAGATTCTCCCCAGACCATGGGCTGCTTCCCAACGTTTCCAGAAAGTTCCTGGAAGGTGCAGAGGGACCAGTCATCCAAAAGAGAGTCAAGGCACTGAGTGACAGAAAACATGGGGTGGGAGGCTTGAGCTGCCAGAGGCCTGAGGAAGACAGACCATCCTGGGCTCAACCCTGGGTCTACGCTTCCAAACACCCAGAATCCCAGCCTTTCTCTTACCTGCGTCGTCCGTCCCTGCCCTAGTTCAGGACCCCATCGCCTCCTACTTGGATAGCTGAAGTGGCTTCCTCCCTGGCCCTGGCGTCTTCGTCTGCCCTCTGCACCCCATTTCCCCTCAGAAGCCACAGAAAGATCCTGCCACTCTCCTGCTCAGAGTCCTGTTCTGAGTGAAACACAGTGCACATAGGCCTGTGTCCTCACGTACCCCGACCTCGTCCCTCCTCCCCACTGTCCCCTCACTTCCACTCACTCAGCCTCTTTGCTGCTCAAACAGACCAACCTTGCTCTGACCTCAGGTCCTTGGCACTGGCTGTTCCCTCTGCCCTGAGGCTCCTCCCCAGATACCCACAGCCTCCGCGGCTTGCTTCAGGGCCCTGCTCAGGTGTCATTTCCTCTGAGAGGCCCTCTCTAACAGCCCCGTATGCAAAGCAGGACCTCCTCTCCTGTTCTGGGACACTCACTGACCCCCTCTCTGTCCACAGCGCTGACCCTCATCTAAACCTTGGCTTAACATCAACTCCGTGAGAACAGGATCTCTCACTGTTGTGTTCCTACACGTAGTAGTAGGTGCTTGGTCCATGTCTGTTAGAAGAATGTGGGGTCCCAGGTCAGGTTCCCTGCCACCCCCCACCCACATCTGGGCTCCCTCTTACCTTCCTCACCTTCACCTCCCACCCACCACACACCAAGGCCATAGGGGATGGAATGGGTGGGGGGAAGGGAGCCAGAGTATGAGCCTGGGATTCAAGCCAGGCATCAAGTCAGGCCCCTGTCCCCCAGAATCGTGCTCCTCATTTCCCCGGCAGCATGCCTCACCCCCTCCTGGCCCCCCTCCGCCTCGCCCCAGCTGCTCTTCTCCCCTGGGGCTGTCCCATGTGGGGGCCACCTGGCACACGTGAGTGAGACCAGAAGAACTGTCAGGGCACCTACTGCTATGCGAGGGGCTCAGCGTTGTCTCACAGGCCTCACAATACTCCAGGAACTCTGTACTGTGCCCATTTTAGAGGTGAGGAAACTGAGCCTCAAGATGGTGAGCAACTTGTCCAAGACCATACAGAGAGTGAAATTCCTTTTTTTTTTTTATTTCTAGGAGAGAGAGAGAGAGAGAGAGAGACAGCGTGAGCAGGGGAGGGTCAGAGAGAGAGGGAGTCACAGACTGAAACAGGCTCCAGGCTCTGAGCTGGCAGTCAGCACGGAGCCCGACACGGGGCTCGAACCCACAAACCGCGAGATCATGACCTAAGCGAAAGTCGGACGCTTAACCGACTAAGCCACCCAGGTGCCCCCAGAGAATGAAATTCCTGCCCATGAGGCCGGACATGGGGAGCTCTTTTCCTGATGCCACACACCCAAATTCCTGTCCACGCATAGACCTTTTATGCCTTATAAGTCAGGAACTGTCTGGGTACCACCCAGAGGTGGTATTGTCACTCCCCACCCACACCCCTTCCTCTGCCCTACCCCCAGCCAGGGGGCCGCAATGTGGGCACAGGGGCCGTGATTGTTTGTGAGGGAGACGGACGGCACTGTTGTCTGTGAGGGTCCTGCCATAGGCTGGTTATCACACCAAGCATTTTACATGTATCACCTCTGTGAGCCTCACTACAACCCCATTACACAGATGAGTGGACTGAGGCCAGAGAGGTTAAGTAACATGTCTCACACTGCCCAGCTAATAAGTGGCAGAAATGGCTTCCAGACCGGCCCCAATATCCTGAGGTGGTCTCCTGAGTCCCTGAGGCTTTCTTGTCCTTCCTCCAGAAAACTGCAACGCCCCCTGCCCTGGGGAAATGTCCCCACCACCCCTCCATGGGCGGGAGAAAGTGAGTGGAGGCGGGCCAGGCCCTGCCCGGAGAGGGCGACGGGGGGCGGCTGCTGTGTTTATTAATTTTCTGCCTCGGTGGGTTTGCCGCCCCAGCTGGAGCCCACGGAGTTGCCATCCAGTCTATTAAATAATTCCGTCTGGGAAGGACCTGGCATACGAGGGACCGACGTGCTGATGGGCCTCTAAAACTTAATTGCTGTATTAAATGAGATCAGAAATGGGGAGGTGAGCAGGGTGAGCCCAGACGAAAAGATGGCCGTGTTTCAGGAGGTGAGGGGGACAGAGTGGACACAGTTCTGTCAGCCCCTGTCGGCCTGGCACCGTGCGCCTCCCGGACCGCGAGAGTGGGGGAGATTCGCCGGGGCCTGAGCCCCCTAAACCTCCCATCACCTGGCAAAGCGGTGGCTCCCTTGGGGCCCGCCATCTTGCTCCTCCTTCCCCACCCCACAGGCTCCTCCAGGAAGTCACATTTGTCGAGATACCTTTTCCCGAATGTCCCCTGCACAGTCCCCCTTCCTAGCCTTTGCTCAAATCCCTTACCTGAAGGTGCTTTCTCCCTTCACCAAGCCAACTCTTCCCACCCCTCCAAAGCCCTCCTAGTGGAGTGGGGCCCCTGGAGGGAAAGGCCGAGTTCCCTAGGGTTCTGTTAATATTCTGATATCTTAACAGCTCTTTTTTTTTTTAAATTTATTTCTAGGAGAGAGAGAGAGACAGCGTGAGCAGGGAAGGGTCAGAGAGAGAGGGAGTCACAGACTGAAACAGGCTCCAGGCTCTGAACTGTCAGTCAGCACAGAGCCCGACGCGGGGCTCGAACCCATGAACCACGAGATCATGACCTAAGTGAAAGTCAGACGCCTAACCGACTATCTACCCAGGTGCCCCTTAAAAGCTCTTTTTCTGAACATTTTTTCCTCCCTGCATTTGTCTTTCCTTGTTCCTCTCAGCTAAGTAAGTAGCCGGCTCTGGGCCTTGCTCCTCTGGAAAGCAGGGTCTGATGAGGGCCAGAAACAGGGCCCTTCCTCTGTGCCCCCTTGCCTTGGTGTTTTCCTTTCACATTGCTTAGACCCAGAACGTTCCGCCTTCCAGCTGGCTTCCAGAGCAAGTTTTAGATCATCCCACAGGCCACACGCAACTCCAAAGCTTTGTGCCCCTGATTCCACAAACATTTTTGGAGTTCCTACTGTGTGCCAGGCCATGTTGCTAGGGGCACGGGATGCAGCGGTGAACATGGCAGACGGGGTCCCCATCCTGTGCAGAAACAAAATACTCAGTGAAACAAGTAAACAAGGCAATTGTAGAAAACATGACATGTACTAAGAAGAAAAAAGAACCCAAGTGATGGAATGGGTGGCAGCGGGGGAGGGTGCATTGGATGAGGTGGCCAGGGGACATTGTCCGGGGAGGTGACACCTGACCTGAGGCCTGAGACTAAGAAGCAGCCTACTGTGCAAAGCTTTGCAGGAAGGAACTCCCAGGTAGCGGACACAGTAAGTACAAATGTCCTGAGGTAGGAGTATGCTGGATGGGGGTGGGGTTGGAGACACAGACCTCATACGGGGGCTGCTGAAAGGTAGGGAGAGAAGAAGTGAGTGAGAAGAGGTGAGGTTGGCATTTTGATCCCCAAACCTTCACTCAGGCAAGGCCATCTCTTGGGGCTGTTTGAGAGGGGCCCTTGAGTCTTGCTGGTCAGGGCAGATGAGCTCTTTCTGTACAGAGGTCAGAGAGTCAGTAGGGCAGATAGAAATGAAGCCAATAGGCATCTTTGTGGCCCCGTAAATAGCCTTACAGCCTGACAGGCACCAGAAGAGAATTCTGGAAGGGAAGGCAGGGCTACAGGCTCTGGGCCTCTTTGTCTGACTACAGAGCAGGATCAAGGACAGACACCAGCTCCCATCTACCAGTCCCTCTGTCCCCAGCAGAAGAAATCATCATCTTTGTATATTTTTCTCCCCCTGTGACCTCGTCTCCCACGTTATTTCTGCTTACACGTGGCCCCCTGCATCAGAGCCGCACACACCTTCTCTGAAGGCGACTGAACTTTGCCCCTCGCCACCCCTGCCCCTCCCCCAGACCTCCCTCCTAGGGAAGAACCAGCCGGACCGCTCCCGTTGCCGCCCGTTTATCCCCGCACCTGCGGCGCATGGTCAAGCTCCTCCAGCCGCCGGCCGTGGACTTGGGGCTCCGGGTCAGGTGTTCACCATGGGTGCTGTTGCTTGGAGCTGAGGTCCAGGCTCACCAAGGCTGCGGCCTCTGTAGAGGAAGAGGCGGGGGCTGTAAATCCGAATCCCGACCCCCTGACCCCAGCTCGCTTCGAAAGCGCCTGGGGGTGGCAACCCGGGCCACTTTCCTGTGGCGACAGACCAACCAGCATTTTCAACAGCAGAGCTCTTTCCCTGAACGAAATCGCAGTAGAATTACAATGGGCAAAGCAGATAAAAGTTGTATTTTGCTGGTTTAAATAAATGCACTTGATAGGCTCCCATGTATGCCATATTCTTACTGTAATAAGAGAGGACAATTATAACAGGATTAGATAAGATGAGAACAAGGTTGTTTTGTTGAATGTAAAATAAGAACGAGGGCTTATGGGTGACGGCTTCTGTCCTCGCCTCCAACTTGTTTCCCATTTCGTGTTGTACACAATTAGTTATTCGTACAGATAAGCGATTGCAAGTTTAAAGAGGCTCTTTTGTTTCTTATATTATCCCTCCTTGCCATGCTCTTCAATTTGACACAGATACAGGAACATCTCTAGCCCCGGGTCCACTCAGAGCAAACTTTCTGGTGACTACGAATGGGTTAAAAGTTGTGTAACGTAATTGCCAGTCTCTACTCAGTTTTTCGGTACCGTTTTCTTGTATAAACGGGATCAGAAATGAACTTGAGTCAAACATTTGTGGACTCTGCGGTGCCTCCGGAGTGCCCCAAGCGTCTGCAAGACATGGTTTGGAAGCTGTAACTTTGCAGTCACAGCTCACTTAGCAATCCCTCTACCTGGGCCGTGGGCTCTGCCCCCCGAACCCAGTTCATTCCCTGTTTCCCAGAGACTAATGCAGGCTCAGACTTGGGAAAGAGCCTAGGGCCATGTAGCATAAAGCCCGTCTTATGCAGGAATTCCTTCAGAGCCTCCCCACACCCAACAGCTACTCCTCCAGCCTCTGTTTGAATGCCCAAAGTGATGGAGAACTCACCACTTTATGAAGCTGCCTGGTCTGGTCCCTTATGGGGCAGCTCTACTTATTAAACCTCTCCTCCCTTCTGAGTCTGTTTCCTTATCTGTAGGAAGGACATAATAATATTTATCAGGCCGGACTTCTGTGAAGACCAAGTAAGGTGACCCAGAGCTGACATGCTAAATGTGCAACGAGGCTTAGTTTCCTGCATCCTCTGCCCCCAGAGCTCCATTTTAGAGGGACACACAGGCTCATGCCTCCTGGGATAAGCACACAGTGTGGAATGTGCTTTGCAGGGTGGGCAGGAGTGGGGGTGGGGAGTGTGCATTCCCCTGGGACGCCCCAAGGGAGGCCACCTGGAGAGGCTGCCCGCAGCAGCAAAGAGGTCTGCTGTGTCCCCTGAAACCCCGTGAGCCTCACCAACTCCACCCCTGCCCCAGCCCCCTCCTCCCACCGGCCTCAGAGCCTCATCTGTCTTCCCTCCTGTCACCTGAGCTGGAAACTTGTCCAGGAGGCAAGGGGATTAAATCCCAGGGCCAGCCGCACCCCCGCCCAGGAGCTGGCACTTCATTACCTGCCTGGCCAGCTGTCTGCGGCCATTGATCGGCCCTGGCCTGAGTGACCTCTGATTGATGGGCAGCATGTTATTTACTGGATTCTGTCCCGAGCCAGCGGGGAAGAGGGGAGAGGGGCCTGCTCAGAGCTTCTGTGTTCCTGAGGCAGAAAGAACCAGCCACCAGCAAGCCTTGGGGTGGGAGGGAACGGAGAGCAGATGGCTGGGAATGCTCCCATGGGAGTCAGGGGTCCCGGGCCCAGCACAGCTGTGTGATCTTGGCTGAGATCTCTGGCCTTCCCTGTCCCTGAGCCTCAGTGTCCTCTATAAAAGGATCAGGTGCGGGGGTGCCTGGGTGGCTCAGTCAGTTAAGCGGCCGACTTCGGCTCAGGTCATGATCTTGCCGTCTGTGAGTTCAGGCCCTGCATGCTCCAGATTCTGTGTCTCCCCCCCTCTCTGATCCTCCCCTGCTCATGCTCTGTCCCTCTCTCTCAAAAATAAATAAGTCTTAAAAAAGGATCGGGTGAGGGGCNGGGTGTGGCTGGCAAGGCTCATAAACTTAGGAGCTCTCAGGGCAGCTGGTAATGAAGATAAAGGTGCGAGTTGGGGCTGGTGCCCTGTCCAAAGGGGGAAACTTGCTCCCTCCATCTTGCCCCATGCCTTGTCTCCCCCACCCACTTCTGACTTTAACTGCAGCTGGGGAAGCTTCCATGCCATCTGCAGGTTAGCCCTGGCCCACCTCTTCTCTCCTCCTTCCTGCCACAGGCCTTCTTTCCAGGTCCTGTGCCAGGCAGCCAGAAACTGCCAGGAAGTCCAGCTTCTTGGAGGAGATTATATTTGAGAAGGGCTTGGACAGAGCAGAGGGCTTGGGGACATGGGTATAGGCTTGCTGAAGGTCATCACCCCCTGTCCCCACAGCTCCACCCGAGCCCCTTTGGCAGGCCAGCCTGGTGCAGACCCCATGATCTCAAGCCTGCTCTGAGTGGAACAGAGCAAGCACCTGACCAGGGGCAGCCGATCACTAGTGACAGGGGTGGCCTTGACCTATGGCTTGTGCTGGCATCTGCTCAGGATCTTGACCCAAATGCAGTAGACAGGGCAGTTATGAGTGCAGGAGGGGCGGAGGAAGTACGAGGAGAGGCCGCGATGGGCCGTGTGGAGTCAAAGCCATGATGCAGCACATTCTGTGAGTAATGGTGAGCCCGCGGCTGGCTGGTGGCACAAGGAGTGGACTACGCACAGCGGGGAGTGCCCAGCCAGGACAGTGAGTCCCCATCACCTCGTAGGCCTCCAGCCCCAGTCCACACAGATCCTTCAATAAACCTTCAATTAAGGGAACTAGAGTATCTCTGTTCTTTGAAGCCAACATGTCTGAAGTCGGACTTCAGTGGGAAGAGCATTCCCAGTGGCGAGCACAGTGTAGGCAAAGATACGAAGGCAAGTAAGCTTTCAGCGGTGTTCCGAGAATGAGGATATTTGCGTGGTCCACCCAAGCAAGAACAGAGCATGGTGTGCAGGCACACATATATACTTCTGTGCACGAAGGTGTGCCGGTCCCTGCCAGGTTCAGAGATGGAGAGGATCAGGATATCCAGCGGCTAAGAGGCCAGAAGAGTGAGCTGGGGCCAGATGATGGGCGCCCAGAGCATCAGGAAGTCCTGTGAGCCTGTAGATGTGTGTCCTAGACAGAGCCGCCAAACGGGGTGGAGAGGGAGCTAGAGACAGCGATGCTATGGGGGGTGGGGGTGGGGCCGTGGGAGCGTCGGGGCCAGAGCTGGCCACCCTGGGAAGACATTGGCAGGGCGGGAGCCTCGTCTTGGAGGAGGTAGGGATAGACCGAAGGGGGCTACTATTTCCAGATTGAACGACCAAGAGAAATGCAGGCGTGCGGCCCCGGAAGAGAGCTTGTTTTGCTTGGTTGGCTGGATTTGGGACCTGTGGGTTTAAGGTGAAACCAGACCAGGCAATGGGAATTACTGATCAGAAGAGAGCCCAGGAGAGAAGTCAGTGGTTCAAAACAAGTTAGGAGGTGTCAGGATGCAGGGGCGCGAGGGAGAAGAGTTCTCCAAGAGTAGATATCTGCGCCCTTTCGGGCAGATTGCCCACTCACGGTCCACTCTGGACCCAATTCCAATGTTTGGGGTTTTCCCCACACCCACCGTTCTGTGATGCCAGCTGGGTGTCCTATTAAGTCAATCAATTGTAACACTGTGTACCTAGAAATAGCGTCAGATGCCACAGGTTAGGGGCTGGGTCCCACACGACTGTCCCCACTTCAGACACCTGTCACGAGCCCAGGCTGTCACCTGCTGGATTGGTCATCTATCAGAGGTTCCCACAACTCCCTCCTTTGGTTTGATGAATTTGCTCACAGAGTTCTGAGAAACATTTCCTTACTAGATCACCAGTTTATTATAAAAGGATATAACTGAGGAACAGGCAGTTGGAAGAGATGAGGAGGGCGAGGCACAGGGGAGGGGCGCAGAGTCTCCATGGCGTCTTTGAGCGCCACTTTCCCAGAATGGCCACGTGGTCACCAATCTGGAAGCTCTCTGAACCCCCCCTCTCCCTCCCTCCATCCTTTTGGGGTTTTGNTCCAAAAGTTGCCTCATTCACATCACAAAAGACACACTGCCAGGCGCTTTGTCACCTAGGAAATTCCCCGAGTTTTAGGAGCTCTGGGCCAGAAATGGGAGGAACACACCACTAAAACAAACCCTCTGACCTCCCCTCTGCTAGTGGTGAGCGCGTGACATCCACGGGTGGCTGGGCCGGCCGTGGACTCTCCCCTCCAGACTTCTTGTTACAGGAGAAAAAGAAAAAGGTCGCTGTCAGTCAAGTCTTCCTTCCTTGCTGCTGCAGCTGCGCACGTTGCTGACAGATTCGGGGTCGAGGGCGGTCCCTGGGACGCTGGACAGCAGGGGGGTGGAGCTGTAGCAAGAACGCTGGAGATGGTGGGGGGAGGGGGGGCAGCAAGGTGGGCAGAGGCCCAGGGGAGGAGCCACGGAGAAGTCGGGGGAGGCGAGGTGAGTAACAATACTGCACAGAGGCTTAGTGGGATATAGACTGTGCAAGGGGAGACCCCCAGGGCCAGAGGTCAGTGGTCACACTGACTTAAAGCTCCTGGAGTAGGGCTGAAGACAGCCGCATGGGAGGGGAGGAGGGTGGAGTTCTGGCCCCCCATGCCAAGTCAGGAGGAGACTGGAGAGGGAGAGAGAGTGTGAATAGTTAACAGGAAGGCTTCATTCCATTTCTTCCCGTTGCTGCCCCCACCCTGGGGCGGCCTGGGTGCCCTTCTTGACCTCTTGCTGGTAACTGGGCCAGCCCCATAGCTAAAAGCAAGAAGCCATGTCACGGTGCCAAGGTCACGGGATGTGGGGTCTGGGGTTGGGAGGCACTTGGAGGGCACGGGCCCTGCCCACCTCCTGCCCCGGCTAGAGACTGTGGCCCAGAGGACTCTGGGTGATCAAAAGGCCTGGCCCCTCCCCTTGGGCAAGAGCTTCTCCTCCTCCCGGGCCCCTCAGGCTGGCTAAACCCTAGAAACTGATAAAGGCCCCGGGAGAAAGGCCCTGAGAGGAGAAGGGCAGGCCCTGTTCCCCCCCCCTCCCCCCGGCTTGGAGGTTTGGGGGCAGGCTGGACAGGACATGGCCCTGTGAATGATCCACGTGTCCACGGCCTCTCTGCTAGGGGCCGATGAGGAGCGGGGGAGGGGGGTGGGGAGGGCCATGCTGGGGCCATTAGATCCGACCAAACTGGGTACGTGTAGACACAGCGCCCTCAGAGGGAAAAGTACGTAAAAGTCCGAGTGTTTTTGTCTGGGGTAAACGGCTCAAATCGTTGTTCAGATGTTTTGGTCTCAATCAAGGTTTCACATGGTTTTCTGGGTCTGCCTGCTGTTTTGCAGATTCCTCCTGTCCGCAAGCCCTCTGGCTCCACTCTGGATCCCCACGGTTAAACACCAGAAATAGACAAGACCCCTTAACTCATGCCCTAGCTAAAGCCCTTTGTGTTTATTTCTTACCCCACTTTCTTGAGACACTGATAAAGATGTTTTGTAATGACTGGAACTTTCCAACAGCCAGGCCAGGAAAACCCAAATAGCAGCAGGAGGCCCAGAAGACCACACACCACACGTCCCCTCCCCTGCCCAGGATCACGTGCTGAGCAGACAGACCCCACCCATGGTGGTGCACCCTCTGTCTCCTCTCTTGCACATACCCCCCCTAATCCTCTTCTGTAAAACTCTAGGTGTCCACCTGACAGGCAGACACCTACCCCGGCTGCCAGCACCCAAAATACATTTCTCCCTTTCTCTCTTCCACGGCCCTGTCTCTTGAGTTATTGGCTTCTCTTTCCACAAACGACTTTATCTGAGTTTGTTTTGCCACGGTGTCAGCAAACGGAGCCAGAAGCTATGCTTTAGATGTTTCCAGACCTTTTGCGATTCCCTCAATGGAGGAGCTAGCCGCGGCAGCACACCCAACCTCACCTGTAGGTTTTCTGAGTTAGAAGCTGATAGAAGGATCCGTAACACTCATACCAGCCTCTGTTCTAGTAACCTGGACAATCTTCTGTCAGCTGAGTTTAAAGGTCACTTCCTCCCGGAAGCCCTCCTATCTTGCCCCTCTATCATGCAACGGTCAGTCCATCTTCCTCCCACATCAGCCCTCAACCCACTGAGTATAAGGGTTCACTTGTTCCCACCCCACATGTACTAGACCATCAGTTCTCAAACCTTTTGGTGTCAGGACTCCTTTACACTCTTAAGAATTATTTGGGACCCCAAAGAGCTTTGGTTTTTTGTGGGTTTATCAATATTTTACCACATTTGAAATGAAAGCTGAGAAAAATTTTAAGCTTTCATCTATTAACTCCCTTAAAGATAAAAATAATAAACTCAGTACATGTTAATATCAGTAATATATTTTTGTGAAAGATGACTATTCGGGGAAACAAAAGAGAGAAGAGCAGAATTTTTTCACATTTTTGTAAATCTCTTTAAATGTCTAGCTTAATAGAGGACAGCTGGATCCTCACACGTGCTTCTACATTCTATCTCCTCCAATATGCTGCTTTGGTTGAAGGAGATAAAGAAAATCTGGCCTCGCTCAGATAGGGAGCTGAGGAAGAGAGAATTCTAGTAGCCTCTTCCATTACTGTGGACATTCATTTTTGATATTACACCAAACCTCGACAGAGGTCATAGATTCTCTGTTTAATTTTTTTTGTTTGTTTGTTTATTTATTTTTGAGAGAGAGAGAGAGATTGACACAGAATCTGAAGCAGGCTCCAGGCTCCGAGCTGTCGGCACAGAGGCCGACGCGGGGCTCAATCCCATGAACCTGAGCCAAAGTCGTATGCTTCTGAGTGGAAGTTGTATGCTTGACCGACTGAACCACCCAGGAGCCCCTCTTTTTTCTTCCTTTTTTTTTTTTTTTAGATTAAATAAGCTTCCTGCCCTACATGGAGCTTGAACTCATGACCCTGAGATCAAGAGTCACATGTTCTACTGACTGAGCCAGCCAGGTGCTCTAACCTGCTGTAGATTCTTAAGGGCGAGTTCAAGTCTGGAATCTGAAACCTTACCAACAAACTTTTTGTATTCTGTTACATTAAAACCAATCGGTCTATCTTACACTTTGAATGATCTTTTTACCCAAGTAAGATTTTGTAACATCATGCATTGGCCATTCGGAAATAAAGTCTTTGAGTTATTAGGAAGTTGCCAAGTTATTAGGAAGCTTGGTCCCAGACAAAAGTGGTCCCAAATTCAAGCTTTTACTTGACAGCTCAAATGTTATCATTGGCATCAAATGTAATTGTTTCCCTTGGAACAACATCTCCCTTCATTCATTTTCAAGAAAATGTACATCAAATACCCAAGAAAAATAACTAGCTTGCTTACAGGCTTGTTGGCTTTTGCTTTTGTTTTTTTCCAGGTAAAAATAGTACTCCCTGAAAAAATGGTTGCTTCCGCTTACAATTCCAACAATCATATAAACGCTGTTCTTTGAGACAATGATTGTGCTTCAGGATGCAGCCGAAATGCTGTCTATGCCCTTCCCACTTGAGCACACAGAATATTCAAAGGATGTGTATTCAAAGATACAGATTTAATAAAGTTAATGATTTTTATTGGCAAATCAAGGGCTTTTAGGGCACCTGGTGATGGAGTCAGGGCAGGCCACCCCCAAATATGCCACTTTGACATACGGATTATTTGGAACTACAGTTACTTGGGAAACACGCAAGAAGGACACTCTGACCCTCCTTTGTTCCCCTTGAAAACAGGAAGTAAGTCCCCCATGTGAAAGGCACCCTCACAGCACCAGGAGGTAGAAAAACATCCTCATCACCAGCGGTAGCGAATTTGGAGCCAAGAAGCCTGGATAAAGAAAACCTGCTACTTCGTCATTAATTTACTGCCACAAGCCCAACTTCCTTATCAATTCTTCACAAAAGTATTGTTTCTTTGCCTGAAAGGTACAAAAGCTGCCCGCCTTGGTCACTTCTCTGAGTCTCGTATTTTTATGAGCTCCCATAAGTGAAATTCAATTTGTTTTTCTCCTGTTAATCTGTCTTTTGTCAATTTAATTTTTGGACCCGCTGAACAACCTAGAAGGGAAGAAGGGAAAAGCTTTCCTTCCCTTCCTGCAAGAAAAGAAAACCGTGACCACTGTTTGCTCAGTACAGTTTGGTGCCACCACCCAGATTTTCCTTTCTTTCTTTTCTTTTTTTGAGGGGCAGAGGGGCAGAGGGAGGGAGGGGGAGAGAGAGAGAGAGAGAGAGAGCGCATCTTAAGCATGTTCCACTCTCAGTGCAGAGCCCATCATGGGGCTTGATCCCATGACCTTGAGATCATGACCAGAGCCGGAATCAAGAGTCGGACGTGCAAATATCAGCACAATGAAAATGGCAAATAGCACCTTAGTGTTATTATGAAGATAGTTTTGACCTTGAGTCACTCACCCCTGAAAGAGTCTTGGGACCACACCTTGAGAACTGGGGTGTATAATCTTGTCCATGGGCACAGAGGCAGTGGCCACCAAACATGCACAGGGCAAGAGCCAACAGTGCCGAGCACTCCCTGGGAATTTTCAAGGGACGGATTCATTATCCTCACAACAACCCTTGAGGCAGGTACTTTTGTTATCACACCCATTCCACAGGTGAGGGGACCAAGGCACAGAACAGTGCCCCTCTCTACCTCTTCTCTATTAAAACCAGAATCAGTTGGGGCACCTGGGTGGTTCAGTCGATTAAGCATCCGACTTCAGCTCAGGTCATGATCTCGCAGTCTGTGAGTTCAAGCCCCACGTTGGGCTCTGTGCTGACAGCCTGCTTGGGATTCTTGGGATTCTCTCTCTCCCTCTCTCTCTGCTCCTTCCCTGCTCATGTTCTCTCCCTCTCAAAATAAATAAACTTAAACAAAATTTCATCAATACCTGTGAGCCCCCAGGTAGCCCTCAAGACAGCAGTAGCCATCCCTACACTGCAGCCGAGAAAGAGACCTCCAAGGATTGAAGGGTGCTGGGTCTCATGCCCAGGTCCGCTAGGGCCCTGGGCATCCAAGCTGCCAGATCAGCTGGAGGACAGCCCCGGTGCTCCGGCGGCGGCAGTGCCCAGCCTGGTGCCCAGTGCCCAGTCACCGCACGGCCCCAGTCCCTCTCCCAGAAATGCTTCCCCGTGGACAGGGCCGGCTCCAGCTGGGCTGTGACTTCCGCTCTCTGGACAGCGGGCTGGTGGTAGGTGGTGGCACAGCCTCACCGACCTCCATGTTTCCCTGTGGCTCTCCAGTGTCGAGCCCTTGGAGTGTTCGCAGAGGCTGTCCAGACCCGGCACGCATGCCGATCACCTCCGCGAGGTGCCTAGCAGGCTGACAGAATCAGTTAACACGCAGACGCCTCTCCGCTGTTTGCTGAGGCCCCTGGAGGTCCCATGCTCATCTTCTCCCCCTACCAGCATCGCAGGAAAGTAAATACCTCCCCGGCGACGCTCCAGTGGGTAAACAACCTAGAGTTTGCTCTCCAAATTGCCACCTGCCCCCACATCCAAAGGCTGCCCTGGGGGCTGACAGGTTTCTCTGTGATTCATTGCCCTGGATTCCCCTGTCACCCACTGCCCACCCCTGCCTGCACCGCATGCTGTCCGGCAGGGGGGCGGGGAAGGGGGCTTTGCGGTGAGGAGGGGCCCGGCTGCTGCAGGAGCGAGTCAGAACGATGACATTGCCAAGTTCAGAAGGAGTGGACAGGTCGGAGGGGTGCAGAGTGGAGGGGACAGATATGACCTGCACCCATCCGGAACCAGGGACTCTCCACCAAGGACTGGCTCACACAGGAGCCGACCCCAGATGTGGTAGCTCCCTGGATCTCTGTCCTTCGTGGCGTGCCACCCCGCGGTCATGTCCGCAAGGCTGCCCAGGTCCCTCTGCCCTGCTCTGAAACTCTCCCCAGCTCCTTGTCATCCTGGCTTTTCCAGATCTCTGTCCCTTCCCACCCCTGTATCCACGCCCCCCCCCGTTCTTCCCTCCTCATCCCATCCCACCCTAAGGAGCCCCTGGGACTCCCCCTTTTCCCACCCTTGGGTCCCCCTGAGGCATGTCAGCCAGCAGACGCCCTGACAACTCAGGTCTCCATGACAGCACCGAGTATGGTCCCAGAGGGCCAGGCCCCAGGGGTCTCTGCCCCAGAGAGCCTAGGAGACAGACAGGGGGTCACACGATCACATCTCTGCGTCCCACGCATCCTCCTTCCCACTGTACACATCCAGAAACCTGGTGGGAGAGGCTCAGCGCCTTGCCCAGGGTGACACAGCTGGCAAGGGGCTGAGCTGGACCGGACTCCTGGCCTTGTCCCCGACTTTGGAAAGTACAGAGCCACCGAGCCACAGGCCACTTTGGCCTGAAATCCAACCCGTGGAAGTGTCTGTTAAGCCCTCAGGGCCTCAGTTTCCTCATCTGCAAAATGGAAGCACACAACCCTTCTCTCAGAGAAGTAAGGAGAACATCTGTTTCCTACTAGGCATTTAGAAAGCAGTCGCTCTAGTCGCTACCACTGCTGAAGTTACTATTGCTGCCAGCCTAATGAAAGTCCCAAATCCAAGAGTGACTTTGTTTTTAAGTTTATTAATTTATTTTGAGAGAAAGAGAGGCAGAGGGCATGTGCGCACAAGTGGTGGAGGGGCAGAGAGAGAGAGAGAGGGAGACAGAGAATCCCAAGCAGGCTCCGTGCCATGAGACCGCAACCTGAGCCTAAACCAAGAGTCAGATGCTTAACCCACCTGGCCACCCAGGCGCCCCCAAGAGTGACTTTTAAGGGATAGTTGTGCCAGAGAAACAGCCCTGGGATGGCCCCCCAGGGATGGCCCCCTGTTATCGCTCAGGTGGGGGAGAAGGAGGAGTGGAATGGTGACAGCTGGGATCAGAAGCCGAAGGCCGAGAGGGCCATGGGCACAGAATCTGACAGCCGAGAGTGAATAAGGGGATAAGAAGATTAAGATTTGGTGTGTGAACATCGCCGGATGTCAGCAAGAGGGCAGGAGGCTGGCTGATAACCTGCTGCAGGGCCCGATAAGAGAAACTAACCTCCAAATCTCCCGCTCCGGGGGGAGGGCCCTGGGGGCTGAGCGGTTGTCTGGGGACAGAGATGACAATTTGGAGCCAGCCCACAAGCACAGGTCCAGTCCTGAGATGCCTGGTGCTGGGAGCCCCCCCTCCCTCCGCATTTGGAAGGTTTTGCCACAGGCAGGAGGGGCCCCCGCCCAGGGTACAGGCAGCTGTCGGAGGGCTCCCCATGGTGTGAGTCCAGAGGGGGTACCTACATCTCCCAGAAAGCACAGCATCCCATGGCCACCTCAAGAGTGAGGCCTGACGTTCAGGCTTTTGAATTCTGTGTCAACTGAACAGCTCCCTATGAACTGTGGCTGTTCTCCGAATATGCAACGTTGGGAGAGTAAAAGCTGGGTCACAAATCTGTGATATTGGCTGGCTCCAGTCTTTGCGTGCAGACAAATACATTTCTATCTTGTTTAAGCCACTGTTAATTCGGGTCTCTGCGGTGTGACACCGATCCACAGTTATAACTAATAGGCCAGCTACGGCTTCACTACTGCTCTGCTGGGGCCAGAAGGGCAGACAACAGTGTCTTTCTTATTTGTTTTATGTTTACTCTTGTGTTATAATAATTTAATTTTTTCAATAGGTAATACGTGCACATAATAACGTTTAAACAGCGCAGAAGTTTGTCATTAAGAGTAGATTTGACTGTAACAGAGACTGTCGTTGGACAGTGGCTGAAATCAGGTGGCTATTTATTTCCCTCTCACCTTAAAGTCTGGAGCAAGTCATCCAGGGCGTTTCCACTCCATGAAGAGCTCAGGGTCCCAGGGTCCTTGGAAGGAGCCTACTGTTCCTCCAGCCCTGGGTGGGCCCCCTTCTCCATGGCCCAACATGGCGGCCATGAGGGCTGTGTGCCGGGCAACAGGAAGGAAGCAGGGGAGATGAAGAAAGCGGCCAAGGATACACCAGTTGTCTTTGAAGGATTTTTTTTTTTTTAATTTTTAAAGTTTTGAGAGAGAGAGAGAGAGC
The DNA here is from genome assembly GCF_008692635.1 of Crocuta crocuta. Classification (NCBI taxonomy): domain Eukaryota; kingdom Metazoa; phylum Chordata; class Mammalia; order Carnivora; family Hyaenidae; genus Crocuta; species Crocuta crocuta. The sequence goes on along the minus strand of NW_027528611.1, from coordinate 4,458,180 downwards.
ACATGTGCACGTACAAGCAGGGGAAGGTCAGAGGGAGAAGGAGAGACAGAGAATCCCAAGCAGGCTCTGCGCTGTCAGCCCAGAGCCCAACGCAGGGCTAGAACTCATGAGCCACGAGATCGTGACCTGAGCTGAAATCAAGAGTCAGATGCTTAACCTACTGAGCTACCCAGGCGCCCCTTAAGGATGGTTTTCAGAAGCAGCTTCCTGATGCTTCTACTTAGGCTCCAGAGCTAAGAACTTAATCCCATAACCACACCTAGCCATGAGGAAGGCTGGGTAATGTAGTCCTCTCTGGGCAGCCATGTGCTCAAGAGGAGAATGGGCCCTTGGTAAACATCAGAGACACAAAAGATATACAATGAACAGCATTGGCAGAGATCCTCCGGGAAGGGGCACAGGGAACTTTCTGGGGTGATGTCATGTCCTATATCTTGAAGGAAGTTGGATTCCACAGGGGTAATCCTTTTTCAGAGCTGTAGGGATGCTCTACTTCGGAACGCTTGTGCATTTCACTTTATGTAAATATCATCTCCAGACATCCCCACGCAAATGTAAAAAAAAAAACAACCCTGTAAACAAATATTGAACTCTAGTTAATGATGCACACCCTGCAGTGTTTAGGGGTGAAATATACGGATGCTTGCAACCAATTTGAAATGCCTCAAAAAATAAGATGGATGGAGGGATGCGGGATAAAGACAATCTAGTGAAATGTTAATTGTAGAATGTAGGTGGTAGGTAGAGGGGCGTCATCTATTCGACTCTTTCAACCTTTCTGTATGCTTAAAAATCATCACGATAAAATATTTATAAAAAAAAAAGTCTCCCTGGTCCCCCTCCCATCCTCAAGCCACCAGATCCTTCTACCAGCTTCTGGAAGATGCCACCAGCAATATTCCAGGCATGTGCAAACATATTGTCTACACAGCAGTCTGTGTCTCATCCTAAGCCAGCCTGGTGTATGTGCTGTCTGCTCCTTGATGGAAAGAAACCCCTCGATCAAAACCCTCCTGGGAGCACTGTCCCCCGAGCTGGCCCAGGCTAGAGACTTCCCCTCCTCACCTCAAATCCCCGTGGCTTCCCAGTACCCCACCAGCCCTTGCCCCACCCCCCACCTGCTCCCATGAGTCCTATCAGCTCTAATCCTCTCCCTCCTCCAGGCTCCTGGGCTACCACCATCTCCCTCTTCTTAGAGCCTTCCTGCCACCTCAGGGCCATGCGAAATCCAGACGATTCCTTCCCAGCACCTCTAACCCCTCTTGCACACTTCTCCCATCCCTCCTTTCCTCCCCTTGGTCTCTTGGTCCAGATCTTTCTTTCAGGCTCTCAGTCCCTGGGCTTTTTTTGCCCACTTTCTAGTCAGCTGTCCTGGTGACTCACTGCACGGAGGAGAGGCTCTGACTGGGGCTGAGAGGGTCCTCAGTGAGGCGCCATCTTGGTGAGGTCTGGAAAGGTGATGGCAGTTTTGACAGATGGAGAATGGAATTGGCATCCCGGGCTGAGTGGATGGCACAAGCAAAGGCCGGAAGTCGGGGGAGAGCAGACTCGGTCAGGGAACAGGGATGTGACCAGAACTGGCGTGGTGCTGCCTGCATGTTGGGGACAGAGAAACAGAAGGACAGGAGGCCCCAGAGGGAGGAAGCCCAGGGCCTCGAGGCCATGCTAACAAATGGGAGCTTGCTCATGCTGGGAGGCAATTCATGGGAGAGGGCGTCCACCCCAACAGAAGTTGAAGGGGACAGAGCCACCCCAGGCACCCAGGGACCCAAGCCCTCAGGGAGCCATGGAACACTAGGGCTGCAAGGAAAAGATACTTTTCCTTCTGAATGACATCGCAAAATTCCCCTCCGTGGGGTTGTGCCACCTTCAGGCTGCCTCCAGGGAGGCCCACGTTGTGCATGGAGTTTCTACACCAGGTACTGAAGCCCGGGGCCTGGAGACCCCACCAGGTACTGATTTTCCCCCAGCGAGTTTGTGAGAAGCCTCTGCTCCAAAGTGCCAGCCCCCCTGCCTCTCCCTCCCTTCCCCTCCTCCTCCTCCTGCCCACTCCTGCCCTCGCCAGGCTCACAGCCCCAGCCTCTGCACTTAGCCCAGGGAACCCTCCTCCAGGAAGCCCTACCTGACCCCTGCCCAGGGAGTGAGAGCCCTTCTCTGTGTGCTGTGCTGTGTGGGCCTTGCTTGCCGCCCCCCCCCCNATCTCTGTGTGTTGCAGCTGTGAGTTCAAGGTAAGGCCCCATTCACTGTAAACAATTTGGTGTGTGTGTGTGTCAGGCAGGTGGGGGGCGGGGGTCTTCCAGCTTCTGGGTGGCCAGCTTTCCTATTAGGCCCTAAATTCACAGATAGCTATTCAGCCATCAATGCGGATTTACACCCTGCTGGTAAAATGATCTGTGTCTATGCTTCCTTTAAAAGAGGACACAGACGTCACAAGCAGGGTGTAAACATTTGGGTGGGACAAGTGATTGGAGTCCGGTTTCTTGCCAGACTGGGGGTGGGGGGCAGTGGGGGTATCAGGAGCAAATCTAAGAACTCACAACCTACAGGTATGATTGATCTAGAGAGACCGAGGGCATGTTACTTCTCAGAGCTTCCTTATCACAGGAGAGGTGACAGGTACATGGCACGCTGTGAAAGATGGGACAGAGGGAAGGCCCAGGGAAGTCAGAGCTCAGCACTGAGGTTCTGGGCTTGTTTGTTACTGCAGCATAACTTGGTCTATCCTGACAGCTACAGACACCCTCTGGTCATACAGGAGAGCAGCTCCATCTCCCCTTTATACAGACAAGGAGAGGTGGTCACAAAGGACACAGGGCCGAAATTCAGCCTTGCAGCACTCACTGATCAATCATTCAGTGGGTATTTATTGAGCACATACTGTTTCAGACATGTTCTAGGCACTGAGAACACTAAGTAACAAACAAGGGTTGAAAGCTCCTGCCCTCATGGACTTACAGTCCAGTGGCGAAGAGACAGGCAATGAATGAAAAAGTAAGAGATACCTATAATGTTTTTCTAGCACTAATGAAGAAAGAAAAAGCAAAGCCAGAAGATAGAAGCCTGGAGAATATATGCTATTTTAGATGGGATGGTCTTTCTGAGGAATGACATGTGAGCAGAGACTAGAAAGAAGTAAAAAAGTAAACCACGTGGCTATCTGGGGCAAGAGTAGTCCAAGCAGCCATGACAGCAGGTGCAAAGGTCCTGAGGTAGGAGTCTGCTTAGAACTTGGTATGCATTCTGGATGAGGAAGCTAGGACCAAGACCCAGGTCTCTCTCGCTCTCACTCTCCAGCAGCTAGGAAGGACAATATCGGACCAGGTTCAAGAGGAGCAAGTCAGGCAGGCTGCCTTGGGGCCTCCTCCCTTTGAGTCTACCCCAAATTGTAGCCCTGGATGGCCCCTACCAGCCCTGGCTGCTCCCTAGATAACAGCCACAGAAACTGCTTCATGCCAAAAATCCAGAAAATGCCTTATTTGGAAATGTCACAATGCCTGACTGCCTGTCACAACTCCCCCAACCTGGGTGCCATGGGCCAGGAACCAGACAGGGAAAAGTCCTGCTCCTGTCCACCCTCGGGTAGCCCCTTTAGGGTCTGGGTGTGGGTGGAAAAAGGAAACCTTGCAAGGAGATGCCCCACCCCCACCTCCACCCCCACCCCCACC
>NW_027528611.1:4449019-4454319 GCF_008692635.1 Crocuta crocuta | reverse complement strand
GGAGTTTGTGACTGTAGGCCCAGTGGAGGTTACAAGGGGTAAAGCCCCAGTTCCTTGTAAAATGAGGCCGCTCTGAGCCCAGCTGCCCAGGGAAAGTGTTTCCCACGCAGGCCACCAGGGCGAGAGATGAACTATAAAGTTAAGGGGCCGGGCTGCCCTGTCCACCTCGGGCACCTATAAACTGGGGGTGACAATGACAGGGTTAATGCAGGGCTGAGTGAGATCAAATATAGCCCGAGACACACACTATAAACGTGTTTCTTAAGTAAAAAAGGAAAATGCTTAGTAACATGTATTTTAAAATCACTCTCTTCCATGTAATTGTATTTAAAATGTTCAGTAGGAAAAGGGTTTGCCCCCTTTAAGAATAATCTGGGAAGAAACAGCTTCCGTCAGCACCAAGTCAGTGATTAGGGACCAAAGCAAGAGTTGCGGGTGGTTTAATTAGTTCCTTTAATGCGAGAGGCAAGCCCTCAGGTCCCCACGGGTGGGAGTGGTGGCCAGCCCGGGAACAGCCAGCACGCCCTGGGCCGGGGGCACCAGCGGGCAGTGCCCCGCCACCCCAGCCTCAGCCGGCGGGCCGAGCCGAGTTGGCAGAGCCCGGCGCCTGTGGTCCAGAAGCTCCGCATGTAGGCTTCGGACCCTCAACAGCCAGGGAGGCCCGAGGTGAGGCGGACTGTGGGTGCCGGGGCCCGGAAGCCGGGAGATGGAATAAAACACACCTGTGTCGAGAGAATGAAAAGTCTGATGATAACAAAAGGAGTTAACACTCCACCTGAGTCAGGCGTCCATTATCTGTTCAAATTCTCTGGACAGATGTCGTCTTTCTTTTTCCAGCTCTTTGATTACTAAGACGCCGTCCGTTTGTCATTGAAAGGAAGAAAGCATGACTGGAGCAGACTGGCAAGAGCTGGTCCTTTCCAGCTCTGTGTCCACACTGGTGGTATCAGTCTTCCTTTGAGGCCAAATCAAGCACCCATATGATTTATTGAGAATCTACTAAGTGCCCTGCACTGTGTTTTCTTCCCTCCTCATACGCGCTATGCCACGCTGAGACCACACTCTCATTGCTGCCTCACAGACAGGAAAGCCCTTCAAATGAGCCGTCTGCAAAATTGCTGCGCTCAGAGATCTCCCGTGGAGCAGATTTTCCTCAAGAGGGGTGCTCAGCAATCAGGACCGTGGCTGGGGGCCTGGCTGCCCCCTTCCCTCCTTAGATCTCTCCATATGGGCCCCGGGTGTCCCCCTGAAGGGCTGCAGCCAGACATGGAACTCCCTTCCGGCAACAGCAGTTACGGCCATGGAGGTTAATTCCCACCAAGTGCCAGAATACAGTGGGGTTTTAAAAAGAAGCCGGGATGCCAGGAGAAATTAAGGAAGACATTCATGTATGGAGGGATACGCCATGCTCCCGGACCAAAAGACTCCATTACAGGTACTGTCGATTCTCCCCCAAAATGATCTGTAGATTCGGCATGAGCCCAGTCAAAGGCCCAGCAGGCTTCTGGGGAAATCGACAAGCCTGCTGTAAAAGATATGTGAAAATGCAAAAGATCTAAAATAACCAAGCCAATCAGGAAGAAGAACAAAGATGAACAGCTTAAGCTACTTGATTTGAAAACTTTCTATAAAGCTATGGCAATTAAGACACTATGATATCCGGGGCGCCTGGGTGGCTCAGTCGGTTAAGTGTCCGACTTCGGCTCAGGTCATGATCTCACGGTTCGTGGGTTCGAGCCCCACGTTGGGCTCTGTGCTGACATCTAGCTCAGAGCCTGTAGCCAGCTTCAGATGCTGTGTCTCTTTCTCTCCCTGCCCCTCCCCTGCTCACACTCTGTCTCTCTCAACAATAAACATTAAGACATTGTGATATTGGTTTAAGGGTAGACAAATAGACTAATTTAATAGAATCCAAAAACGGATCCACACATACATGGTCAACTGATTTATGACAAGGGCACCGAGGGGAGCAGAATGCATGAACCCAAAACATGCCACTTTGGCATTGCAGATGATATTGAACTGGATCAACCAAGACACAGCAGACTCGGAAAGTTTTTACCTCTCTCTTAACTACCTGAAAGAATTTCACAGGGGCCTGGCTCAGACAGAGAGCTATTACCAGAGATAGCTTTTCTCTAAAGGACATATCTGTATGGCAGGGTAAACAACGAATGGCCAAACATCTGCTTTTCTTACTGCCTTTATTACTCTCCTCCCCTCGGAAGCCCCAGGCCCCAATCCCATTCCTTGCTCAGGATGGCATATAATCCTCAAATGCTTGACTTGCCCTTGGGTCTCATATTTTTATGAGCCTCCTACATATACAAGATTTCATTTGTTTTTCTCTTGTTAATCTGTCCTATGTCAATTTAATTATTAGAACTAGCTAAAGAACCTACAAGGGTAGAAAGAAAATTCTTCCTCCCTGATAACCCCGTTGCAATTCAGTGGAGACAGGACTGTCTTTTCAATAAGTGGTAGACCAGTTGGATCAATTGGATCATATCGAGTGGGGCAGGGGGGGAGCTCATCTCCTACCTCACACTATAAACAAAAATTAATTCTAAATGGATCATAGATCTAAATGTAAACAGCAAAACTGTAACGCTTCTAGGCAAAAATATGAGAATATTTGCATGACCTTGGGATAGGCAAAGATTTCTTACACATAACACAAAAACACTAACTAGAAAAAGAAACAACGGGTTTTATTGAAATTTGAAACATCTGTTCATCGAAAGACGACCAGTAGGAGAGTGAAAAGGCAACCCACAGAGAGGAAGAAGCTACCTATGCACCCATATACCTGACAAAGGACTCACACCCCAGAATATATAAAGAGTTCCTACAAATCAAAAAGAAAAAGACAACCCAATTAAAAATGGGCAAAAGACTTTACTAGGCACTTCACAAAGAAGCTATCCCAAATATTCAGTAAGCTCTGAAAAAATGCTCCACATCATGAATCACCAGGAAAATGTGAATTAAAACCAAAATTAGAAGGGATCCTGGGTGGCTTAGTCAGCTGAGCATCCAACTCTTGTTTTTGGCTCAAGTGGGGATCCTGGGGTCATGGGATCAACCCTGCATAGGGCTCCTCACTGAGCGTGGAGCCTGCTTACAATTCCTTCTCTCTCCCTCTGCCCCTCTCCCCGACTCACGCACGCTCTCTCTTTCTAAAGTAAAAAAATAAAAACAAAACCAAAATGAGATGCCACCATAACACCCAGAATGGCTAAGATGAAGGGAAAAAACCCCAACACACTGACAATACTGAGCACTGGGGAGGCTGCAGAACAACTGGACCGTTCATACGCTGCTGGGAAGAATGGAAACCGGCACAGCCACTTCAGAAAACCATTTGGCTCCCATCTCCTAAACCTAAGCGTGTATCAAACCTAAGACCCAACAGTTCCATTCTGAAGCATTTACTGGAGAACAATAAAAACGTATGTTTCCAAAAAGACACATGCAAGAATGTTCATGGCAGCTTTATTCAGAACAACCCAAATCTGGAAAGTACTTACATGGGCATCCAAGGGAGGAAGAATAAACAGCTGTGGTATAATCATTTGATGGAGTACTACTCGGCGATGAAAAGGAACACACTGCGGCTATCTATGATAATAGGGATGAATCTCAGATATCATACGACTGAAATAATGCAGATGCAAAAGAGTACATCTACTGTACGATTCCATTCTTTTGAAGTTCAAAACCAAACAAAACTAATCTATGGTAACAGAATAGTGGAGGTTAGTTATTGGCTAGCAGGGTGAGGGAGGGACCTTCTGAAGTTCTGGAAATGTTCTATGTTTTGATTGGAATAATGGTGTCATGGGCATATACATATGTAAAAATTCATCAGGTTGCAGACTTGATATTTGTGCACTTGACTTTAAGTTTGTTTTATCACAATTTAAAAAATAATAAAAAGAAAGAAAAGCGAAGGATGCTGGGGCTATCAGGGGCTCAGGCTCTCTCCCCACAAGAGCCTCAACACCCAGGAAGGCTAGAGAGCCCAGGAAATCTGAAAGGGGATAAAGTGTACGCCTTTGATGAGCTGAGTCTTAGCCTTCTTCAGTCCACCTCTCAGGTCTGACCCATAAAAAATGGTGATAGACTTTGAAATGAGAGCAAGACTGCACAGCCCGGGGGTGTCTGATTCTGCAGGGTCCTCTGACCTACACCGCACCAGGGCAGTTTGTAGAGCTCTGTAAGTTGACGCAACTGACGGTAAAGCAAATGATTCTTTTCCATAGAAATGAGAGTGACTTTTGTCTGGGAGGGGTACAGGTGATTGCTAATCTGTGGTTATTGACCAGGTTCTCAACTATTTGTAAACTCACTTCCTGGTGTCCCATATAGGGATCTGCCCTTTGGATTCTCCTTGGAAGCACTTGTAACATCTTAATGGTTTCCACTATTTCATACATGTTTATTTTTTATTTAATGAAAGCTGTGATGGATGGATGGATGGATGGATGGATGGATGGATAGGTGGATGGATTTTTAAATTTTATTTTAGAGAGAGAAAGAGAGGGTGCACGAGCAGGGGAGAGGAGCAGAGGGAGAGAAAGAGAGAATCTTAAGCAGGTTCCACACTCAGGGTGGAGCCCGATGTAGGGCTGGATCCCACGACCCTGGGATCATGACCTGAGCGATGAAATCAATTCAGACCCTCAGCTGACTAAGCCACCCAGGTGGCCCTGAAAGCTGTGATTTTTTGATGACCTCTTGCCCAGTTCCCTCTCTACCACCCTCTCCTCTTGGTGAAATGTCTGGGCTTCTCTTCCTCTCCCACCTAAGTTCAGGCCTGGGCTCCCTGGAACCTCTGATTTTTCAAATCCATCCACATTTATTAAGCACTTCGTGTTTGTGGGGCCCTGCAGGCATGTAAGGGAGGGACACCTGGTTCCGCCCTCCCGGGCCAGGAGGGAAGACCTAACCAGTTTAGGAGTTTCCTGGGCCTCATTTGGTCCTTGCAATGACCCTTCAAGGCAGCAATCACCATTACTAAAGTTGCTACGCAACGTCTCCACTTTACTGGTAGAAAAACTGAGACCCAGAGAAGTGAACTAGCCCGCTCAAGGGTGGACCCAGGACTCATAGCCAGGACCTCAAATTCCATTAGAACCACCGAGTGCTTACATATCTATCTCACACAGGCCAGCAACTCCCAGCCCTCCACTGGAAACCACTGGGAGCCTGAGGCCATCTCAACACCTTTGTCCCTTCGAACAGCCTGGGCCCGTGATGGGCACCAGAGGGAAGAAGAGAGCTGGAGAGGGGGTGAC
>NW_027528611.1:4447517-4448917 GCF_008692635.1 Crocuta crocuta | reverse complement strand
TTGACCTTCCTGTTGAGCTAGGCCAGGAGGGCCCACTCACTGAGTTAAAAGTCTGAGGGAGCTCTAGCCAGATTCAGGAGACCCTGAGACCTGAATAGCTTTCTGACCCTTCAAAGGCACTTTTTTTTCCCCCAAAGGAAGCCAGGCTGTGGCCACTCCCAGCTGAGCCACACAAAATCAATGGTGCTTGCTAATGAGGGGCCAGAGCCACCAGGGGTCCTGACCTGAGCACCACAGATCCCCCCAGTTCCAGAATCTGTTTTGTCCAAACCCCAGGCCAGCCCCCCTCCAGCCTCCTGGCCTCGCCCACCCACTAAGGCTATCTTTGGAGGGTTCAGAGGCAGCAAGAGGGCTTGAGGGCAGAAATGAGGGGACAGGGACACCTGGGTGGCTCAGTCGGGTAAGGGTCCAACTCTTGATTTAGGCTCAGGTCATGATCTCACGGTGCATGAGTTCGAGCCCCGCATCAGGCTCTCTGCTGACAACGAGGACCTGCTTGGGATCCTCTCTCTCCCCCTCTCTCTGTCCCATCCATAGGCATGCTCTCTCTCTCTCTGTCTCTCAAAAAAAAGAAATTAATAAATAAACTTAAGAAAAAGAAATGAGGGAACACAGGAGCTGAGAGTCCAGGAGGCAAGAGCCATGGACTGGTAACAAGAGATGACCTCTGTACCCACACAGGTGTCCTAATCCCCAAAGCCTAGAACACAGGAGGTAACTATGAGAGACATCTGCAGGAACCCAGGTGCCCCAAGGGCTGGGGGCAGGGCCCCCCCTCTCCTATAAAACCATGGCATCAGGTTTGAAGAATAAAGCTGACACTTCTTGAAGACTCACTGTGTGCCACTCCTTTTCTAAAACTTCCTGTAATTGAATAATTTAATCCCTACAACAGTGCTATGAGGTCAGTACAATTATTATCTTCATTTAACAGATTAACTGGGGCACAGAGGCGTTAACTAACATTCCCAAGACCACACAGCAGTAAGTGGGGAAGACAGGATTCAGACCCAAGTAGCCAAATCAGTCACTCTCCAATTTCCTACATGGTAGAATGTGAGTCCCTCTTTCATCACTCAATAGTCAACGAATATTGAAAGGCACACCACTGGGGAGCCTGGGTGGTGCAGTCAGTTAGGTGTCTGACTTCCACTCAGGTCATGATCTTGCAGTTCACGGGTTTGAGCCCGGCGTAAGGCTCCATACTGACAGCTCAGAGCCTGGAGTCTGCTTCTGATTCTGGGTCTCCCTCTTTCTCTGCCCCTCCCCTGCACTCACTCTCTTTCTCTCAAAAATAAATAAAAACATTAAAAAAATTTTTTATTTTAAAAATAAAAACAAAGGCACGCCATTGTCAGCAGGGCATCAGGCCACAGTATACAACAGCAAAAGCTCCTGCC
>NW_027528611.1:4382897-4447460 GCF_008692635.1 Crocuta crocuta | reverse complement strand
TCTCCCTTTGTGTGTGTAAACATGCGCAGCAGGTCTCCCCAAAGCGACTCAAGGCTGAAACTCTATTTCTCTGCCGTCTCAGCCATGGTTCCTCCTCCTCCTCACCCTCACCCCAATCTTGCAGGGAAGGTATTAGCATTGCCCTTACAGAGGAGGAAATTAATGAGGAGGGGGAAGTGATCGGCCCCAGGGAGAGGGGACAAGCGGAATTTGAACCCCAGGCAGGATGCAGGCTCTCACAGGCAAGACTGGGGTTCCAAGGGCTATGCAACGATCACAGCCAGCTGAGCAGGTGGTGGTGGGTTGAAGTTTTGGGGCGCAGTTCAGTCTATAAACCAGCCGCCTCCCTCACACACACACACACACACACACACACACACACACACACACACACGAGGTTGCGTGGTACGTGTAGGCGAGCTAACCCGCGCTGAATGTGGACGAGGGGGTGGGGCCTGGGCGCTGGAAGGTGGGGGAGCAGAGGGGCCAGCTGGAGCCTAGCTGGGCGCGGTGGCTTCCCGGTCTCCATGGCGATGCAGAGGCGGAGTGGGGGCCTCTGCGCATTGATCTTGCTCCAGTCAGATTCAATCCCGAGTGAAAATGGATTTTTTAATGCGTCTATTAGCTGCTTTGAAAACGCAAATTGAGTTCAGGAGAGATGGAAGCCGCCATCAGAAAAACAATTTGGCGTCTGAGGCCCCGGGGGACAAGGAGCGCCCCAGCATGGGGTCCGCCCAAGGCTGAGCTTAGCCTCGATGGGGAGTGGGGGGTCCATTGGGGCTTTTACTCCTCTCCAGCCCCCAGGGTAACACGGGGATTTAGCCGGAGCTGTGGGGCCAAAGCTTCTACAGAAACTAGCAAATTGCGGCCCCAAAGGAAAGCCACAGTTTCCGAGAAGGGCACGATCCAGGAAGGCTTCCTGGATGAGGCAGGATTCTAAGGTAAAAAATAATGCCCAGCAAGCTTCGATCCAGTGCTTTGCAATTTATAAAGCGCTCCCTCACTTGCTTTTGGTGAAGTCGTATTAAAAGGACTGCAGACAGCTGGTGTGGGAGCCTGTTTTGAAGTTAAGGAAATCTCGGTTTGGGAAGCACGTTGCCACGATCACTCAGGCAGGGCCAAAATCGGTCTTCCTGATCCTTGTTTTGTGAGACGCACCTCTCTGGAAGGGAAAGGCGCTGCAGGAGCCGGCCTGAGCCAGGGGGCAGGGGTCCCGACGGGCTGGGCGCGGTGGCAGCAGTGCTGGCCTCGCGACCAGCTTTCTAGAGACGCTAAGTAGGGGGCTGGAGGAGGCAGAAGTGGTAGGGCGGGACTCAGGGTGGGGGTCAGGTACACAATTACTTCTCTCCGTCCTCATTTGCTGTTTAGAGAGACTTCTTTGCATATGTAAATGAGTTCATCCTCCTGCAATTACACAGTAATCAGGAGCAAATTACCTTCTTGCTGTTTACTTTCAGCGTCCTTAATTAATCTGGTTATTAGATGATTAATGAAGCTTGTTTGGTGAGAAATTCATAGCAAGAATAGAGAAGGGTGTGTGTGTGTGTGTGTGTGTGTGTGTGTAGGGGTAGGAGACTGCAAGTATCCAGAAATAGAGGTGGTCCCTGGGTTTCCCCTCAACCTTCTCAGCCTCTCTCCTGCACTGGAGGGATTCCTGCACACACCCCAGACCGGCCCCTCCCCCATCCCTCCATTCTCTCCCTTCCTCCCTCCACCAAGCCTTTGGGGCTTGGGAAGATGGCCCCGGTGTCCTCCAGAGTCCCTTAAGGACACTGGCCCCAAATAGGTCTAGAGGTGGGCCATCAGGTCCCAGAGCCCCTCCAGATACCTCCAACTCTGGCCCTTTCCCCTCTCAATGCAGAGGTAACCTCCAGTCCTCCCCCACATACACCCACATATTGGTCTGTGCAACCACCAAGCCCTGGCTAAGGAGCCATTGAGATTATATTTCTTTTAATATTTTAACCCCTGCCCAGGGGCAGCAGTTGGGCATCCCTCCTTGAAGTGCCCTTCCCAGGTAATCCCTGGGCATCCCAAGTTCAAGTGTTCACGTCCTACATTTCCATCGTTCCATCCTGGGGCCATCTGTGATCTGACCTCTCCTACCTGGCTGCTAAGGTCTTCTCTTTGGGTTTCTGAAGTTTCTCTACGATGTTCCTAGGTCTGGGTCTCCTTATTTACTCTGCTCGAATTCTTCATGCTTCCTTCCAAGCATGTGTCTTTCTTTATCATTTCTGAAAAATTCCTTCTCACCATCTTGTTAAATATTGCCTCCCCCAATTCTCCCACCTATCTCTTCTGGAATTCCTAGATGACATTTGTTTAATTCCTTATTCTATACCCCATGTCTTTTCCCCTCTTATTCATATTTTTCTGTGTGCCGCATTATGGCTAGAGATTTCTCCAAATCTATTTTCCAGTTTGCTAACTATCTCTTCAACTCTATCTAATCTGTTGTTTAACCCATCCACTGAGTTTTAAATTTCAACATTATTTTCATTTTTGAGTCTTCGTTCGTGTGCATATTTGCCTGCTTTTCTTAGCAGCATCTTTATTTCTCTTAACATTTTATGCAAGCTATTTTTTGTTAATATTCTGGATCTGGTCATCCCAATATCTTAACACTCGGGGATTAATTCTACCATTTGTTGTTTTCACTAACGCACTCATGAGTCCATTATTATTTCCTTGTGTGCTCTGTAATTTTGTATTGTAAACCCAAGCTCGGTTGAGCTCTATCCATCAGAATCCTGTACAGTGGGAGGTGAGGTATGTCCCTCCCAGGAGATTTTGCTTTTGCTTCTGCTAGGTGCCCCAGGTACTATCCACATGCTTGGAGTCAAGTTCCCCACTTGGAGTTTCCTGGAACACATAGGTAATGCAAATGTTTACCCTAAACCCCTGTGTGGGTAGGCATGTGTTTACAAATGTAAAGGCTTTTCTTTCTACCTGGAGCCCGTGCTGAAAGAGACAACTTTTCTTACACTTTCTCTTTGCCACTGGTTGGATTTTTCCCTCTCATTCATTCACCCAAAGTGCAGTCTTTGAAAGCTTTGGTTTTTGTAGAGGGTCTTAATTAAAACTCTCCACCATGAGTGCTCACATCCTGTTTCCTCCTTCCTCTAGGCTTTTATTTCTGGACTTGGACAGCTTTGTTCCCCAGGGGACATTTCTGGTTGTCACAACTGGAAGAGGGACTTGCTATTGGTGTTTGTGGGGAGAGGCCAAGGTTCTGCCAAACAGCCTACCGGATGCCCCACCTCCCACATTCCACAGGGCAGCCCCAATCCAACATAATCCAGCCCAAAATGTCAACAGCGCTGCTACTGAGAAACTCTGGTCTAGGTCATGGAGATGTATGTGCAAATGACCTGAGGTCTCCCTGCAGCTTTGGAGCTCCCTAACACCCGAGCTTCCAGCACCCTCTTTATGTTTGACATTCTAAAGATTTTCCTTGCATTCATTCATTCATTCTATAAGTGCAGCCAATGCATTTGAAAGAAGTTTATCTATTTCATGGAGCAACTCTGGGTGTTCCGTCCAGCCACTTGCCACTCCTGCCTGCACCCACCTCTCTAACATCTGCTGCGCAGCTCACCTCTCATTTTCTGTTAACCGCCTTCTCTGCTTCACCCCCTCTCCCTGCTCCTGGGTGCACCTGGAAGCCCCAGGAATGCTACTGAAGGTTTGGGAGATAATCTAAAGAGGCATGAGAAGGTGTGGCATGCCCATCGGCAGCAGTGACGATTGGGGTTCACAAACCCGTAAGTCCTACCCCATGTGGCCTGATTCCGTGAGGCTGAGGCCTGTTTCCTACAACCTCCCCTTCCCCAGATCTCCAGGTGTCCTCACCTCCCTGACCCACAGCCTCAGAGAGTGTCCTTTCCTCCCCCTGAGCCCAAGGCCCAAGCGATTCCCACAAAAGGAACATTCATCCTGTCCTTGGAGCCCATGCTGGGCTTGTCCACTCTGGCGGACAGGTCTGATGCCTGACCCACAGGAGGTGCTCGGTATGGACTCCTCAAATGGATGAATGAATGAATGAGGCCTGGTTTCTGGGCCCACCGAGGCAATCATAGCAACAGAACATAGATTTCCTGTCGTCTGGATTATTCAACTTCAAAGTAGCACTGTGTTTAGAGCCATAGTTTAGCTTAGTTCCCTAAAAACACACTTAGGGAAAATGCTTCTCGAATGCTTCAAGGGCACAGGCAGGCTAGAAACGCCCCCATTTTACACAACTTAGCGCACTTGACCTCGTAAACTGCAACAGCCACATCCCAATTTGTGGTGACCTTACTGTTTCCTTCGAGAACAAATATGGGTGGGTCCTCGCTTGTTTGTAAGCACAGGGCTCAGCCTGGGATGAGGAGGAAGCAAAGGCAGACCAAAGCTGTTAATCTACCTCCTGAAACCCAGGCTACCCCTGACTGGCCACATCCTGGATAAAACAAAACAAGGTTTCTGTTGCCCTTAGCAGCCCCTGGAATTCTGAGGTCATTCACCCCTTTCATTCATTCAGTAAATGTTTTCAGAACATCTTCCATGGCTGGGCACTGTTTTCGGCATCCGAAGTTCAGTAGAAAAAAAAAGGGCACCTGGGGGGCTTGGTTGGTTAAGCATCGACCTTCAGCTCGGGTCATGATCTCATGGTTCCTGGGTTTGAGCCCCATGTTGGGCTCTGTGCTGACAGCTCAGAGCCTGGAGCCTGTTTCGGATTCTGTGCCTCCTTCTCTCTACTCCTTCTTCCTACTAAACTATATAAAATAAGAAGTTTAGTAGAAAACACAGTAAAGTCCCTGCCCACGCAGCGCTTTTGTTCTCTCCGGGGAGAGACACAATTAGTGTGTTATGTGGAAGATTGGGGAGCCCCACGTGGTGACAGTGAGAAAGAGGGAGGAAGGAAGGAAGGAAATGAGGCAGGACAAACACTGAGGGCCGCCCTAGTCTCCCTGCTTGGCTAGAGATCTGAGGGGGAAACCTGGAGGGTTTTTCAGCAGGAGTGTAAAAGAATTCGGTTTACATTTTCCCAAAAGCCCTCTGGCTGCGGTTTGGGGCAGGAGCTGAAGCTGAGGGCCACCTGGGAGGGCGTCTAAATAACCCAAGCCGAGGCTAATGGTGGTTTGCACCCGGAAGCAGTTGGATCCTGAGACATCCTAAAGGCAAGCCTACAGGAGTTGCTGACTCGCTGAACGGTAGAGGTTAGGGGTCAAGGCTGAGCCCAAGGTTTCCGACTGGGAGGATGGTGGGGTCTTTTATTGAGAGGGGAGAGGAGGGAGGAACCAGGTGACGGGTATTCAAAAGTGTGGATGTGCGCATGCTAAGGTGGAGGTACCTGGTAGTGGGGTTCTGGACACATTACCCCCAAATATGGCACCTTGGCATATTGAGTATTTTAAACGGAATGTGTTTGAGGAAACGGCTTTCTCCCCTGAAACAAGTCATAAAACCCTCGTGTGAGAGGCACCTTCCCTATACCCGGAGGAAAGGAGCTTCCTTGTCTCTGAAGACAAAGCGGTGACCAGTAGAATCCCAACAAATAGATCTGCCATGTTCCCGTGTCCCCTGACAGTCTCTAGTCCATCATACTTCTATAAGACTGTCTACGTCCTCACACCTAGCATAAAGTTACTCAGGTCTGTTTCTTCGGGTCTCCGTTTCCTTATGAAGGCTCCTGTATCATGTAAAACTCACATTAAATAAACTCGTATATGCTTTTCTCCTGTTAATACGTCTTTGTTTTAATTTTCAGACCCAGCCAGGGATCCTAAGAGGGTGAAGGAAGACTTGTGTCCCCTATACAGGCAGAGCTGAAGAGTACGCAGGGGGCCACATGGGTGGAGTTCAGGTGCAAGAACAGGGCTAAAGACACACATCTGGGAGTCAAAGCCACAGGACCTGATGAGAACCCCTGGGGTGGAAACAGTTGGAGATGCAAAGGAGGCTGTAGCCTGAGCACTGAATGTACAAACATTTCAGAAGTCTTAACGACTGGTGCATGTCAGGCCCCATCCTGCTTAAAGTCTGCCAGACGCCTGATGCCTGCATGCTGCCAGGTCCTGGGTGATCACCCCTTTGGGCCTCTCTGTCCTCACCTCCCTCACACTCCCCACAAACCACTCTGCACCGGACTCAGCCTCCTTAGTGTCTTAAACATGCTAGACCCTTTTCCACCTCAGTGCCTTTGCACACGCTGTTCCCTTTGCCTAAAGAGTTCTTCCCTCACACTCATCCCCTGACTTCCTCTGTCTTTGGGTCTCATCTTGAAGTCAGCCTCCTCAGAGAGGACTCCCCTGACTCTCCATTCCAATATAGACAGACAGACAGACAGACACATATCATTACTCTCTTTCATGGGATCCTGTTCTTTGCTCTCAGAGCACTTACTACAAACTGTAATTATTTATAGATGAGTGTGTTGATTAGAGAAATGTCTGGCCCTCTTCTGCCACTTGACCATAAAGTTCCATGAGATGAGGACCATTACCTGTCTTTTGCCATCATGTCCAGTGAAATACATGTTGAATAACGAAAGACAAAGGAGCAGAAATAAACACTGGTTGGTCACTGGACTACGTTCTCCATACTGTAGCAGACCCTGTACCTTACCGACTGTAGCAGACATCACCACCGCTAACCAGTACGTCCAGTTCTCTTCTTCCAGGCACACAGGCTTACAAATCCTCAGCCCCTTGGAGTTATATGCATGTAGAGCATCTTGGTTTTTTTAAGTTTATTTATTTTGAGAGACAGAGAGCGTGCAAGCAGGGGAGGGGGAGAGAGAGAAGGAGAGAGAGAATCCCAAGCAGGCTCCACGCCCGGTCAGCGTTCAGAGCCCGATGTGGGGCTTGAACCCACAAAACCATGAGATCATGACCTGAGCCAAACCCAGCTGAGCCATCCTGAGGCCCCTATACATCTTTTTTTTTTTTTTTTTAAGTAGGCTCCGTGCCCAACATGGGGCTTGAACTCATGACCATGAAATCTAGAGTCACATGCTCTACTGACTGAGCCAGTCGGGCACCAGCTATTTGGGTTCTAGACCCTGCTCTGGCCAATGCAATATGAGCAGAAAGGACTGTGTTACTTTCGGGTGGAAGCATTGCTGTTATGCAATTCTGCATGTAAGGACCGTTATGCAATTCTGCATGCACTTTTCTCCTGGCAAGAAAGCCTTGCCAGGTGATGACATCATAAGATGGAAACCCTCCATTATCTGGGGTCCCTGAGCAACTATGATATGAGCAGTCCCCTCTGGCCCTGACCTGCAAGCAAGGTACAAAATCTCTGTGGTTTTAAACCCCTAAGAATTTGTGGTCATTGTTACACAGCATAACCTAGCCCACCTGACTACTACACTGAGCTCACTGAATTCTAAGAGACCTATGACATGCTCTCCATGCCCACTTGTCAGAATCATTCAACCATCACGTACTGATTGAGTCCCTGCTAGAAAAGGGCATTGGCCCCGCAAAGAGGAACAGGACATGGCCAGCCCCTGAGAAACGTGTGCTCTTAGATACAGAAGTGGTCAAGAAAATACAAGTGGGATGGAGTGGAGGCATAGCAGCACTTGGCTCAGAGGAAGAAATACCAAGCTGGAATCTTGACCTGATGATGGCCATTGTCCAAGCAAGCGCAGGCAGAGGTAGCAGAAGGGACGGCATCCCTGGTATAGGGACCAACATAGGCAAAGGTTAAGACAAGGGTAGAAAAGTCAAAACAGCATGATGGAGAATCAGCGGAGTATAGGTGCTCTCATCCAAGAATATGTAAGCTGCTGTTACAGCAACAGCAAAATATAATGGCTTGAAAATAGAAGTCAAGTTCTCCCATGCTTAATAGTCCAGAGCTGGGTGCTCCTAGGCTATAATGTGGCTCTGCCATCCCTCAAACTTGGCTCCAATCTGTGAGTTCAAGGTGGCTGCTCCAGCTCCTGCCATCACATCTGCATCCCAGCCATAGGGAAGAGGAAAGCATTAAAGGGAGTGCATGCCCACTCCTTCTAGAGATATAACCAGAAAACATAAGTCACCATTCTCCCCTTCCAGCAGCTCCACCATCCAGTCACCCAAGCCAGCCTCAGCCCCAACTCTTTCCCCTCTGCATCCAACCAAGACTCTCCCCTCCAGCTCCTCACCTTTCTCCAGGTCTTCAGCTCTTGCCAGGCCCAAGGCGGTGGCCTCCTAACAGCTCTCCCAGCCTCCAGGCCAGGTCCTCCAAGCCATCAACCACTGAACGGCCCTTCCAACTTGCAGTTCCAACCAGGGCACTCCCTCCTCAGAAGATAGTCCAGGCCACTTGGCAGACCCTACAAGGCCCTGCTCACCTCACCCTTCCCACCTCTCCAGATTCCTCCCTCATCTCTGGAGTGCTCATCTCCATCTTCCCAATGCCTCTACTTGGCAATGCCTCCTACTCCCAACTGTTGTGTTATTTATCACCTCTGTGTCTTTGTTCATCCCTGAAATAGCCTTCCCTGTTTCCAGCTTACAGATCTCTCATCCTTCTGGGGAAGGCTCAGGTGTCACTCCTGCAGTGAAGGGACTCGGAGCCCCTGGGCTCTGGGTGCCTGGACCTACTCTCCACGTCCCCATTATTTCACAACTGTTTCTTCAAGCTGGTCGCTCCACCTCTCTAGTAACTGGCAGTGAACCTGGGCACATAGCCGTGCTTGAGAAACAACTGAATGGAGAAATGAATGGTGGGCAGATCTTAGAGAGGTCATGCAGACTGGGGGCTAAGGGCGAGCACCCGAGCTGAACCGCCTGGGTTAAATCCCAGCTCCACCGCCTCCGGGTTGTGTGCACCTGAGCAAGTTACTTAACCTTTCTGAGCTTCCGTGTCTCCATCTGTAAAATGAGAATAGAGCCAGTACTCCCCTCATGCCGGTGTGGTAAAGATGAAACAATCCAGCGCATGTTGAACTGAGAGTGGTGCCTGGCACTGAGTTACCCTCCTCGTTACGAGGCCAACCTCCCCGGGGAACCTCTGATAAAAATGAGCAGGGAAGAGCCTGGGCATCATTGCATCTTGGAAAGACAGGAGGACACTTCCACCTCCGGCCAAAATGAAGGAGCGCGGACCAGATTTACCTTCCTGTCTGAAATCGCAACAACAAAACGCATGAAATACATGAAACCAGGGCTCTCGAGCACTGGACATTAAGCAACAAATGACAGTGATTCCTGAGACATGAGAAACAAAGGAGGAGAGCCCTACAATTGTCACCATAAGCCCAGAGACAGCTTCCAGGCTCTGGCATGAGAGAAGGAACCTGGCCAAGAGCCTGGAGTCTCCCGTGCTAGGGCAGACAGGGCTGGGGTCCAGAGAGGCCAAGGTGGGGAGAGTTCGTGGGTCAGAGGCCAGAGAGGAGTCGGCTACGCAGAGAGAATTCCAGAGAGTCCTCCCTGAGAGCCCAGCTGCATAGCAATCCGGTTCCAGCAGGAAGCAAGCTGAAGCTGCGTAGAGGAAGCGATCACCGGGATTACACAGGACCCACCAGCCAGAGCAGAAAGCCTAGAGGTTTGGATTTGCTAGTGCGGTGAAACGACCCCTCACTAAATGCTGCTCTGGCCCCACCTAACAAAGCTTGAAAGCAAGACCTGAAAGGATTGAATGGTTTCCAAGTAACTTAACCCCGTTCCCAATAAAGCTCAAGAACCTTTCAATGTATACAAAAATAACCAGCACCCTGTGCAGTGAAATTCACAATATTGGGCATCCAATAAGAAATTATCAGGTAACACACAGGAAGGATAAGCAGCCGGTAATGAGAAGATCAATCAATCCATTGAAACCAGCCCGGAAATGACATGGCATGAGTGAGCCAGGATACTCAAACATTGTTACTGTATTCCACATGTTGAAGAAGCTGGAGGAAAGCGAACATTGAACTAGAGACACGGAAGATAATGAAAAAGACCCACTCAAGCCTCTAGAACTGAAAGCTACAGTGCTGAGATGAAAAATGTACTGGAAACAATTAACAGCAGTTGGAAACCTCAGGGGGGAAAAAAGGTTAGTGAACTATGAAGACATGGTAATAAAACGTACACAAAATGAAACACAAAGAGGAAACGGACCCAAAATGAAAGAGTAGAGCATCACTGAGTTATTGGGCAACTTCGAAGCTGGATACACTTGTGCAGAGGTCCCTGAAGGAGAGGAGATAGAGGGGAGGACAGAAACAGTTTCAAAGAAATAACAGCTGAAAGCTTTCCAGATTTGAAACCCGTAAACCCCCAGATCCCACAGGCTCCACAAAACCCAAGCGCAAGAAACATGAAGAAACCGTCACACCAAGGCACGTCATAACCAAACTGCTTAAAACCGGCGATAAAGAGAAAACCTTAAAAGCATCCAGAGAAAAGAGACGTTATATACATTAGGACAAAGATCAGGATGACGGCAGATTTCTCTCGGGAAAGACACGAACGGGAAGGCAGGAAGTAGCGTGTTTAAGGAACGGAGATGAAGGCTGGAAGCTGGGGGGGAGGGGCGGGGGGCAGAGCCCAGCATCCAGGGGGACAGGTGGTGATGGCATGAAGTCCAGGGTGGCAGAGAGAGCGGCGGAGACTTAGCCACAGCCCTGGGGTGCGAAGCGCGGTGTAGGGGACGGCGTGGGTTCTGGCTCAGGTGGCTAATGATCCCCAAAACGGGGGACGTGGGAGAGGAGCTCATTTAGGAGAAGCTAGGGCTTCTAGCATGGATGATTCTGAGTGACTAGCAGGGTGCACAGAAGGCGGTTTGGCGGCTGGGAGAGGGATATAAATTTGGCAGTTGTCTGATGATAGATTAGTCAGAATAGGAAAAGCCGTAACTCAGAAACAAATAAATCCTGAAATCTCAGCATCTTAACAAAAAAGCTTATTTCTTATTCACACAAAGGTCACAGCGGGCTGGCAGAGGATGTGCTCCGGCCAGGGACTCAGCGACCCACCTGCCCTCCGTGTTTCACGCCAACTCAACCCACAGAAGAGAGACCTGGGGAGGACACCAGCGCCGCCAGGGGGCGGTGTGGGCGTGGTCGCTCCGCACAGCTCATTGGCCAGAAATGTCACGTGGCCTCTACCCAACTGCAAAGGAGGCTGGGAAATGAAGCGGGAGGGCGCGGAATTTTGGGAACGCGCTGAGGCCGTGAGTTTAGATGGGACAGCCCGCGAAATTTTCGAGGTAGAAAAGTTACTGGACATGGGTCTGTGGTTCCAGGAGGAGCCCTAGCATTTGAGGAATGGGTGGAAGGAAAGGACAGAGGAGGGCGAGCGAGGTGAGGGAAGAAGAGGAGGGCACACACACTGTCCTGGAGGGTAAGGTAGCCAAGGCTCCAGGGCAGGCGCAAAACCCATCCTGAGCTGCCGTGTGTCCTTTGGAGTCTTGAAATCGTCTTCAGGAGATAATATTATCTCTTTCACAGATGCCGAAAGCGGGGTTCGGAGGCCTGATTGACTCGGGCGCCCGAGTCATGGTGATCTGGCAGAGACCGAAGCCAGGTTTCTCCCCCCACGCTCTGCTCCCTGCCTTCCCCAGTGCGCCCTCAGACAGTGCTTACGGGGGAGAGCTTTACCGGGGCCCTCTGAAAACCGTGCTTCTCTGATTTTCTAGGTTGATCGCGGTGGTGGCGGGGTCTTTCCGGGGCCTCTCAAATTCTGACCAGCATCGTGACCCTCAGGACCTCAAGGTTCCTCCGGCACCACCGTGGACCTGCACCCCCAGGCACCACACTGTGGTGGAGGGCAGGGCTGGCCGGGCCCCCCTGGACTAGTCCTGCTCCCCAAACACCCCGCACCCCTTCTCCATCCTCTTCCACTGCCCCCCCAGCATTAACAAAGCCTACCCCGATCACAAGGATCACAAGACAGAAAACGGGGACTGGGGAGGCCTAAGCAAGGGCCTCATTTGCCTAGGCAGGCCCCTCCCCCACCGTTAATATGTGCACAGTTGCCATAGCAACATGCCCCAAAAGACTCTTCTTTGCAGTCCTCTCCCCTTCCTGTACTGCTGGGATGCTGCCTCCCCACCCAAGCTCGGAGGGCTCCGAGCTCAGTCCCTCATTTTACGGATGAAGAAACCGAGGCCCAGAGAGGGAAAAGAGCTTGCCCAAGGGCACACCGAGAGTTAACAGCAGATCCTTACCTAGAATCCAGGTCCCCTGATTCCAACTCCGGGGTGTCTCTCACCCTGAGGGGGTGGAGGGTATCAGCTCCCTATCCAATCACCGGCATGCTACATCCATGCTCACCTCAGGCTTCTAGGGAAGCCGTTGGGCAGCTCCAATGAAGAGATGACCACTGGGCTTTGGGCAGAGACTCAGGGTCAGAGCCAAGCACTGGGGATGGTGGGGGTGCAGGTACAGCTAAATAGGTCCCTCTCGGTCTCCAGCTCAGCCCCTCCCCCACAACTCATTCATTCCACAAATATTTAGTATATGCCTGCTGTGTGTCAGGTGCTGGTCTAGGCCCTGGGGGGTCAGCTGTGATCAAAGTGACGAAAACCCTGCCCTGATGGGGCCGACATCCTTGTGGGAGCAGGAAGATGATGTGCAAACCACGTGGACGTAATATGATGTTGGGGTGAGGTGTTCAGAAAGGGGTAGGGGGGCCACTTGCTACTTGAGTTAAGGTACTCTGCGTGTTCCTTCACAACTTACCTGTCCCCCGGCCCACACCCCAGGGCCTCTGGTGTCTTCATACCTGTCTCTGATATGATTGCCAAGCAATTGATGTGTTTTGGGTGAACCCATGTTGGCCCAGGAGACTGAGGCTTTACCAGTAGAATTTTAGGCAGCGCAGGTGGCAGTTGGGAAGATGTTTGGGGGCAGTGGGCTCCCTGAAACGACGTGGGCAGCTGCCCTTCCTGTCCTTCGCATGGTCCACAGGCTCAGAAAGTCTGATATCAGAGGCCCAGACAAGATCGCCCACCACCACGCTCCAGCATCAAAATCCTAGACCGCAGTATATAGTTCCTGGTGCAGAAAGACAGCCCTTCACCTCATTGTGAGAAAAAACAGCAAGTCACAAGTACCCCTGGAGGCAGACTCCAGATACCAGGCCCTGTTGGCAGACACCTCCCTGGGAGGGAAGCTTTATTTCACTTCCCGCGGAAGTCTTCAAACATGTAAAACTGGAGAGTAGTGTAAAGAAACTCCCAGGTGCCTGTGTGCAGCTCAGGAAACATCAACTTGGGTTTCAACCCGACCCCCTTCCTGCCCATTGGAACAGCAAACTGGGACTGATTTTATAAGGAAAGGGAAGAGCAGGAAGGCCCTCCCAACCCAACCTGGAAGAGGAGGGCTCCTGAAGTTCCAACTAGGCAGGCCATCAAGGAGGCATTCTTGGGCAGGGAATGCCCAGGGCAGACCCTGAAGCTGTGGGAGCCTACAGCCAGGACGGGGGCTCCTGGGTCAGCTGATGGGGTAGAGGAGCTTGGCTGAGGGAGCCTCGCCCCATTTCCTGCCCCAATTTCACCCCTTTGTTTTCCTTTCCTCCTCTTCCCCCACCCCCCCACTTGCAATAAAAACATAATTATGGGCTTTACAAAAAAAAAAAAAGGCAAATTATGGTGACATGCTTTAATTATCTGCCGAGCAATGGCGGGCTGAATTACACAGGCAGGGCCTTGGAGGTTACCTAAAAATAAAGCAAGAAGCCTCATTAAATGCTAATTGCTGCTTTTGCCAACCGAAGTGAGAGCTGGGCACCACGTGCCATTCAGTGCCAGGCTGTCGGCAGGGAGGTCCAAGCCCTGGGAGGCTCAGAGTGCCAGGGCCAAGCCCTGCTAGGCACCCAGGGCAGTGCAGGGCAGATGGTGGGGGCAGAGAGAAGCTCAGATGTCAGGGAGAGCGCCTCAGTCTCCCCTGGATGTTGAGTGGGCAGATGGAAGCCCGAAGCTGGGAGGAGGAAGCTGCTGTCCTCAGGGAGAACATCTAAAACAAATGTGGTCTGTTCTCCAGCCAGAGAGGAACCACACAGCCTCCTGAAAGCTCAGCATGTTTCTGTGGGCTCCTGAGAACCCCCCTCCCTGGGCCTGGAGGCTGAGAGGGTGTGAGGGGCACCTGGCATGGTGCTAAGGGGCCACTTCCGGGTCCCTTTTGCCTTTGCCTGAGAAGGCAGGACGGGAGAAACTGGCTGAGACACTGGAGCTCCACATGTGTGCTGGAAGGGACCCAGGTTTGTATACTGCCTCTGAGGCTGAGTCCCAGGGACCTAGGGTTCCACAAAGGTGTCCCTGTGTGGCCTGCTGCTTGGTGGCTTGGTGGGCTTCTGCCCAGGGCTAGTAGCAGCCTAGTCTTGGCTTTGGGCCTGCACAAGCTCTCGAGTGGGTGCTGTTCTGTCTTAGTTGCAGAGCCCCAAGGGCCAGAACCACATCCATCACGTTCATTACCGCATGCCTGGAGCCTGGCCCACGGTAGGTACTTAGTACCTGTGGATCAGTGAGTACAGAACGGGACTGGCCGGGTAGCTGGGGTGGCTGGTTTTTCCAGGACTTTCCTAATCTTGGCACTGAAGTCTCTGGCATCCCAAGAAACACTGCCACCCGCCCCCAAACCCCAGGTAATCTTAGGCCTGAATGCCACCCCCTCACACCCTCCAAACACACTTCAACCACACCCAGGTAGTTTCAGGCAGTGGCTCTCAGACTCGGGCTTGCATCACAGGGACTGGAAGACCTGGAAAACGGACTGCAGGACACCCCCCTCCCCGGCTCTGAGCTTCCATTCAGCAGGTCTGGGGTGGGGCCCATAATTTGCTTTCCTAACAAGCTCCCAGGGATGCGGATGCCGACTTAAAGGAAGGGTTCTACCATTGGAATAGCGTGAAAGCCACTGAGTTGCTTGGTCCACTGGGCTGCAAGGCAGATGCCTGGGGGGCCTGTAAAATGTATTGTCACTGGCCCCACCCACAGAGGAGGAGACTGTAGCCCTGGGGCCCTCTGGGCCTCTCCCTGGGAGCTTGTGGAGACTCCATCACCCCACTGGCCCAGCAAAGGTCTCTGGGGCCCACCATCCCTCTCTCCCAGGAACCAGGGACACTGCAAAGCCACCCCCCATCTTTTTGAAGGGTAAAGCTCCAAAGGCACTGCTCATGTGTCCGCCTCTCTTGGGTGTCTCCCTTAACCCCAGGGAAGTAGCAGCGTGGCAGGGGGAGCTAAGACGAGCAGCCACAGGGGGGCTTCCCCACCCATGCATCAGAGCACATCCCAGCGGGGCCCACCTGTGGGGTCTGAGGCCCAGCTGTGCCATCCAGGGGAGGCAGGACACCTGCCCTCCCACACCCCTGCACCAGGTCTGCCTCCCAGAATGCTGGGGAGACGAGTCCCTCCTCTCCACCTCAGACCCACGGAAGCTGCACACTCCTCCTTCGTTCCCAGGCCATGGCTGCTTGGACTTCGCCCCACCCCAGGCTTCCCCGCCCACACCCATCCTTAGTCCCGCAATTCTGTTCCTTTGGGCCATTCGGCATTTCTAGGCTGTATAAACACTGAGGTCTAAATCTCCCCCATCAGAAGGGAAGCTGTGATTCTCCCCTCAGGGCAGTCCCTGAAGGTGGGGCTATGTCTCCTCCATCTGACTGGCACCCCCCTGAGCCCAGGGCCTGGGTGTCTCCATCTCACCTGCCCCTTCATAGAGTCCTAGGCAGGATGGACTCGGCCAAGCCTCGGGAATGCCCCATGGGTCTGAGCCCCACCGAGAGTCTCCCCTGGCTCTGGGTGCTCAGGGGAGCAGAGGGGGCAGCACCCCACTTGGAAGGAAGCTGATTCTCCCCACCGGAACCTAGAAGAGGGGCTCCACAGATGTGGGGAGGGCACCTGGGAAAAGTCCTGGGTGGAGCATCAAACCCTCCGCCTAGCTTTGGGCCTCAACATGGCAATGGCCTTGGGAGGGAAACAGACCAGAGGGAACAAGGTGCCCGGGCTGGAGATGTCCTCGAAGAACTGGCCACACTCCCCTTCTTCATCCNGTTTTGCCTGATTAGATTCTACCCAGTGCTCTAGCCTGTTGTGGGTTGCAGGCTTAGGAACCGTCCTGGGAAAGCAAGACTATCAGTGGGAAACACCCTCTTCCCCCTTTCTTTCTTTACAAATACTTACGGGGCGCAAAGCAGGTGCTCTAGACACACGCACACACACACATGCACACGCACACGCACACAGTCTCCCAGGCCATCCAAGGGAACAGGCTGCCTGAGCAGAGGTGGGTGTGACCCCAGCCGAGTAAGGATGGGCAGGAGTAAGATGGGCTTACACAGGGGGCACTAGCAGGGGCACCATGTAATGCACCACCCTCGCCTCTACACACCCAGTCCCTGCCTGGCCCCCACCCGGGCCCCTCCAGGCCCTTGGCCTCTGTGCCCCACACTCCAGCTAGCCAAGGAGGTGGGGGGGGTGGGGCCTGCGGGCACACCAGAAAGGGGCGGCACAGGAAGCCTGGGCTTCAGCTGCAGCGGTGGCCTCATTGTGTCTCTGGCTCTGTAATTTACCCCTGGCAGGGCCCAGCCCCTAAGCTGCTTCCCGCTCCCGCCCTCCCAACCTGCCAACCAAGCCAGCTGCAGTGAACACACACTTGCACTTGCCGCTGGCCAGGGACAACCGTCCTCAATGATGTGGGTGCGATGCGGTTTTACCCCCACCTGGGCCTAAACAGACAGACGCTCACACTAGACACACAAGCGTGCATATGGGGGGGGCGGGAGCACACACAGACGTGCAGCCAAAACAGAGACACACACAGGGCTGGGGGTGGGTGGGAGGGAGGGTGCACGCGCGTACCTGTGCCGCACACCTGGCCCACACGGACACACGCCACACTCCACTCTCCAGGACAGAGGCACACCTCATCCTAGCACCTGTCACCTGGAGACAGGACAGGCAGGAGGGCAGGGCTGTGGGTGCTGGGAGCCCTGGAAGCAATTTCTCAGCAGCAGAGTTTCCAGGCTGGACGGAGAAGGAGAAGCTCAAGTTATGAGGTGGGGATGGGAGGCCCAGGTGTGAGGACTCTGAGTCAGAGGAGAGGAAGGGCCAAAATGGTACCTTCCTTAGGGGCTGCAGGGACAGGGACAGGACTGGAACATCCCCCTTAGGGGACCACCAGCGGCTGATTTCTGGAATCTGCTGCAAGCCCTGGTCCCTCCCTGCCCAAGGCCTGTCCGTGCCCCGGCTCGATGCCAGCCCCGGAGGCAGCCTCCATCGCCCCCAAGCCCCATGTCTCCATCGCCCACTTGATCCTTGCCTGTAATTCCAGGCTCTCCGGCTGCAGGTTGAGACTGGGGTCCGCCTGCAGGGCCCTCAGTGGATGTGGGGCCAGGGTGCAAAACCATGTGTTTATTTTTATTAGAAATGTTCTTGGTATAAAAACAATCATGCGCTACACATTGTCATCAATAACCATCACCAAACACCCAGGCACTGAACTCCGTGTCATCAGCAGGCGGGCAGGCGGGCGGGACACACAGCAGACGGGAGGGGGCAGGCGGGCAGGCTGCGGGCCGCAGGGACACACACAGAGGCCACCGGGAGGACGCAGCACTTTGCAACACACTCGAGATCGGTTTTTGTTTTGGCTTTTTTGTGTTTTGAATTTTTTTGAGCTTTTTCTCTTTTGCAACATGTAAAGTTCGGTGAATGGGAGGCGGTGGCAGGGAGAGAGCAAAGGCGGGATGTGATGAAGGCGACGAGGGGGGCGAGGACAGGAAAGAAAAATGTGCGAGACCTGGGTGGAGCACAAGGAAGAAACTGGAGAGACCTGGAGACACAGAATGCATCAGGGAGAGGCAGCAGAGGCAGAAAGAAAAAAGGTAGGGGAAGCAGAGCACACAGGTGAAGACACAGAGAAAAGGCAGTGATAAAATAAAGACGGGGATGGAGACAGACTCGGACAGTCACCGATGGCACAGGCAGAGACGACGGGGGAGAGAGAAAAGCAGCACTGGGGCTCACACAGCCTGAGCCCCTGTGATTCGGGGCCAGGAGGGGCCATGGTCCAAGATGCAGGCTCCTGGGGTGGCCTGAAGCTTCTTGGCCCCTCGTCCTTCCCCTGCTGTCACCTGCCTGGCTTGCCCAGGCTGCCCAGCGGTGACCGCCGGGGCTCTGCTGTCCTCAGCACCAAGCCACGTCCGTGGGTGCCCACGGGCAGGCAAGACATCAGCTGGGCCCCTGGGAGTGGCCCTGGCCCGACGCGCCAGCCACAAGGGTCTTGGATCCTCCTCTTCTTGTTCGGCTCTGGCGGCCTAGCTAGATTGCATGGTTGGTATAGGTGACGTAGGTCTGTTTGGTGGCCAGTGCTGGAAGGAGAGAGACCGGGGGTACCCAGGCATCAGGGGCTGGCTTCTTCAAACCCCCCTTCCGCTCAGGCACTGCCCTGCCCGTGGCATCAAGTCCAGACCCCTGAACCAGGCAGTTCACAGCCCCCAACCTGCATGGTGGCCCCACCCCACCCATCCCATCCCATCATTTGCCCCCCTTTCCTTCCACCACCCTGCTCCCCGCCAAGTTCCCCCTCCCTGGACTCGCCCAGTCTCTGAACATCCATCCCACCTCCTCATCTCTGCTGGGGCCAGGCTCCCTGCCTGGAGTGTCCTGCCCTCCCCACACTCCTTTTAGTTAGGACCCCTCCTTAGGGCGCTCCCTCCCAACCCCACCGCTCTGGGAGGGTCCGCCAACCCTGCCCCCATGGATGAAGCTCCTGCCACCACCTCCCGACTCCACCACACTTGAAGAGAATCATTTTTATTTGTAATATAATTGTATAGCCTTAAAGTATTATCAGCAGAAGTTTCAGGTCAACAGCACCCGTTCTGGAAGAGCACATGCAAAGAACAGACATCAGACATAGCCTGGCAGCCTAGGGGAAGGGAGTGGCGAACCGGGATGGAGGAAATCAATGATGGAACCAGCGCAGTGGGGGCTCGTGAGGCTAGAAACTGACTAGCTGACCGGTTAGCTGGCTAACTTGGCCCCCGTGCCACACCCAAGGAAAGTGGAAGGCCTCCAGGCCCCCTGGGGCCTTGGTGTGGCTATCCTTCCCATTTCTAGGCATCCCTGTCTCACCTTAGCCTGGAGTCTTCCTTATCCACACCCATTGCTCTGGCCCTTGCTCAGCCATGCCCTGGACTTGCGTGTCTAGGTATCCCCCATTTCCTGGCCCCAGCCCCCCGGGGCCCTCCCCGCCACTAACAGCTGGGTGGCAACACCAGCTCTTCCCAGCAGCACGAGCCTCCCCCTGCCTCTGCTCGGTGGGAGTTCGGACCTCACAGCAGCCTAGTGAGGAGGCCAGGTAAGTGCCACCCTTGTGTGAAAAATGAGGCACTGGGGCCAGAGGGGTGAAGACGCTGGCCAGGTCCCATGGGTTGGGACAGCTCAGTGGAGATAATCAAGGTCAGCCTTGTCGCTTGTGGTGGGAGTTGTATGCTGGTGCCCAGAGGCGGCTGGATGGGAGACAATCATGGGGCCCTTGTTTGCAAAGCTGCCCTGACACCCCATCAGGGTCCTGTCAGCTCGGGAAAGGAGTGTGCAGCCAGGGCATCTGGCCTGGGGCAGAGGACACAGAGGGGAATGGTGCGACGGGCTGCACACGGTACCCCCCCCCCCATCCTCTCTATCCCGTTTTCACTGGGCCTGTGACTGCCAAGTTAAGACTACATTTCCCAAGCTCCCTGCTCGATGACAGTCCTGCTAATGACATGTGAGTGGAAGCGTTGGGTGTGATTTGCATATCATTTGATTAAAACAGATGGTTTCTCCTGTACTTCCTCTCTTCCGCCATCCATGGGCATAACAGACACTGAGAGCAAACAGCCTCAGCACAGCCCTCTGGAAGCTGATGGAAGAAACCCGGGTCCCCGTTCCTGCCCATCCACTACACCAGTGTAGCTAGAAGCCCACTGACACAGGCCAGATTGCTGGATCCAACGCTCAGGGTCCATCAAGTGTGGCAAGAAGCAAACTTGCTGGAGGTGGGGTGAGCAGAGGGCTACACCGTAGGACCAGTGGGGAGGCCCAGGGTGGAGGGCAGGTGAACTAAAGGAAGAACTTTCTCCTGGCCAGAACTGAGTGGAGAGGGTAGCCTTATGTGGTAGTGGAAATATTCAAGCAGAACATGAACAATCACTTGGCTGAGCAGTTGCCGGGAAGTTTCAAGTTTTAGGTGCCACCCGGACAGGTTTTAAGGGAAGGACACGGAGCCCATGATCTCAGGAAGAGGGTAAGAACACAGCACCTTATAGTACACCAAGAGTTGCCACCTTCGTTTGTAAAGTCACCCACGGGCCTCTGTGGTGCCAGCTGAGTATGTGGGAAGAAGGACCATGGACAGCACCCACGAGGCGCCCGGCCGGGAGGCCAGAGGTGCCAATAGGAAGGTGTGGGGGTGCAAGGATCAGCGCTCTAGGGACAGAAGCCTCTAACTCCCTCCCTCTGTGAATTCTGGCAGCTCTATCCCCCACCCTTCTAAGGCCTCAGTCTCCCCACCTGTAACATGAGAGCGGTGGCCCTTTGGCCCAGACTGCTTTTCCGGAGGGGTCCCCCCAGCCCCCGTCTCCACCCTGCTCTATCCAGCACTGTCAGTAAATGAGCCGGCAGCTGGCTCTGTGAATCACGAGCCGCAGCCCGGCCGATGAGAATCAGTTCCCCAGGGCTCCATCACCCCCTGGGTGAACTGATAAAATTGAGTTTCCAAACCTGTAAACCCGTCAGCAGCCATGGCTCAGAGGTGAAGGAAGACTGCGGCAGCAAAACCAACTGTAGGGAAACGGGCGCCTGAGTGCGGCCGCGGGGGCACCGAGGTGGGTGAGAGGAGAGAAGGTGGCAGGGAGGTGAGGAACAGTTGGGCCCTGCTGTCCCTCTAAGACCAGAGCTGTCTCCAATAGAAAATCCAGTCCTTGGGGTCCAGAACCTGGAAGCACATTCAGCCCTCAGCTACAAGCCAGGGGCCCCAGAGTCCTTCAGCGGAGCTTCGGTCTCACCATCTGGAAAATGGGAGCAGTGAGTCTGCCCAGGCCCCCAGGGAGCTAACTTGTGAGGCTCAAAGGGAAGCGCTCTGACCAGCAGTCAGGAGACTTCGGGTCAAGTCCTGCCCTCCCCAGGACAGGGGATCTCAGCACCTGCCAAGCAGCCCTTCCAACAACTTGAACCTCTCAGAGCCTCAAGTGCCTCATCTGTAAAATGGGATAACAAACCCTTGGCTGGCTCTTAGCCACAGGGTGGATGCAATCCTCTTTAAACCCTGCAAAGGGACAGGGCTGAAATAACTACAGCAATGAGGACAGGGTGGGGAGAGCAGCACTCCAGGGGCATCCTCAGCATGAAGGGAGGGATGGGGTGAGGGGTATGCTCAAAGGTCCCCAAACCCATGCCTCGCTGATGACAGGTTTTTTTTGCTGCTGGTTTTCAGTCCCTGCCACTTCAGATAACAATTAGCTGGGCAGTGGCAAGCATGAGCTGACAGCCCCCATTTGTTGCCCCATGTCTCTGTGCCCAATCTGCCCGCAGTCAGGCCCCTGAATTATTTATTCTGTTGTTTGTTTAAAGATACGTGGCCTGCCAGTGACAGAGTGAAAAATGTCCCTGCTCCACAGGAGTGACATCTCCCCACTCTTCCTGCTCACACACCCCTCAGAACTAATCACCTGGCTCTGACCCAACACCTCTACAGCCCCTGCTATCACCGACCTAAGGGATAGTGGGGGCGAGGGGCCCTGGCCTCTGGCTCCCATTGCAGCTCTCACGCCTGGGAACACTGCGCGGCCCCTCGCCAAGCCTCCGCTCCCCTCCTTGTCTGCTGGGGGGTGGGGTGGGAGGGGGGTAATTGTACCCTGTCCTCATGTGACCAACCTGAACAGAGGCAGAAGAAACAATGTCTATCGCAGCTGTCGGGGAAGGTCCCGCACTCTGGTTCTCCCTGGCTTTTGGGCTCAGGGTGTTAGCTCTACTTGGCCGCCCAGGGTCCCTGGAGGGTTAATGCCCCACTCTGATGAGCCCACGGCAGAGCCCATTTGACAGACCCGCTCCTGCACCGGCAGAGTAAGGCATGAGGGACGGAACCCGGGAAGGAGGAAAACAAGCCAGGAGTGTGGGTCGGGGAGCAGTGAGGGGTCCCGGCTCAGGACACAAGGGCCTGGCTAGCGGCCGCACTTGTAGTTTCTGCAGATCTAGCAACGGTGGGGAGTCCTGGGGCGACAATGTCCCCTCCCCTCTCAGAGTGGGGTCCTAGGGCCGTAGGCCCTGGGGAAGCTGGTGGTCTGGGAGGAGGAACAAGACTGAAAAGAACCAGAGGTCATTTGGCAAAAGATGGTGGGGGGGGCCAACATACAGTCATCGAGATGTCAGTGAAGGGGGTGCCAGAAGCCAGGTATACTGCTCTGCCCAGAGAATGGAGACCCAGAGCTAGGGAGGCCTTGTGAAGTCAGGGTCAAGGGAAAGACACCATGTGGGGCCAGCCAGCCACCACCTTGCTGTGTAACCTCAGGAGAGTCACTCACCCTCTCTGGGCCTCAGCTGTGACTCAAACCTCTAGCTCTACCCAGGCCTCACGGGACTGCAGTGAAGATCACTGAACAGGGGAGAGGGCTTTGGGGGTAAAAAGTCCTGGTTGGAAGTAGAGAGGGGCTCTCATTCTTTCCACAGGTGGGCGGCACTCAATACGCACGTCAATAGCATGTAGCTGTGCCACGACAGGCTCTGCTTCCCCCAGAGCCGCAGGTGGGGAGCCTGTGAGAGGTGCTGCCACCCCCCAAACACACCCGGGAGGCCAGGGCTCCTATTTCCCCTGATCTCTGTGGATGACAAAGGGCCTCCTCTCTGGAGCCTGGGCTCAAGACCCCCCTGCAGTCTAGCCTATATCCCTCCTGCTGCCATCAGCAATGCCCATTTGTGGCCTCTGCCCCAGGACTAGAGGGAACAAGCTGAGACTAACCCCCAGGTCTCCTGGGGGAAGGGGCTCTTCTCCTCCTTCCCCACCAATGGGAGCCCCCCAGGACTCGCAGAGAGCAGGGGAGGCATGAGATGCTACCATTTAAGTGTGGGCACTTGCAGGACGGCCAGGGAGGGAGCCAATGACTCAGTGGGGCATGGCGACCAGAGCAGCCCCTCCGTCTCTCCCCTCACGAGAGCAGCTGGAAGCAAGGCCCACGGAGGCCCACCCCACAGGTGGGAGACCCCAGGGCTCGCCTCCCAGGGCTGAGGCCTCCGTCTCTCTAAGGAGGGAGCCATGATACCACTGTGGAGGTCAAGTCCAGCCCAGGCACCTGCTGGCTGAGTGACTCGGGTAGGTACCTAACCTTTCTGAGCCTCCCTTTCCTCTTCTATATTACACAGATGATAAAAATGCCTGCCTTTCAAGGTTGTTGTGAAGATGAAAACTGGTACATGGAAGGTGTGACACACAATCAGGGTTTAAGAAATTGTGACTTCTCTTCCAGGTGCCCCCGAGGCCTAACCTGCCCCTTGCATGTTCGGCTCCTCTCTCCTCTCAATCTCTTCTCACAGAGGGCTGGCTGCAGGGGGGCCAGGGAAGTCGCCAAAGATGGTGGCCTCGCTCCCTCCCATGCACATTCCTGCCTAGGCGGAGACCGTGGGCCTGCCCCTTAGATGCCAGGGTTCCTGTCTCCTTCTCTCTCCCCATCCCCCTCTCTGCTGAGGTCTCCTTGGACAATCCCTTGGAAGCACCCTGCTACCTGAGAACTGAGGCCTTGGAGGCCTTCCATCCAACCCACTCCTTCCCTCACCTAACCTGGGGACCCACATCCTGAGGCCCCATCCCCCAGGGCCCTGGTAGGGGGTGGCCAGGCTGTGCCCTGTGCCCGGGTTACTTAAGGGCCAGAAGGCAAGGGCCTGGCTAGACAACCCCTTGAGCAGAGAAATCCCAGAGCCCCCATCACCCTGCATGAACCAGGCTCCCCGGTGGCCTCACCCTAGGTGGGCAGATATCCCTGGAAGGGTGTAGCCAGGGCTAGGTGGGGTGGGACCTTGAGGGTCTCTCCTGGTTACCAGGAGGGGGCGGGGCAGAGGGGCACTAGCCTGGTGCCTCCAGGGTCTCCCAGAGTTCCCACTTGCCTGTGGCTTCAAGGCCCTCCCAGTAACCACTGAGGACCTGGCTCAGGGAGGGGTGTGGCCTGGGTCNGGGCCCTGAGTGGGCCCAGAGGAAAAGGAGCGGGGCTAGGCACTCACCTGGGGTCTCCAGGTTCTCACAGAGCTCAGACTTGGCCTCACCGTTGGGCCGGAAGCTGCCCTTCTGCGTGAACTTGTTGGACATGGTGGCGGCGGTGACGACGGCTTTGAGGCTGCGCTTGCGCTTGGGCACGTTCTGCTCCGGGTGGAAGAGGATGATGTAGACCTTGGGCATGTAGAGCATCCCCAGGGACACCGAGGCGCTCAGACTCACCGAGACCGTCAGCGTCGTTGTCTGGATATACAGCTGCAGGTGGGCCAAGGGCCGTGTCAGAGAGGGCTCCGCCCGGGGCCTCAGGGACCCCGACCCAGGAGACAGACAGAGCGGACAGACCCCCGGGGGGCTCTGCCCTGTGTCCCACTGACTCTGGGCAGAAGGGAGTCGTGGTTTGGAGCCAGGACTTTAGACCAGACCAAATTCTGGCTCTACCACTTCTAGCTATGTGATCTTGGACAAGTCCCACCCTGTGCCTCAGTTTCCTCATGGACAACATGGGCATGATATGATAGCACGTACCTCACAGCATGGCCATAAGGATGAAATGACTTGATAAACGGTGAATGTGCGTAGAACAATGTCTGGCATCTGCCACGTGCATGGAAGGGTTCCCCACTGTGACATGCTATAGGGAGGCAGCACCTGAGGAAGGGCCCTCAGGGGACCAGAGCTGACCCTCCCAGGGGCGGCCCCCTGCACGGGGCTGGGAAGGAGAGGAACATCTGTTGGTGCCTTGCAGTAACTCCCAGTGGCTGGGCCACAGCCCTTGGACCAAGCCACCATTCAGTGACTGCTCCCCCCTCAGGCCACCCTGTGCAGAACAGGCATTGGGACGGGAGCCACTGCACCTGGCAAGATATGGCGATGGCAGCACGGTCAAAGCTCATTTCACGCTCACTCGCCAGCACTAACAGTGACAGATGTTTAACAAAATGAAAGTCCATTAATCTGGGTGTCGGCTAATCCATTCTTCAATAGTGGGGCCTTCCAGGCAGGGCCTGACAATTCCCACCACCCCGACCTGGGGTCCCCTCCCCACCTCCTCCCTCCTTCTCAGTCCTCCAAGCCTCAGCTGTCCCTCTAGCTGCCCCCGCCCTCAGCCTGGGTGGGGCCAGAGGAGGCCTAGGCTGTGGCCCCCAGGTCTGGGCATGGGTCAGGCAGGAAATGCTCTGCCCTCTAAATCTGCTGTTTCTAGGCCTGGGGCTGATGTGCCACCTCCTCTAGGAAGCTCTCCCTGACCCCCAGCTGTGTCTGACCCCCATGACACCCATTCTCATATCCCACCCCATCTCCTGCCCTTCTCCAGAAATGCCACATGACCAGGTCTAGCTACCCCTTGGGAAAGAGGCTGGAGAAGCTCTAGGGTCTGAAAGGAGAGAGGGGTATGGCCCTGAGGAAGCCTCAACCCCTCTCTGGCCCTCAATTTTCTCATCAATGCAACAGGATGGGAGCATCTACCTCTCCCAACCCACGAGGTCACCCAAACACAGACTGAAGCCGCGTGAACTTGCACAGCAGTGCGGGGAAGGAGGAGGGAAGCGTGGAGAGGCTGTCTCATGGTCACTGTTCAGAAAATGCCACAGGCCTGGGGAAATGAGAGCCTAGTCCCCAGGGAGCACAAACCCCTCTGGACACGGTCATCCCCACCCCACCCCTTAAACGCAAGCCACACTCACCCTCGGGTGACAGCACTACCTCCAAGCCTGACTAGCCAGCGGGAGGGTGCTGGCTGCCTCTCCTGCCTCCTGAGGTGGGCCTGGTGGCCGGGGCAGCGGGTGGGGGACAGGCTCCACGCCATTGGAGGTAACAATGAAGGTCTGGGCTAACCAATATCTTCACCATCAGGCT
The DNA here is from genome assembly GCF_008692635.1 of Crocuta crocuta. Lineage (NCBI taxonomy): Eukaryota > Metazoa > Chordata > Mammalia > Carnivora > Hyaenidae > Crocuta > Crocuta crocuta. The sequence continues at coordinate 4,421,455 of NW_027528611.1, read as the reverse complement.
GGGTGAGAGTATGTCCCCCTCATTAGACTGGGGGCTCCCTGAGGGCAAGGGCAGTCTTGCCTCTCACACTGGGTGTTCTTGGCTTTAAGGGTCATGTTTCCAAGTCAGATAGTCATCTTACACCCTCTGCCCCACCTTGTTGATTGGGTGGGGTTAGGGGGTGCTGTTGGGCCCATATGGAGTTGGTGGGACCAGGGACAGAGGCCCCTCTCTGAGCCCTGCAGAGGACACAGCCCTGTGTTGGGGACCAGAGGTCTGGGGGCCAGACTCCACTCTGCCCCAGCCCACTGTGGGATGATAGGCCCCTCTAGTAACACAGGCAGAGTCAGCTCCAAGGGCACACACACTTGTTTTCATGCCCTGCTGCTGCCATCTTGAATCCTGAATCATTTTTGAACAAGGGGCTTTCCCTTTCTATTTTCACAAAGCCCAGAAAACCATGAAGGCAGCCCTGAGCCGGCAGGCGGGGGGCAGCACAATCCTTGGTGTTCTATTTTCTATTTTGCTTTTCAGCCTAGGAGCCTTTCTGCAAACAAAATACAAGATGTGGTGTAAATAGATCAAACATAAGCAAAGCTGCTCCCATCTGCTGGGCCCCACCCTCCGAGCCTGAGCCTCAGGGGCTCTTCTAGCCCTGCAGGCTGGGGGTGGCCCACCCTGTGTAAGCAGAGTTGGGGCTGCACGCTCCCCCTCCCACCCCACCCCAGTCCCTTTCCACGCCCTAGGGTCTGGAATTCCCACCCCACCAGCAGATCAGGCGGCACCACCTGGAGGTGGTAGCATGCTGATTTCATCAAAGAAGCAGTGGTCTTCTAGAACCTCTAGAAGCCAGCAGGCATCCCCACAGGGCTGGGGCCCAGGCACGGATTCAGCTCTTGAAGGCAGCGTTGCTAAGAGGCAGGGGAAGTGAGAGGCAACCTCCGGGATGTGATCTCATCTTTGTCCCACCTGCCCATCTCCCTGATCTGGTCGGGTCCTTGCTACACTCTGTCCTTTGCAAGAAGTCCTGCCTTCGTCTCTCAAGTGACTGCTTCCCAGAGTGAAGGCTGGGTTTGATGGGTGTGGACAGAAGTTACCCTGGGTGGGGCAGAGGACACAGAAAGGAGCTGCTGTGGAGATCGATGATGAGTTCCTGGTGCTGTGCTAGGCCTGGTGGGTGTAGGGGATGGGGCCCTTTTGGTGACACTAAGGAGTTCTGCCTGCTCCGTGCTTCTGCCCAGGCCGACCCTAGTGGCTACCGAGATCCCCAGAGTCTGTACAAACCAGATCAATGAACTTCCTTACAACCCGGGCAGCCCCTGGGGCCAGGTCCTGGCTAAGTCTGCTGAGCAGTAACCCCACGCAGTAGAGAAAGCACAGTCCCGACGGCCCAGAGTAATGCCACACGGCTGCAGCGATAACCCCTGAAAATCCAGGCTAATGCTGGGAAATCCATCCGCTTGCTCATCAGAGCGGCACAGGCAGCTTTACTCTGCGCCGGCACCTGCACGCGTGTGTGCATAGGCACCACACACGTGCCCACAAGCACACACACCCATATACACACTCATCTCTGCATTCGCATAGACACACCTGAACTCACAGCTGTACACTCACGCCTGACTCAGACTCCTACCTGGGCACGCGTATGTGTATGCATAAATACACATACACACACTCCTTCATGCACTTGGGTACACTCACCTGCATACACACAGATGCAGTCACACATATCTGCGCACATATCTAAATACACACATATAACTGTACACACACACACCTGCACATACATTGATCTATACACCCACACACATACCGGCAGCCAGGGTCCTCTGAGCATACACACCTGCCCATCCTCAATTTGTACACACACCCGCCCGCACACAGATACGCACACCACCCACTGACCCCCGAACACACACAGAAAGGCACACACACCTGTCACCGTACCACAGCTCTAGACAACAGCCCCTCGTCCCACTCTATACACACTTGCGCGCACACATATGCACACGCATGCACACACACGCAGCAGCCAGGCCTACAGCTTCCACTGGGGCACCTTGCAGCACTGAGAGCACAGCACAGACATGGCCCCAGGGCTGCCTATGCCTCTAGGAGGTCTGGGGTCTGAACCCGCAGGGACTTCAGAGCTCATCTCCCCTTCCCCTCTCCGTTCAGAGAGGAGGGGCGTGTCCCATGTCCCACCCATCAGGGGCAGAGCAGGGCCATAGGCCAAAGTTGGTGTGAGGCCAGCCTGCTGTGTGACCCTAGGCAAGTCCCTGCCCCTCTCTGGGCCTCAGAAGAGCTCTTTCCAAGGCTCCTTTTCATAATCAATACTGAGGGGAGCCTCCTAAAAAGAGAGAAAAGAGAGGCAGGCGGGGTGGCCTGGAGAGATACGGGAGCTGAAAGAGGGGGCTGGGCATCAGCAGCTGGAGGGTCCCTGGGAGGGCGGGGACCCCACAGGGAAGCACCGAGCTGGCAGGCAGCCAGAGGAAACCACGGGAAGTCAGAGTAAGGGGCTCAACCTCGGTGTTATCTGCCTTCCAGCCCTGATCCTTTACTCGCCCCCTCCCCCCCACTCCAGGAGCCAGGGGGAGGAACCTCCTGGTATTGCTGAAGGTAATTTCTCAAGCCACCAACTTCCTGAAGTGGGGTGTGGCTTCCCCTGCTGGCTCTGCAGGCCCCTTGGGCACTGCCGGGCAAGGGGCTTCTGTCTGCACCTGCACCCCGCAGGCCAGTGCGGGGCTGGAGACCCGGCTGGACCCAGCGGCTGCTCTGACTCAGGTGTGCAGGGTGCCCTGGAGCCAAACCTGGTCTTTGACCTCAGGACACTGGGGTCTGCTTCTCAGAACCCCTCAGCCCACAGGCCACCGTGGGAAGACAGGCCACAGGCCTCCCTGGGCCAGGCCACGCAGTTCAGAATGGAGGGCAAAGCTCTTGCCCTTAAGGGGCTGTTGAAGAAGACGTGGCACCTACAAAGGAAGCCCCAGGGCAGGGAGGTGGCCCAGGGCTGCAGGGGGCAGCGTGGACTGGGCTTGGGGCTGGGAGGCTCCTGAGTTAGGCGAAGCAGGGTCACGTTCAGCCATGCCACTGACTGGCCGTGTGATCTCAGACAAGTCACTTCACTTCTCTGTGCCTCTGCGTCCTCATCTGTAAGCTGGGATGGTGCTATCTACCCTAGCCTGCCATGTGGAGCCTGCCGGCCATTACGCAGAGCGTCTGGCCATGACAAGCACCCCATCCACCGTGGCTTTGACAGCAGCCTCCCTGAAAGCCAAGCATCCCTAGCCGTTCACACCTGGGCAGGCTCGCAGCTTCACATTCTGTCCATGGGCCGACTCCCCCGACTACATCTCCAGCCCGGCCCTCAGCCCCGAACCCCAGACTTGTAGTATATTCAACTGTTGGCTCAACAGCGCCACTTGGACCTCCAACGGGCATATCAAACATAGCACACCCAAAGGACTGCCCGGTCTCTGCCCCCACGCAGGCTCCCTGTGGTCTTCCCCAGCTTAGGGCACAGACTTCCCTTCCTTCCGACGATCCTCACACCAAAACCTGCAGAGTCATCCTTGATTCTCCTCTGCACTTCTTGACCCACTTGCAATCCATCCAAAGTCCAGCCGGCCCCCCGCAGGAGCCCCTGCTTCGCGGCACCCCCGCTGCCAGCAGCGCCCTGTGGAGATCGCTGCTGCAGTAACCTCCACGCTGGCTGTCCTGCTCGCCTTCCTCGGGGCTCCGCCCAGCAGCGGGAGGGGTCCTTCTAAATCTGCCTTACATTCGTCACTGCTCAGAACTCCACCTGCTCAGAACTCCACCGTGGCTCCCTGCTCGCTGACGGAAGAACCAGTGTCCTTCACACAGCCTCTGGGTCTTCCACCATCTGTGCCGTCATCTTTCTGACCCTGTCCCCATCACCCTCCTCTGGATTCCTTAGCCCCAGCCCCCCACAGTGGGTAAACTGCCTTCACACCCATCATGCCATGTGACTGTTAAAACACCTTAAACACTGCAAGAGAAGGGTCATGGCCCCTATCTACTGGTGAAGAAACTGAGGCAGAGAGGCCAGTCAGCTTGCCCAGGATCACAGACATGGAGCTCCGACCAGGAGCTGGGGTCCTTAGTCTCTACAATCCCCTGTCTCTGGCCCTCTGGCTTCAGTGACTCCCAATCCTTTAAGATAAACCCCCACAGAAGCCAGGCAGTGCTGGGGCCGGGTTGTGGGCAGAGTCCACAGGGTCCTGGGGTGAATCCAGGCCAACAGGACGGCCTGACAGAGCCAGCAGAACACAGCCTCTCTGCAGCTCTGGCTGGTGGAGGGGAGGACCCTCAGCTGAGGGTCCCGGGCGTCAGAGGCTGGGGGACAAGGAGAGGAGTGAGTTCCTGATCCCTCCCTGACCTAGGAACCCGTGGGGATCCTGTGAGGGCAGAGAGAGGGGCGGACAGAGGATGAGGAAGAGGGGTGTGGAAGTCAGGGAAGATGGGGCTGGGCAGGGAGAGAGCTGAGGGACGGCCTGGAAAAGCATGAAGGCTGACAGAGGGTCAGCGACCCGGGCTGACAGAGAGAAGAGAGGGCGGTGAAGGGAGGGAGAGAGGTGGAAGGGGGAGAGGAGGGAGGGAAAGAGAAGAGGAAGACAGAAGGGAAGAGGGAAGGGAGGAGGAGGGTGGGAGGTAAGAGGGGAGGGGAGGGGAGGCAGGAAAAGAGAAAGGGTGGAGGAGAGGCGAGATAACCTAGAATCTGGGGAACAGACTGGAGAGAGAGAAGGCAGTGGGGCGTGGAAGAAACCACCTCCCGAGCAGGGTGAGAGGCTGGGGAGCCCCCCGAGACTGCCCCGGGCTCACGGCCCTCACCTCCCCCCACACCCGCCCTCCCGGGCCCCGCCACTCACCTTGTCTGCCGACTGCGAGGTGCCAAAGAAGATGGGGATGAAAGCGAGCCAGACGATGCAGGTGGTGTACATGGTGAAGCCGATGGGCTTGGCCTCGTTGAAGGTCTCGGGAACGCCGCGCGTCTTGATGGCGTACACGGTGCATGTGACCATGAGCAGCATGCTGTAGCCCAGCAGGCAGATGAGCGACAGGTCAGAGATGTCGCACTTGAGCACGCCCCGGGCGAAGCGGGGGTCGAGCGTCCGCTGGTCCTGGAAGTCCACCACCGAGTGGGAGGGGTCTACCACAAACCACACGCAGATGCCCAGCAGCTGCAGGGAGATGAGGCTGAAGGTGATGGCCAGCTGCGAGGCGGGGCTGATGAAGCGCGGGGCGCTGACGGAGCGCTTGCCCTGCTCGAAGATGCGGTAGATGCGGTTGGTCTTGGTGAGCAGTGCCGCGTAGCTGATGCTCATGCCCAGCCCCAGGAAGATCCGGCGCAGAGAGCAGGTGCCCAGGTCAGGCTCGGCAATCATGAGGAAGGTGGTGGCGTAGCACAGGAAGATGCCGGCCAGAAGCACGTAGCTCAGCTCGCGGCCCGAGGCCTTGACGATGGGCGTGTCGTTGTAGCGCACGAAGGTGACCACCACAAAGAGCGTGGCAGCGATGCCCACCACGGCCAGGAAGAGGGGCAGCACGGCCCAGGGCGAGTCCCACTCGAGCTTGATGATGGGGATGGGCCGGCAGCCTGTGCGGTTCTCTGTGGGCCGCATGTCATACGGGCAGGTCTTACAGGTGTAGCGGTCCACCTGATACTGGTAGCCCGTGCAGGGCTCACAGTGCCAGCAGCAGGGTATGCCCTTCACGGTCTTCTTCCGCTCGCCCGGCTGGCAGGGCAGGCTGCAGATGGAGCGGGGCAGCTGCTGCCCGCTCCCCGGCCAGTGCATCCGCTCTATCTGGCAACGACAGCACAGGGGAGCCGACCTCAGGATATGCCGCCCGGGGCCCTGGGCCACCCCACTGGCAGGCACCTGGGGCCCCACACCTCAATCACCCACTTAAGCGGTTAAAATGTGGCTGCCCAGCCCCCCTCCCCCCCCAGGACAGCTGGGTTTAAATAAACCCACCTGCTTGATTCAGACACAGCTAACCTATGGGAATCCTGAACTCCCAAGAGCCGTAAGAAGAGCCCCAGAGAGCAGCAGGGACAACCGAGAGTCACCCAGGGAAGCACAGGGAACTCAGGAGTTCTGACCCCCCAGCCCCTTAAGGCCTTGCTTGCTGGTCCCCACACCAGCAGCATCAATATCACCCAGGAGCTTGCTGGAAATGCAACATGTTGGCCCACTCCAGACCTACTGTCTCAGAATCTGAGCTTTAACCAGACTCTGCAGGTGACTTATGTGCATGGCTCGGCCCATGGGGCCTCCTCCTGGCAGCACACGAAGCTTAGTTCAGCAGACAGCTATGAACAGATGTTTTTGCAGATGATACATAATATGTGACCAGGGTTAGTGTTTCTTTACATCTTGCTCTAAATTAGTGCAAGTCACCGTTATAGGGCTCTGAAGACACAACTGCTGTGAGCAAAGGGGCCACAGGCATGTTGGCACACACACCCTACTGAATTCAGTGTTACAAAAGTTTGGAAAGTAGGGGAGAGGCCCAGAAGAGCTCTAGGCCCTGAGCAAAGGGAGTCTGACTGCACTTGGGAGCTACATTCAAAACATCTGTTCCAGGGGCACCTGGGAGGCCAAGACAGCTGAGCATCCAACTCTTGATTTCAGCTCAGGTCATGATCAAGGGGTTCCCAGGGTTGTGGGATCATGCCCTGCATCAGGCTGCATGCTGAGTGTGGAGCCCACTTAAGATTCTCTCTCTCTCTTTTCTGGAAAACTCTGGATCCAGTGGAAAGAGCAACAAACGTGGGTAAATCCTGGGATCACATGTGTTGCTAGCTGGCCGTGAGCCCAGCAGCAAACACCTCAACCTCTCTGAGCGTTTGTCTTTCCACCTGATCCAATGATAGCAAATATGAGGCCACTTGGCCCTCTGTGCCTTATTGTGGCTTCCATCTGGGGGTCATGATGAAATTCTTAAATCTCCCCAGAGCATTAGCCCCATGGGCTTTGTGTCTGTTCCCTGCTGCACAGCCAGCCCCCAGCACAGCGCCAGCACACAAGTGGGGCCCAGGGAATCTCTGTGGGCTCCATCACAGAAGTAGTGAGGCCCGAGCACTGGCCACAAGAGGCCGCCTCACTATCAGGCCCTGTGGGAAGACGGTGGCAGGCAGGGGGAAGTCTCTTCCTCTTCCTCCTTTATCCACAGCACAGACCAAACTGAGCACTCAGGAGAAAGTGGTGGGGGGGAGGGGGGGTGAGATAGTTGAAGTCCACGTCCCCCTAACTTCCCCCCATCCCCCGCCCCAACTCCATGCTGGTGGAAGGGCCCTGTATCATCAGTCCCCCCACACCGAGGCCCTGCCTTCACTTACCACATCTGTGGAATGGGATAAAAATAGTCCCTGCTCACTGGGCTGCAATCCGCAGTCAGGTCACCTGCTTACAACAGTAGCTGTACACAGCAGGGGCTCAGCAAGGATTAGCTGCCGCCGTTGCTGCTGAACTGAATCACTGGCCCCCACTCCTCCTCCCACCGTACCCAGATGAGACATGCCTCCATTTGGGGTATTGTCCCACTTTGCTAAGGCCCCCACCTACCTTGTTCTGTCTGTCTCTATTCACAACCCAAGGAGCATCACTATAGTAATGTGCTCTGCCCGTCCCCCCTCCCTGCTGCGTGGCCTTCGGAACATCCCTCAGACTGGGTTTCCCCAAGATATTCCCTCTGGCTTAGAAGATTGTCAGAGCTAAATGGGATCATGGGCAGAAAGTGCTTTGAGGAGCTCAAGGGGCTCATCGCTGGAAGATTCTTACAAGAGGGGACAGCAGGGGCACGATGCAACTCGCCCAGGGTCTGGAGCAAGGATAGCTGAGGCCAGACAAGGGCTTCCTGCATCTCTCTGGTCCATCTGGCTGTCACACGGTATCCACCCTGAGCATGGCTCACCCCTTTACCCTGCAAGGTAGGGGCCAAGTCCACAGGCATTTCCTTGGGAGAAGAACCACAGGCCCTCTCTCTCTAAAAGCACAGCTCTATTCACAGCTAGGCACCCTGCAGGCCAGAGAGGGGAAGCCACCAAATCCCTGGGACAATCATGAGCTGGGAAAACATATCTAGGAGGATCCATCTATCCAGGAGACGCCCACCCCCTCGCCGCCCGTAACACCCAGAAACATGATGGCCTCCTAGTGCAGTATGACAGCTCTAGGAAACGCTCTCAAACAGCCTCCTACCCACCACCAGAAACCCCATCTGCCTGCGCCCTCTGCCTTACACCACTGTCCTCCTTTGTCCCTAAGCAGCCCTCCCCCTCTTCATCTCCCTTCCCCACGCCAGCCCAGCCCTTGAGCCATTTCACTCCGGGGTGAAGATGGCTATCCCGTCTCTCTCTACCAGTAGGTGGCAGGCAGGCAGGCCCTAGGCCACGGGAAAGGCTGGGGGTCCAGCCACCTGAAGTCCAGCTGTCCTGTTCCTCCACTTCAGGCCAGGGTGGCACTCCTGGCCCTCTGAGGCCTGGAAAGGGGCATGGAAGGAGGCCCGAACTTGGCAGCAGCAAACGCCGGAGTCAGGGCTGGCCGGGGCTTCTCAGTGGCTGCCTCCCCCTGCTCTCCTCCTGGGGCCCCGCCCTGCCCTTGCCAGGTGCTTACTCTGAGGTGCAGGTGGTCGGTCCAGGAGCCGATGACCTTGTACTCAGCGGAGCCATTGCGCAGTTGGTACTGGTAGATGTCGTAGCGCCCAGGGGCGTCTCCATTCTCATTGAAGGTCACGGGGTTCCCTGCGATGCCTGGAGGGGCCGGGGAGTGTTACACACTCAGTGGCTTGGCTGAGCTCTTACTGAGAAGCAGGGAGGATCCCTGAGACTGTAATCCCTGAGAGAGGATTACTGAGACTCCTCTGGGGAGACCCCTGCATGGCACATCTTGAGAGGTTACAGCCCCTGGAAACATTTGAGGAGTCCTCCCCCCAACTCCTACCCCACAGAACGCCAGGGACCCCTTCCCCCGCTGCATGGCCCAGGACACTGACCTGAGAAGTTGACATTGCGGATGTACTTGAGCAGCTGGGTGCCGTCTACGGGGTCCATGCGTGGGCAGAGCCCCACGCGGCCCGGACATAGGTCACGGTGCATGGCGTGCAGCGCGTGGCCCATGGCGTACACAGCATCAATCACAAACTGCACCTTCCCCTCCTGCTCATACGCGGAGTCCTGCCCGATGCGCTCTCGGTCTGCAGTGAGACAGCCAGAGAGTGGGCGTCCATGAGGCCCCCCATCCTCACAGACCAGAGCGGCCCCCCAGGGCCAAGAGAGGTGACGCAGCTCACCCCTGCCCGCCTACCTAGGCCTCCTGGCTCCTCGTCCAGCACCTGCTCTATCACCCAGGAGATGGTCTTATGGAAGCATCTGGTGAACGATCCCAAAAGGAGGGGGGAGGGGCCGCTGCCCTCGTCACTGATCGCCCTCAGAGGGCAGCCAGCCAGGGGATCTCCCTGTGGCCATCCCCCAGCCTGGCCTATCCTAATCACGGGAGCACTGGCCCTCACACCGGCTGGGAGTTGCTGGAACGAGAGCGGTGTCAGGAAGGACAGCTCACCCATGGGCAGCCGCTCCAGCCGGGGGACGCTGCCCCCGCCACAGGGTACAGATGGGGAAACTAAGGCACAGAAAGGGTGAGAGCCTGGCTGCAGATCCCTCCGAGTTCAGGACTCAGGCCACCTGGTGCCCTTCCCAATGGCCTCCAATGGCCCCAGACACCAGAAGTCACCATCATCCCCTACCCAATCCTGCCCCATTAGCCAGGTTGAGTGAGCTTTGCCAAGTGGGAAACCACTCCCACCCCTACCCCTACCTTGCTGCAAACTGCAGTGGCTCCCTGGGCACCATGGCCTTGGGGCCCCGGGCCCCGTGCAAACTCCTTAGCTGCCTGAGGCTTTAGTGTCCTTTCAGTAAAAAGGGGGTCATAATCCTGCCCCACAGAGGCTTAAGTGAGATGAGGCACAGAAAACACTTGGCACCGAGTGGGTGGCTAATCCACATTATCATTGGGCTAAATTGTCAGAAAGGGGGTTTCTGCGGTGAGCAACAGAGGACCTTGGGCCAGAGCAGGCCAGGAAGGCTTTTTGGAGGAGGAGGCGCTTCCTAGCCTGGGCCCAGGGTAACAATCAAACAATCCTAATGAAGAATAAGGGCTGCTAACTTCTAGTGATCACCTGCTCCGTGCGGGACATCGTTCTAAGCTCTCTATGCATAAAAACTCACTGAAATCTCACAAGGGGGTTATGCAGTGTGTAATTATCCCCATATTTCCCCACAGGAAAGCCCAGCAATGTCCCAGAACCACGAAGTGCTGAACCCGAACCCAGCTACTCCAGCCCGAAGCCTGCGCGCCACTCTACGCCTGCTGGATGGTAGAGCAGCATTGCAGGACAGGAAAGCAGGGAAGGGGAAGGAGGGGGCTAGAGGATGCAGAGGGAGGCAGGGAGAGGGCGGGCAGAATGCTAGAGAAGCCTGGCTCCCCTCTTGAGGCCACAGCCCCTGCCCACATCACGGCCTGCAACCTCCTCCCTGGAGANCCCCGCCTCCCTGCTTAGAGGGCCAGTGCCACCTTGTAGAGGTGATTCCCCAGTGGCAGAAGTGGCCGCACCCCAGCCTAGCCCCGTGGGCCACAGCTTGGGCCTCTCATGTCTGTTGTGCGGGGGCCCAGGTAGGGCTGGGGCAGTGCCAGGCCCTGCTCCTCTGGGGACCCTGGGGATCACCACATCCATCCCTCTGCCTTGGATACCTCAGAGGCAGACACAGGGCACCAAGAAACACACTGCTGTCCCCGTGGGCTCTCCACCATCTAATCCCCTCACACCCGGAAGGACAGTCGCTGCCCCACCAGGCTGTGCCTCTGTCACCCCTCAACTGGCCAGGCCAGGTGGCCGGGACCCCACCCCACCCTCAGCCTAGCTCAGGGCTGATACTCCCCACTTGCTGAGTGATCGACAGAAATCATGGGATCACAATGCTAGGAATGGCAGCCCCAAAGGGGTCGTCTGCTCTAAGTCTGCCATTTTACAGATAAGAAAACTAAGGCCTTGAGAGGAAAGGCCCAGGCCTCTTGATGACAAGATGAGTGTCCCCAGCTCCAGCCCCTCCCCTCCCCTCCCTCCATCCTAGATCCCATTTGACCTGAGGCCTCAAGAGTCCCGAGCTAACCCCTTGGGTGCCTGTGTTTTTAGCCAGTAGATGGTCACTGTGCCCTACCTGCCCAGGGCTCCCAGAGAGCTGGTGGCACATTTCATATCACTGTCTCGGCCCCCAAGACCCTGTGCCCAAGGGCAGAACCTGGCTCCAGTTACCCCAGCCTCGGGGTCTGAGATCAAGAGTCACCAGTACTCAGACTGGACAGTGTGAGGGTAGGTGCCCAGTTGGCTCTGGGGACACTGCTCAGTCCTGACAGGCCCACAGTGTGGCCTCGGGGCTGGAGGCAGGGTGGACTTGGACGCGCCTCCCTGTCTCCTGGTCAGCGAAGGCCCTCCCTACCCGCCGTCCCTGCCCTGCATCTGCAGGAGACTGGATTTGAAGTCCAACTGTCTGGGCTAGAACCCCAGCTCCACCAACCACGCCAGCTGTGTGACCTTGGACCCACCACTTCATCTCTCAGATTACAGCTCCCTCATCTGCACAATGAGGAAGGTGATGGTACTTACCTCAGAGGGTCAGGACAGGGCCCCTAGGAGAATGAACGGGTTAACAGTCACAAGACCTAAGGGGAGGCCTGGTGTTTTGCCAAGTGCTACAGACAGAGGTTTGTAGACACCCGAGGACACAAAGAAGTGTGAGTCCATCCCTGCCTCGGAGCCCCTGGGCCCACAGAGCTTTGCTAATAGACAACGGTATTTCTAGGCCAAGGCACAAACAGACGGGAATAAACATGAAAGGCAAATTCTCCAGCTCCACCAGCCTGCCGTCTTGTCCCAGCACCTGATCACAAGGTTCTGAGAATAAGGGAGAGAAGCAGAGGGACAATCCAGTCCCCAAACGGCAAGAGACGGAGGGGACAGGGGCAGAGTTGACTGGGAAGCCCCCCACCCCGTGCCCTGGACCCCACCCAGCACCCGGTTCCTGCTCCCCTCAGCCTGAGGAATGGAAAACATAAAACGCCACTCAACACACCCGCACTCCTATCCACCCTCATTTCATATGAGAAATTTCATATGAGAGGCTGAATTATTAACCACGATGGAGGGGACGCTGTGGCCACTGCAGAGAACAGGCAGCTCTCTCCCAAAGCCAAGGACACGCTGGGCCGATGGGCCCCGGCTGCACCTCCCTCCTGAGCTTCCCTCAGCCTCTCCTCTCTCCTCCTCCTGGGGTCCCTCCTCAGTGGGCCCAACGGATGCATCCATTCCTGGGCCTCTCGGGTCCAGGGCCAAGTGCTCTTGCTGGGGTCACGAGCCACCTGCAGGGCCACCAGAGTGAGGAAGACCCTCACTCACCAGGAGAGTCCCCTCTGCCTGGGGAAGCTTCCACGAGAAGGGTCTGGGGTCCTGTGGGCAGTGGGCAACCCCTCAGGGCTGCCCCCTCCAGAATCTCCACCCCAGAGTCGTCAGAGTTCCAGTCATGAGCTTCCAGAGACTTCTCAACACCCTTCCACCTCCTTGTCTCAAATCCGGCCCCAATTACTGATGACAAAATGGGTCCAGCGAGGTGACCTGTGCAGGACTTGCATGTATAAGGGTGCACCAGGCCTGGAGCGCTCCCTCTACAGGTAGACCGCTCTCGAACCCCAAGGGCCCTTCTCTTGAGCTCCTCAGGAAGCAACAATTGCAGAGCCTAAGTGGCTCATGGGGGTGGGGGGTGCGGAGAGTCATATACACACACAAGCGAAACAAAGACAAGATGCTCTGTCCTGAATGTCTGAAGCTGTGCCCATAACCAGCACGGCCCTCCTGATTCCCCAGCAAAGAACCATGGTCAGGGCTCGCCCAGAACCTTTGCATGCCTGGCACTTCCTCTTCCCTGAGGGAGGGAGGCGGAACCGGCCCCCCTCACAGAGGAGGTAACCAAGGCCTGCAAGTGGTCAAGCAATGTATCTAGAATCTTATGGGAACCCTGGCACATGCCCATACACATCAGGGATTGGCCCGGCTGGTAAGTGGCAGAGCTGGGATTTGAACCTGGACCTCTCTAGCTCCATAGCAGTTTCCACCACCCTGAACTGTGCCTCCCCTTCTTCCTCCATCTAGCCCTTGGTCTGCCTCCTTCCTGCACCACCACCCCCTCCACTCTGGGGCCCAGGTGCTAAGGATCACTGTCTACAGGTGGTGGCTGCGGAGAGGAGGGGGGGTCAGAAAATCCCCTCATGGGTGGGCGGGACCCCCTGGCCCAGGCAGTTCTGGAAAGAAGCATGACACATTACTGAGAGCTACTAGAGGAGATAAATCCCAGACACACGGTGGCAATGACAGCAGCAACAGTTTGAAGATGTCCTAATTGTGTCCCCGGGTACAGTGAGCCAGAGACGCGTTTGGCTCTGCCACGGGTGACAGCCAGCCGGGAAACCGTCGGGAGAGGATTTTCTCCGTCAAAACCCTGCAGCTATGGTTACTACGGTGACTGCAGCCTTTGTCTGCAGGTTGTAAATTGTAATTGAAATGAGTTTTCAAGGTTGAAATAATCAGAGTTCCTCCTTGTCTCCCCCATCACCTCCCCACAACTCACCCCGCCCAAGCGCAACCCTCCTGAGTCCCACGCACACACGCATTCTCAGAGCGGCCCCTCACATAAACGAAGACAAAGTCAATTACGTGTGTACACATCTACACATACAGAAGGGCTGTACATACCCTGCACGCGTTGATGCACAAGGTCTATGCACACACAGGTGTATATACACACACAGGTAACACACACACCACGTGGCACTCATCCAAACAGATCCACCAACAGATTCGCCCACTGTGGGGCCGGGAAGCCCACCAGTGTTTTCTTTGGGAGGTGACACCCGGAAGCACCAGTAGCGGGTAGGAACCTGAAATGGGGAAGGGAGGCAGCTGATAACAGGTGAGCTCGACCCCGCTGGGGACCTCCAGGACACTGTCACAGACGCTCCCGCGTCACCCATCTGAGGAGACAAACACTCCAGCTCCTGCCAATCTTAGGCCAAGGCCTGCTCCCAGGGGCATTAAATAACTCCCCCGCTGAAGCCAGGGTGGGGGAGCACAGAGGGGGTGGAGGGAGGATGGTGGGGGAGGACGGTGGGGGAGCCTGGCGTGTCTACAGCCACAGCCACGTGTAATCCAGCACAGGTGCATGGACACACCATACACATCTACACGTAGAAGCCTGAATGTACACACAAATATTCAAACATACACACCAGTCTTCATCCCTCGGGCAGACTTCTGGGGAGGAGGGTAAGGGGGTCCCAGGACCCACCCAGGCCTGTCTCCTGGCTGTGCCACGGACCAGCTCGATGACCTAGGTCAAGTAAAATCTCTATTCTGTAAATATAAATCTGAGGTACCAATACAGACCTTGAGGGGCCAGCATCATACCTTAGATACAGAAGTGCTTCAGTTTTGTTTTTTTTTTAAATTTATTTCTGAGAGAGAGAGACAGCATGAGCAGGGGAGGGTCGGAGAGACAGATATAGACTCTGAAACAGGCTCCAGGCTCGAGCTAGCTGTCAGCACAGAGCCCAACACAGGGATTGAACCTACGAACCATGAGATCATGACCTGAGCTGAAGTCAGACACTCAACCTACTGAGCCACCTAGGCGCCCCAATACAGAAGCACGTTGTAAACCTGTTTTCTATCCTCCCGGGCCCTCCTCCCCTGGGCAGCATCTCGCACCCAGGGGCCTCTCCCCATGCCCCAGCACCCCTTCCGTCCTGTCTACAGCCTGCCACATGCTGGCTCTCCGCCCCTCTGGATGAGACGAGCATGGGGTGCCCACTCCACGCGGACAGGTGCCCGGGTCAGCCTGCCCGCTGATACACAGACAGGGGCACAAAGCTGCCACGCTGTGCTTCCTGGCCATCCGCCCCCCTTTCCCGATCGTCTGTGGTCGAGCCATTCTCCCTGACACCTCCCTGAAACACACAGGTTCTCTAAGGATCCCCCGAGTCCTGCTCCTGAAGCGGAGCTCCACGCTCCCCAGTCCTGCCCCCAAATCACCTGGCAGGGCTGTCCCTTGCTCGGGACACATTCCTGTTCTTCAGCCTCAGACCCTGGTTCCTGCAGAGCCCTGCCTTCCATCAAGACACCTGCTTTCCAGCCTGAGGAATCTCTCACGCAGCCTGGTCCCCTCTATCCCTCGGCCTGTCTCCCCAAACCCGGCATCCACTGTCCCGTCTCTGTCCCAGGGAACTCAGAGCCACCTCAGGTGTCTCTGGCTGGGGCCGATGGGGGATCACCACCTCAGCCACACCAGGTAAGGTGACTCGGCCAGCGGGGGCGGGCTCCTGACTCTCCCAGGTGTTCTCTCTGGCTCTGCGGTGGAACAGCCCAGCTGCAGGCCCCTTTTGAAGGTATACAATTCTTGTGGACCCTCAAGAATATGACCCCGGGATGAAAATATTGACGTCGGAAGTTGGAGGTCCTGGCGGTGACAGAGACTTCCAACAGCAGATGACCACAGCAGTGGAGAAGCCGTGTCTCTGAAATTGGTTAAGCTCACTTCTGGATGGCCGGTGAACAAAAAAGCCAAGTTCAAGTCTCATTCTGGAACTCCTAGGTCCCTGAGGGTCTGACTTCAAGAACGTGGCTCCAGATGTCCACAGACCCCAGTCCGAGAAACAGGATGTGCATGTCGGGGCCAGATGGGAACAGCTCGACACCTCCCTTTCGGCCGCTTGCGGTCCCAGCGAGGTGCTTAACATCTCTGAGTTCTGGTCCCCTGGTCTGTGAAAGGCACCCGGTACCCAGGACCACTAGACAAGAGTAATGCAGGCAGAAGAGCAAGCAAGGCCGTTCTCTGCCCCCTGCTGATTCGGAGGTCTGTGTACCTTAGCCCAGGAGGAGAGCCTGGGCTTCCTGGACAGGCTAGGACCGGGCCTGGGGGCGAAGGGGAGGCAGCTCCGGGGACAGGAAACGCGGTTGCTCCACGTGGTCACCTCCCTCCCCCATCACCCAGCCATGCTCCTGCCCCCTCCAGCAGAACTTGGCTTTCCCTCCAGTGGATCTTTCTCATCAACGTGGAAATATGCCCTAATTCCCCCTATTTAAATACACAAAACCCCTCTCTTGACACCCCGCCCCCAGCCAACATCCCACTTTCTCCGTGTACAATGGAACTTCTCGAAAGCATTGTTCCCACTCACTGTCATCAATTTCTCTCCCTCGTTTTCCTGACCAACTGCGGTCCCAGTTTTGCACCCATGTCTCCAAGGGGTCTCCCCACGCTCCCAAATCCCCTCACCCGTCCTCTGTCCCATCTCACTTGCCCCCCACCCCGCCCCCTCCAGCAGCATGACAGCACATGACGGGACAGGACCGAGCTCCTCCCCCACCCTTTGATGTCTCAGTGTCCAGGGTTCAGTGCAGGGGCCCCAACCTTGGTGTCCCCTCCCTCCCCTGGTGTCCCCGGCCACCCCATCCCTGTGCTGACAACTCCCCAAATCCCAAGGCCAGACAGGCCGTACCCCTAATGCCAGCTCATGTGCCCACATCCGACAGGCATCTCAGGCCTGAACCGAGCTCCCGACTCCCCTCCCCAGCGCCCCCTTCCTGCAGCCATGTCGCGCTCACCCAAGAACCATGCGGCCACCCTTGATTGTCTTCTTTCTTTCACCTCGAATCCTTCCTGCAAAGTCCACGGCCACTCTGCAAAGCTGGCAGAGACTCTGACCCCTTCTCACCTCCAAGGCCACCACCTCTCCAGGCCCCGTTACCTCCTGCCGGGACTACAGCACTGGCCTCTCACCGGACTCCCCCTTTACCCTCACCCCACCTCCTCCCCAGGCCGCAGACAGAGTGAGCTTGTTACAACAGAAACCGGATCACATCAATACTCTTTTCACACCCCGCAAGGGCTTTGTCTCATTCTGCATAAAAGCCTAAAGCCCCACAAACTGCCTATAAGGCCCCCTGGATGGGCCGGCCCGCCCGCCTCTCCAACCTCACCTCCTTCCTGTTATACTCTCTGCTTCAACCACACGGGGCTCCTCACTGCTCCCCAGGCCTGCCAACTAGGAGCCTGCTTCCAGACCTTTGCACATGCTGTGCCCTCCGCCTGGCATGCTCGTTCCCAGATCACATGGCTGGCTCTTGCACTATCTTTGGGTCCTTGCTCAAGCATCACCTTCTCTGTGAGAACGTCTGCCCTCACGATTTAAAATTGCAACCTCCCGGGGCACCTGGGTGGATTAGGGTTAGGGTTAGTCCGACTTCAGCTCAGGTCATGATCTCGTGGTTCATGGGCTCGAGCCCCACATCGGGCTCTGGGATGACAGCTCAGAGCCTGGAGCCTGCTTCGGATTCTGTGTCTCCCTCTCTCTCTGCCTCTCCCCTGCTCACACCCTGTCTCTCTCTAAATAAATGTTTAAAAAATAAATAAAATAAAAGTGCAACCTCCCTCTTCTCCCATAACTTTCCATTTCCTTCCAAGTGGCTTCCTGAGTCTGCTCTCTCCAGTCTAGGGTTGGGCCCTCCCTGGAGACCTGTGGCACTGACTGCCAAGCAAGGCTATCCCACCAACCCTCATCTTGTCTGGAAAGCTGTGCTGCCTCCCTGCTGCAGTGGGAGCCCCCCCCGCCCCGGGGAAGGCCGGTGCCCCTCACAGAGCCCAGCACGGGGCTGGGCGTGCAATCAGCCTCTCAGTGGAAGCCGGTGGAATAAGTAAGAAGCGGCACTGAGGGAGAGGGCCCGGGATCCCTCCGGCCACCATGTGGCTGACGGCTTGAGTAAAGATGAGGTGCTCTAATGGGTGGCACAGGCTGGCACCCACTGGAGATAATGGGTAATTCCAAATGTCGGTCCTCCTTCCTTTCCCCAGGAAGGAAGCTTTCTCAATCTTCTTTGGGAAAGTGTAAATAGGAAGATCGTTCAAGGCCAGGCTGGAACACCCAGGAACGCCCTGGGGCTAGGACCTCGGCTGCTCTGAGGCAGGACATCTGGGGAGCTGGACTGGCCGGGTGAAATCCCAGCTCAGCTCCTCACGATCCTGTCACTTGGGGCAAGTCTTTAGCCTCTCTGAACCTCAGTTTCCTCACCTGTAAAATGGGTTGCTGGGGAGATTAAAAGCAAAACACTAGAACAGAGCCTGACAAGTAATAAATGCTATCTATCAGCGGTTATTATTATTAGTGGCGGTGGTGCTGTAGCTGTTAGCGCAGGCTGGTGGCAGGAGTCTCCCCACATATCCCCAGCTGCCATGCGGCGACCCTCCCTCTCGGAGCGCCCAGCCCCTGGGAACAGCAGGCAGTAAATTTCTCCAGTTTCCTCATAAACCGGGCCTTCCTCCGCTCAGCCATCACCTGGATGGCAGAGCTGTCAAAAAGATAGATGCCACATCTGCCTTGTTTATGGCTTTAATTCCCAAACCCTCTCTGCGTGCTCCCAGGGAGCGGCCCGGGAGATGGGGAGGGGGGCAGGGGCTGCCCTCCCCTGGGCCTTGACAGCTGCATAGCCTCCCCATCAGGGACCCCGACGTGGCTCGGGTGCAGGGCGGCCCCTTTGCAATTTGCAAGTGCCCCCACAGATCACCTCCATCCTCTATCCCTTCTCTGGGAAAAGGTGAGCGAGGTAGCTCTGCTGGGAACAGGGCTCTGGAGGGGATGGCCGTGAGTACTAGGATTCCCATTTTACAGATGAGGAAAACCGAGGCCCCCCAGAGGTAAAATGCCCCACTGAGGTCATGCAGCTGGAAAGTGGCCGCACCAGGACTCACACCCAGGTGTGCTCACTCTTACCACTTTGAGACATGCCAACCCCATCTCCAACTGCCAGCATCTGCTGCTCTTTTGAGACTTTCTCTGGCCACAGCAGTTCCCGCCCATCCATTCGGCAGGCAGATGGGGGTGCTGAGGAACTGGTGCGCTCTAGGAGCGGCATGTGGGACTGAAACAGGCAGAGGCCAGCCAGGGAATCTGTTAGCACCCAGGGGGCCAGAGCGGGCCAGTAGAAGGCCACCAGTGTTGAGGGGCAGGCGTCCTGGAAGAAGTGAGAAGCCAGCCTCTGGTGACAGAGTGTGGAGAACACAGAGCATTGCCTGGGCCAGCTGGGGGCAAGCCTGAGGGCGCCTGGAGGAGTGGGGAGGAAGGAACCAGGAGACACAGATCAAGGCGCCAGCTCTAGGGCCAGGCTGCCTGGGTATAAATCCAGTTCTGCCGATTCTCTAGTGCTGTGATGGTCTCAAAGGGCCTCAGTAGTCTCTTCTGTAAAATGGGTGCTGCACCTATGCCTCTACCAGCTGCCCTCCCTCCTCCGGGACCCTACCGCTGACAGAACTGGTGCCAACAGACTCGGACATCCCTCTCTCCCACTCACTCTCCGTATCAACAACCACTGTACCAGCACCGATCACACATGGCGTTTTTCANCAGCCTCTCTTGGGGCTTCAGCTGCAGCAGGAAGGCTCAGGGTCAGCCGTGACGTGCTGTCCTCCTCCTCTGTGTTCATTCCAGCCTCAGCTGCTTTGTTCATGCCTTCCCCCCACCCCCAGGCCTGGGGTGCATGCCATCCTCCCTCCCATCACGGCCCCTCCCTCTGAGCCAGGGGCTACCGCACTTTGCTGCACAGCAGAACCACCTGGGGCGCTTTTTTCAAAATCCCGATGCCCAGGTTGCACCCAGAACCAATTCACTCAGAATGTGTGGGAGTGGGAGTCAGGCATCAGTAGCTTCAAAAGATCCGGGCAATTCACTGTGAAAAAGGCTGCTCCCACCCTCATTCCCAGCCCTTAAGTATACATAAAACCACCTGGGGAGCTTTCACAGACTCCACAGCCTAGGCCCCACCCCTGTGGTTCTGATTTAATGGGTCTGGGGGTGGTGCCGGTATAGTTTTAAAAGCTTCCAGGTGATTCTCATGCATGGCTGGGCCTGAGAGCCACCATTTCCCAATTCACCAAGTGCCTCCATTAATACTTTCTCACTTCCATCCCGGACAGCCTCTGGGCCAGCTCACCATCAATCCCATTTCTCAGATAAGAAGACAAAGCCCCAGCGAGGCCACAGAGCGTGCCTCAGGCTCCCGGGGAGGCTCCACACACTTCTGGATTCTGCTCTAGGCCTCCTTCCTCCACCTGCTCCTACAGCCCAAACCTCTCCCTTGGGGCTGCGGAGGTGTGCCCCTCTCCCTAGCTCACCAGCGCAGCAAGAGACGTTTGCGAATCCTGACCCGAGGCCTGGGCGTCTGGGGAGAGCCTCTGGGGGCTGACCAAGGCTCTCTCGCAGACCAGGAGGTGACTCCAGAAAGCCCCTCGCCCTTGGCAAGCTAGACGAGGGAGGCACCAGATACCCATCTTGCCCTTAGCTCTAGTCTCGCTTCTCCCCGCCCTCAAGCCAGGCCTGGTGACCTATAATCAGGGTGAACTCACCATTTTCCAACCCCATTTAGGTATTTTTAAGAATAAAAGGGACATGTTCAAAAATTATGCCAGGAGCAAAGGAGTCAAATGACGCTTGGCCACCCTACCCATGAAGGCTCCGTCTCCCATACTCAGGGGTGTGTGTATTTCTCACACCTCCTCTGTGATTACTGCCTGATAAAGGCATTTGCTGTGCAGCCTTCAGCAAGCTGCTTGGCCTCTCTGACTCCCCACAGTCTCCTGTATAATATGGGAGCCACAAAAGTCCCTACAGCTGTTTTAAGAGGGAAATAATGTCTGTAAGATAATGTCTGTAAAGTATCTGGAACACGACCAGATGCATACCAGACAGTGGTATCTGCAGTAATTAGCTCATCCAGGAACAGAAGCCTCCACATGAGGCTCCTCCACAAATACATACCCCTTCTCCCTTAGACTGACTCATGCACATACACAGTCACACACACCCGTGCGCACGCACACACACTGCTACGCACACCCACCCATGAGCTTGCCTGCTGGGTCCCAGGGGATACCCATGGTCCTAAGTGGCCAATATTCCTGATCCCAAAGGGCCCTGGCCACCAGAGGGCAGCACCCTCCTCCCCTGCCCACCAACCTAATCCTGCTGCCTCCTCCCCAGCCCTGGGCATCTCCCCACTGCCTAAGACTCCAGGCGGCATGTCCCAGCACCCAGTCCGGCGGCCCTTTGCTCATCTGGCCCTACACCGAATAGTCCAGGAAGATACAAGAGGGACTCCACCACCCTCACACAGGTACCACTCATGTTGAAGATGCCGGGAGCCCTCTCAAAGTCACTGAGGTAGGATCCTGCTGCAGGACTGCCCAGACCAAGAATACGCAGGGACCCACATCTGAATGTATCCAAATGTGGACACATTTGGCTACCCTAGGGGACTTAGGGCCTAGAGCTCAGACCTGAATTCAAATCCTGCTCAACCACCCTCCATCTATGAAAACTCAGGTCCCTTTACTTACCTTCTCTAAGCCTCTGTTTTCCAATCTGTAAAATGGACGCATTGTCCCATCCTCCTGTGGCTCATTCCCTTTCCTTTTCAGGACTCTGCTCGAATGTTACCTTTACAGGAAGGCTATCTCTCTCTCTCTCTTTTTAATTTGTTTCTACTGCACATTTTCTCTCTGATATATTTTCATAGTTGACGTATATCTCGTTTAAATGTTTTCCCATTAGGATAAAAATTCCAAGAGATTTTTTTACTTTTTCATTCGGTGCTATATCCACAGCGCTTAGAACAGGGAGTCAAATCGGCATTTCTTGAACGACTGAGGAGCCTCGAGGTTTCTGCAAAAAGCTCAGACCAGTGAGCTTCTGGACTCCCACCCAGGGCAACCGGGGGCATTCTGTGGGCTCGTGGTAGGGACGTCCAGATCAACCCCAAGGTGGCCACAGGATGGAGGGAAACTCTGCTGAGACCCAGGAGCCCCTTGCCCCCATCACCCCCAGGAGCATCACGGATGCCTGAGAGCACGGCAGGCTTTCTCAGAATCNCCGAGCCACAGCAGCCCTGACCCCGCCCGCAGGCCCCGCCCCACTCCCGCGGGAGGCCCGCCCCCAGGCCTCGCCTGGCCCCGCCCCGCGCGTGCTCACTGGTGCACTTCTTGACGTGACTGCCCTTCTTGAGCGCGTGGCGGCTCAGCTTGCAATGGAAGTTGTCCTCCCAGAACTCGGCAAACCAGATGTTGCGCCGGTTGTTGTCTAGCGTGCGGCTGGAGAAGTAGCGGTCGAAGCCTGGCAGGGAACCAACCAAGACGTCAGGGCCTCGCGCCCCCCTTCCCCACCTGCCTGCCCCCAGCCCTTCCCTAGATTTAGGGATGGCCCGAGTAGAGAGGGGGAGGAAGGGACGAGCATGGCCTCTGATCCAGGGCCCGGCCAGAAAAAAAAAAAAATGTGGAGCATTTCGTTTCATTCAAAATGAAAAGAGCTGTATTAAGTCCCAGGGGGAGCGTGTGTAATCTTACAACTGCCGCCTTTCTGGAAGAGAAGTGCCCAGTGTAGGATGCTTTGCCTTTAACCACCAAAATGCTAATACGGGCCTCTTTGAGAAGGAGCCGCCTGGGCGTCCTGAGGTTGGAACAGAGAGTCAGGTGGGGGCTGACCAAAGCTGGATGCCCCTGAGCTCTCCGGTTCTGAAAAGGAGACCAGACAAGAGAGGGGAGGGGATGACCCAGGTCACACAGCAAGACCAGGGCCTAGATCTTCTGCCTTCAAGTCCAGAACTGCCTCCGTCATTGACAGACACGGCTGCCTCCTTCAGATATTCCAAAGGGGACTCACCAAGGGGCTCTAAGCCCAGAACCGCCCCCCGCCCCCCCACCAGGGTGGGCAGGCTGGCGGGTGAAGAATGCCTTCTCTCCTCCCAGTGCCCCTGCTGTATTGATGACTCCCAGACTCAGCCTGGTGGGCTGAGCTGCTTGGGGTGGGCCAGAAGGCCCGGAAGTTCAGTAGGGTCCATACCGTGTGGTGAGCTTCCTGTCTAGGGCTGGGGTCAAGTGGAGGTTCAATGGCTGTGGGAGAAAAGCTGACATGGGTGAGGGACTGGGCGAGGGCAGGGTCTCCCAGCCCTGGTGCCCTTGACACTGTGGGTCCCGTCATTCTTTGTTGCGGGGGGCTGTCTGGTGCCGTTCAAGATGTGAGCAGCATCCCCGACTTCCACCCGCTCAACACCAGGAGCATCACCCCCCAGTTGTGACAACGAAAAATGTCTCCAGACATTGCCAAAGGGCCTGTGGGGGTCAAATCACCCCCTGATGAGAACCACTGCTCAAAGTCTTCTCTAATATCCCAGAGAGAAAAGGGACTTGTCAAGCGAGTTCTGGGTTCAAATCCCAGCTATGCCACCTAATAGCCACTATATGTCATGTAATCTCTCTGAGCCTTAATGTGTTCATTTACTAAATGTGGATAAAAGTGTCCTGTGGGGTGGCTCAGAAGACTAAATGAGATGTCTACCGATAGCCAGAGTTACTGTTATTTTGTGTTCACTATGGCTCGAGGCTAAGAAGAGTCATGTGGAAACATTTGTGGCCTGTACTCCCTCTGCCTCCGGGTAAAGAGAGTACACTGTTGTGTGACCTTGACCAAGTGCCTCCGGTGCTCAGGCCTTGGCGTCTTGGAAAGTTTGGTAGAGACAGATGTCTGCAGGCCTTCCCAGCTCCATCAATGCTGGATTCTATTTAATGAAGCAAGAGCAGGGGGGAAGGCTCTGGGAGGCTGCCTCCCCTGTGGTGAGGACAGTGAGGTCCCTGCCAAATTGGGCCGTTAATGGGAACTTCACGCCTCACTCAGCGAGGTTGCGGCCAGGGCAGTCTGTTCCTGCCCAGGGTGACTATGGGTTCTGCCCCAAGAGGAAGGGAGGTGGGGCAGGACCGGCCCACCCCCACCACCACCCAGGGCTTCGCAGACGCAGGCAGCCCTGCAGGGAGAATCCCGTGCCCCTGGCACAGCACCTTTTTGTCACCTGCTGGCAGCTCACCACCCTTTCTGACAGAGGACTTGGCCCAGGCAGGGCGAGGTTCTTGCGCCTCTGTCCCAGATGAGAGAAGGGATGGAAGTATTTGCGGATGAAGGAAAGTCCTTGATAAATAAGCTTCCTGTATACGCCGCACGTCCCCCATGCCCCCCATGCCCAAAAATGAGAAGGGAGAAAAAAGGTCCTGAATCTGGATTTGAATCCTGCTGGGTTGAGTGTAGCTAGAAAGGCCTAGAACATCAGCGCAGAGAAGGTGTGGGCCAAGGAAGAGGAAAGGCAGGATGCGAGAAGATGAATAGTGGGCGAGGAATGGAGTCGGGGGACGGGAAGAAGGAACAGCTGGGGATGACCCCGACAGCGGTGGCAGGCAGGCTGCCGGGCCTACCAGGCCTACCTCGCACAGACATCCTCTTGGGGAGGATGGTGACAGCGCCCTCTGCCACCTCCTCCAGGTGCAGCACGGGCGCGCTCTTGGAGCCCCAGCTGTCCGAGCCCATCCAGAAGAAGTGGCCTGTCTGGTTAGCCTTCCGCGCTGCCTCCAGCACACGCCTGTGGGAACACACGCCGGCCCGGCCCAGCCGTGTCTGCCCATGCGACTGCCCGGGCCTGGCCCCACCTGCCTGGGGGCCCTCGGCTCACCCCCCACACACACACCTGCCCCCCTCCTAGCCCGTGCCTGTCACCCAGGCCCATGGTTCCCCCTGGCCCACACCTGCCCGCAGGCCCAGCGTGCTCCCCCAGACCCACTCCTGCCCCTTGGGCCACATCTGCCCTTGCAAAAACCCAAGCTATTTCCATAGGTCCGTACGCGCCCCGTATCTGACTCAGGTCCCCTGGAACTACATCTGCCCGCCAGCCTGTGTCCTCCTGGATTCATGTCACACGGCCCTAATGCCACAGCCACATCTCTTGGCTCCTTGTCACATTTATAGGTGTGCACATGCGCGCGCGCACACACACACACACACACACACCCCTCTATACCTGCTTCTCTTCCAGCAGAGCCCTCTCCACCCCACCTCTTTTGGTGCCAAAGAGCTGCTGTCCACCCCCTCCTGGATGGAGGGTGTCACAGTCCTACTGTGACATTGGATGTAATCAAATCAGGGACCCTAGAGCCCAGCACAGGGCAGGACCCACAGGAGCCGCTTAGGGATGAGAAAACCAGGAGGACTGGGAAGAATTCCCCCAACCCAGCTCTTCCCATGGGGTGTGGGGCAGGGGGGGCGGGGAGACTGGAGCACAGAGGAGGCAAGCAATTTGCTTGGGATTGCACAGCAGTGAGAGGCTGTGATGCTAGAAACTGGGACACAGCCATCAGGCTTGGGAGGGGCTGCTGGGCCTGTGCAGGAAGCAGCCAGATGAAGGGGGAACAGCCTGGGGCTGCCGGGAACAAACATGTTTCCAGGCCCCAGAGTCCGTACCTTCCCTCCTTCAGCATCTCCTGACTTTTGATATTCCCAGCCTCCCAAATCTGCTGCAGCGCCCCCCGCAGGGCACACTAATCTGGGGGGCGTGGGCCAGAAGCCACACCCACAGCCCTATTAATACCCACTTGAGCCTGGCCAGGCAGAGACGACCCGAGCTCCCAGGCCTCCATCCCTACAAAGTCACCTGGGTTTATTTTTACTTCTGTTTGCTTCTGAAAATGCATGTGGATTTCCAGAAATGCCTCTGCACCCGGCCCCCCCACCACACTTCCTGCTACCGTCCCTCTGGAGTCAGCCCTCCCCTCTGCGGGACACATGGCCCAGTGCCTTCATCTCCCCCTCCCGGCACACGGGTCCATCTGAGCTAAGCCGGGGGCCTGGAGTGGGGTGCACCCCTGGGTGGGGTGTGGGATCTGAGCGGCAGGCTTTGGGGTGGGGGTGGGGACAGGAATGCAGGGACCAGTGATTTAAGTGAGGAAAAGGACTTCTGAAGGGGGCCCTCGGGCCCAGGAGCTGGCAGGCCTGTGGGTAACAGGAATGTCCTGAGGCAGAATTTAAGGGGCCTGAAAGCCTTGAGGGGGTCGGGAGCAACCTCTGGGCTCAGCAGACACCCCCTTCCCGGCCTTGCACTGCCTGAGATGCCTCCCCCTTAGAGCTGGTCTTGTTGGCTTTTGAGGCCTTAATGATCTTCCAGAACATCCCCCCTCCATCCCTGCAGGGACCTGGCAATGTCTCCTGGGGAAAATCTGTTTTCCTGCAACTCAGGAGTCCAGGATGGGGCCTTTACCAAGTAGGGAAAGTGTTAGAGGGAATGGGACCCCGATGGACACTGGTTAGCAACAGGGAAGGAGGCGTGTGGGGGCAGGGGCAGACAGGGGGCCTTGGCTGGCCTGGGGGACAGGGGAGCTATCTGAGGGAGGAGGTGTGGGGAGGGTCACAGGCCTGCCCCATCAGACGCTGAGCTGTGTCTCCCCTCCCCCAGACTGGGGCTCCCTGAGCTCAAAGCCTGTATCTCTCTCCCTTCGGAAAATCGTGGAGGTCTGTTCCCCTTGGTCTTGACATCAGTCTAAGAGGTAGTAGCAGGGGAAAAGGCAGGAACAAGGGAAGCGGGTTAACAGGGGTGGGCCCTCAGGGGTCATCTTTTAAGTGCTCCCGAGGTTCTGACGCAGGACCAGAGACAGACCTGCAGAGGGGGGAGCTGGACCAGCATTTATACTGCACGGTCCTGGCGCCTGAAGTCCACCTGTTTCCTCTGCAGATGCAGAGACGGAGGCCCAGGGAGGGGACGAGACTGGCCAGGGTGAGTGTGTTCCCAAGCCAGGACTAGACCCACAGCCCAGGCCTCTTGCCACTGCTCCAAGCTTTGCCAAGGAAGGAGGCAGGGGCCCCCCGTGCACTGGGCACCTGCTGCAGGCCGGCCTCTGCTCTAAGCCCTTTATGCACGTTCCTGCACTCAGTTCTCAAACATCAGGCAGCATCCTTAACCAACCCTCCCTTTTTTTAAGCAATACAGAGGCACAGAGAGGTGGAGGAACTTGCCTCAGGTCACACTGCTAGCAGGGAGAGCAAGATTAGAACCTAGCTAGGTGCTTTGGCTGAAAGCCCAGGGCCTTCACTCCTCTGCTAAAGTACCTGCTTACCATCCCCAGTCAGTAGAATGGGTGTAAGGGAGCTTGGGAGGGGGGAGGGGTGCCCATTAGCAGTAGCCTGTGTCCCAGCCTGAGGGGTCTCCCAGCCCACACGCTCACCCACCCCACCTCTCTGGATCCCAAGGGGGCTCAGGCTGTCTAGGAAGGTCTCCAGCAGAACCCAAGGCTCTTCCCATGACTGGCTCCCAGCCCCCACCCCGCTGCCACCTGCCCTCACCTGATGTCATCCTCATTGGCAAAGATGATGACCGCCCTGGCATTCGAGGTCTCCAGAAGGCGCCGGATGATCTTGTCAAACTCCCCAGGCTTGGGCTCCCGAGGTATCTTCACCGACTGAGCGATGCACACGCCCCCTGTGGGAAGGGCACCAGTCAGCCTTGGGTGGGGCTGGGGAGGGGTGTGGGTTGGGCAAAGAGGCACAGGTCTCTCCCTGCCTCACCCCGCCCCCTAGGACACACGCTCACTCCAGGAGACGGAGGCCAGGGGCTGCCCATGGTCCCTGAAAGGGACTCCTAGCTCCCAGGTCCTGACTTCTAGGCAAGGCCACAGTACAGGGGCGCCCGGGTGGCTCAGTTGGTTAACCATCCAGCTTTGGCTCAGGTCACCATCTCCTGGTTCATGGGTTCAAGCCCCACATCGGGCTCTATGCTGACAGCTTGGAGCCTGGAACCTGCTTCAGATTCTGTGTCTCCCTCTCTCTGTGTCTCTGCCCCTCCCCGACTAGTGCTCTGTCTCTGTCTTTCAAAAAGTAAATAAAATGTTAAAAAAAAGAATTGAGGACAGCCACACTACAAATTTTGGTTCCACCACTCACCAACTGGATGACCCTGGACATGTCACTTAAGTTCTCTGTGCCTCAGTTCCCACATATATAAACAGGCTGCTAGCAAGAGACAATATAGCAGTGTTTAGGAGCTGGACTGCCTAGGTTTATTTTTATTTTACTTTTATTTTTTTAATGTTTATTTATTTTTGAGAGAGAGAGAGAGAGACAGAGTGTGAGTGGGGGAGGAGCAACGAGAAAGGGAGGAAGACACAGAATCTGAAGCAGACTCCAGGCTCTGAACTGTCAGCACAGAGCCCGACACAGCACTCAAACCCGTGAACTGTGAGATCATGGCCTGAGCCGAAGTCGGACACTCAACAGACTGAGCCACCCAGGTGCCCCTGGACTGCCTAGGTTTAAACCTCAGCTCTGCTACTTTCTACTATGTGACCTCAGGGTGGTTACTGAACCTCTCTGTGCCTCAAATACATCTACAAAGAGAAGATAATACTTCTACTCACTTTACAGGGTCGTCACCAAGCTGGGTGAGTTAGTGCACATAAATGCAGTAATATCTGGCACGTAGAGAGAGTGCTTAGTAAACACTGGTTATTTTCGTTGAGACCACCTCACAAGGTGCTGTGGAGGAGTAAGTCACAGAAGACGGCAAATTGCCCACCCGGGGCCATTAGCCCCACACATCCACACCCACATGCACCTCCCAGGGCCCTTACCCCAGGCCATGTGCTCATCACAGGCCCCTTGGCAAGAGCGCTGTCTGGCTGCTGGCTCGTGCCCGCACATCCTGGGCCTGTGCATCCAGCTCTTCCCCAGCTCCTGTCCGGGCACTCACAGGCTCCCCAGCTGTGGCTCTACTCCCTGGCCCCGAGGGGTACCTTGACACCTCTCCCCCCATCTTATTCGTGAACAAATTCCCAGCTGGGTGTTCAAGACCCGTTTTAACAGAGCACTCCGGAAGGAGCTCTGAAGGGGTCAGGGGGTCTTTGGAAGCCCTCCTGCCTCTCCTTCTTCTCTGGCCCATGCCCGCCTGGCTGGGTCCTGGAGGAGGGCCCAGAGGCCAGGACCGGGCTATCTCTTGAGCTCATTCCCCTACAAAGCCCAGCCCCCATGCCTGCAGGAGCACCCGGGACGCAGAGTCAATAGTCTGAAGGCCAGACTCACACCCAGGCTGGGCAGCTCACAGACACCCTGGGAGCACCTTGAACTTTACCCGGCCAGTTCCCAGCCTTAGACAGGTCCCTCCAGTGCTGGTGGCAGACAGGTGTGACTCATGCATCTAAATCCCACCTGATTTAGTACAGAAAAATGGTACAAAAGCACCTGACAGGCGAGGAAACGAAGGCTCAGAGAAAAGAACACTTGCCCAGAGCCACACAGTTCCCTGCCTTACTGGGATACAGAGCAGGGAGCCCCAGGGGGTTAAGAACCCCAGGGTCCCAGGAGGCAGAGTCAGGGCTCAGTGGATAGAAAAGTATGGGGGATTATTCTTAATGAGGCAGACCCTTTATCTAAGCCCCGCTCAACCCCAAGCAGGATCCCTTGGGGACCCAGCAGTGCCTCAAACCATCTACCTCAGTTGGGCACCTCGCTGCTGCTACCCCTGGGCTTCCAAATGGCCTCTCTGGCCATGCCGGGGCCACTTGACACTTCTGCGCAGACTGCATGCACCTCTGTGTGGGGGGCGCTGCAAGGGGCTCACAGTCCTGGGAGACACAACTGACCCCACCAGGAAAAGTATCAAAACCCAAGCCCCACCCAAGAAAGGCCTTTGCCCTTGGGCAGGGAAGTGGCAACCAGGGAGGGCTGCCCAAAGGCAGTGACCCTGAGTTGAGTCTGAGGGAGGAGGCATAAGAAGCCAGATGTGGGGCACTCGGGGAAAAACAAGGTACACTCACTAAAAGAGGGGTTGTTCTATGCCAGGCACCTGCCTGGGGCCACACGACACACAGACACTCTCACATCCCTGTCCCCAGGACGTAGACCCACCCCCCGCCCAGTTCTCCGCAGCGGGCACAGCAGTGCTCTGCCCCTATCCCATGACCAGAACGCACCTCCCTTACTTTCTGCCTCTTTCAGGACGGCCGAGCTCCTTAGGTATCTCCTTAGGCACCAAACAAATCCCAAGCACTAGAGAAGACCATGGTCATCAGGAGCTCATGGGGAAGAGAGAGGAGCAGAGAAGGAGGGAGGGTCCCTGGGTCGGACTGGTCCCTCCAGTCCCCGGTCCCGCAGAGAGAGCCAAGGGGAGCCAATCTGCTGCCCAGGGTGCTGGCCCTGCACTAATGGTGGCCGGGCAGACACTCCGCTCCCACTTAAACCCTCCATATGGTTCCTTTCCAGTTAGAAAATGGGCCAATTGTGACATTTCCCCCCATCTGGAGAGACAGATGGACAAGGGGAGGCGGCTGGATGGGGGGGTGAGGAGGAGCCACCTGGCTCCAGGAGGGAGGAGGGCGACCAGGGCAGAAGGGAGGGAAGCAAGGAATGGGAGTGAATTGTTCTCAGACAGGGAGGAGCTCACAGATGAAGCGGTCTTTCTGGGCCATGCCCCCCGCCACCTGACACCCCAGGGCATATCCTGCACGTTTCATTTTGCTGGAGAGAGAAGAATTAAGTGACCACAGCTCCGTCAGCCAGAATGTGAGCCACAAGGTGCCTGAGGTGGGAGTACAGTCCGAGCAGGATACACTTACAACCACAAGAGAGGGAGAGGAGTGGAGGGGAGTTTGGGGGGCTATGCAGAGCTCAAAAATACTCATGAACATTTATGAAGGGCCTAATGTGCGTTGAATATTATTCTGCAAATTTCACATGGATTCGTTCATCCGGGGTGTCAACGGCACAGCACCGACTTCTAGATGGAGAAACTGAGGCACAGAGAGGTTAAGTGGCTTCCCAAGGTCACACAGATAGTCAGCAGTAAGGTAGGGGTTGAAACGCAAGCCATCTGGCTCCCATAACCACCCCTTCTGCCAGTCCGATGTGTCATGGCTTGGGCCATGTGGAGAATGGGTTGGGGCACAAGGTCAAGGGCACGCCCGCAGGCCGTAGACATGGGCACATCTGAGCATACTGCCTGCTCTGGAGTAAGTGCCCGCTGGTGTCCCTGTCCCTAGATGAGAAACCAAGTACCCACAGGGTCCCTCTGCATTGCTACCCAATTGTCAGCACAGTTGCTCCAGGGACCCCCGAAAGGGGACTTAAGTGGCTGGCCACTGGGGGCTCTGCCGGCATGACGCAAGCTCCCAGTAGTGAGGGGCACAGAGGACCGGAGTAGCTTCAGACGGACCAGCGTCTACTGAAACACACACTTGCAGTGCGTTCTCACACACCCTGGGGCAGGTGCTAATAGCCCATCTTACAGAGGGGACCGAGGCTCAGAGGTGCCAGGTAGCCTGACGGAGCTGACACAGTGGGACTGTAACCCGAACTGTAACCCAAACCCTCTCTCAGGCAGAGAAAGAAAAGGCCTGGGCCACTGGGTCTCTGTTGACCCCAACCTCCTGCAACCCCTCCCCACCCCCGGAAAGCCCCCAAGTCACACCCTAAGCCTGCCTGTGCGCTGTCCCTGAAGCCACAGCTCCATCACCATCACCGTAGGGACCATGGCCGACGCTCCCCTGGGACGCCCTCTTCAAAACTTTCTTCTGCACCCCTGCTCCTTTCCCCGTGGCCTCGCTCATTGGATAAAGTAATAATCCGAGAGTCCGTACAGAGAGCAAATATAATTGCATTAAACCTAAGTGGCAAGGAACAAGCCCACTCCCTCTCTCTGGTCAGAGGCTGGAACCTTCTACCTCTCCCAGATTCCAGGCACAGGATCATAAGAAGGCAGGGGACACGCAGGAGTCTGGGGTTCCCCATGGCCCCTAAGCTCCCCTCGGCAAGCCCGTCTCTCCACACCCCAGTCTCCCCCCCCAACAAGCACCCGGATGCCAGCTACGGGCTCCGCTGCCACCACGTCAGTGCCTCCGCTCGCAGGGCCAGGGGCAGGAAGCCACAACCACTTGCCAAGAACATCTGAGCACATGAGTGCGCGGGGACCTCAGAGACCTCCTGGACCAAGCTGGACAGGGAGCAAGGAGAATGAGGCCAGAGAGGAGCAGCGCTCTGCCGGGGGGCACACAGCAGCCGGGGCAGAGCCCGCTTCACATGAGGCTCTCGCCACTGCACCAGGAGGGGGTTAAAACCCAGGCCAGCACTCTCACTGCTTCCCGCCTGCTTGGTCACAGCGTCACAGCCCAAACTAAACCCACAGTGAAGGCTGGGGCATCCCCTCAGCTCCCTCACCCCTCCCAGGTCCCTCCTGCAGTGAGTGCCCAGCCCACCCCCAGCTGCGGTAGCACAGCGCCTGCCCTGTCTCCACACCTTCCCGTCCTCCTGGGACGGTCCCCTGTCAAAACGGACTCGACCTTGGTCCCATCCCTCCAGGCCCTGCCTCTACTCTGAGAAAGCTGGACAGTTCCATGAGGGAGTGTCCACGGAACACTTTGGAGACCACGGGGCCACATCTGGTAAAGTGGAGCGTGGCGATTGCCTACAAGCCGGCACGCCCCCTTCTGCGCTCCTCCCCAGGGAAACTCACCCAAGGGCCTGAGGAGCCGCGCGCGGACATGCGCAGTAGCGCTGTTCGCGGCGGCAAACAAACGGAAATGACCTAAATGTTTTACAACAGAAGATCAGAGAAACGGGTGTGTGCACAATGGAAAGAAAACAGTTCTGGTGTATCGACACAGCAGAATCCTAGGAGAACACAAAGTTGATCGAAAAGGCAAATTGCAAAGCGATCTGTCCCACTTATGAGGAATTTAGAGACCGCATGTGAGAAGATGTAGTCTGTGGGAGACGCACATACATAGGAGCAAAAGCTGCGTGAAGGCAGGAGCCTCTGTCTCTTAGATTCATCCCAATCTCCCCAGTGCCTGGCACATAGTAGGTGCTCAGGAAATGTTTGCCGAATGACTGATCAAGAGCAAGAAGGGAACCCACCGCCTTCAGAGTCATGGTACCTCAAGGGAGGGAGGGAAAGGAATGAGATTGAGGAGGGCTCCACGGAGGGAAGCGGGTTCCAGACAATCCACGTTTTAGTTCTTTAAATAATAATCAGAGGCAAATATGGCAAAATGTAAATGCGTGGTAAATGTGGACCCCAGGACCCAAACCAGACAAACCTCACAAACACAGGTGGCAGTGAAGGTGTTCTAGTCCTCACGTGGGCAGCCTGATGGAGAACACACCAGGGCACACCCCAGCCTCCTTTTTTCATCTGTGAAATGGAGCTGCTCAGCACTCCCAGCCCAGTGGCAACCATAGTGCACTGGAGGGGAGGGGTGTGGGGTGCCCGCCTGGGACTGCCCTTCTCCCGCCAGCCTTCTGGCTCCTGAAATCCGATCCTCCCCTGAGAACAGGCCATTAGCTGGCCAGCCGTCCCCTGTGACTCCCCCAGGCTCCAGGCACCTGTCCTGACTTGAATGTGACATAGAGACTCCACTAACAAAACTTGATATTGGCTTCCTGTTGTATTTTGCGTCTCTGAGCCCTTTCCATCTGCGGTCTAGTGACCTTTCCCGGTGTTCTCCAGGTCCAGCCAATGTATCTGTGTCAGTGTCTGCCTCCAACTGCACTCCCCAAGGGCAAGGTAGGGTCTGTGCATTTGTTCGTTTGTTCATTCATTCATTCATCCATCCATCCATTCATGCATGCATGCTTTCACTAGAGAACTGCCCTGCTTAGTTCCTGGCATAATCAGATGTTGAGAATCCATAATAAGTAAGATCCCTACTTTGGAGCTCACAGTCTAGCTGGGAAAGCAAGACCAGAAAAGAGAGCAATACGTCGGAGGAGACATGCGAGGGTATGGCCCTCCTGGCCACCGGGAGCACACAGTGTCTGGGGAAGGGCCACCCGGTGCCAGGCCCGCTGCCTGCCTCTCCTCGCTTCACCCTGCGTTCAACAACACACTGCGCCTACACGCCATCACTCTTTTCCTTTCACTGAGTCTATTGATGTTTACCCAGCTTGTTAGGTACCCGGCAAGTTTTAGAGGCTAGAATACAGCCGTGAGGAGGACGGAGCCCCCCACCCTCATACAACCCACTCACGGTGGCAGAAAACGTCTCGGAGGCAGGGCAGAGGCGGAGACGAGTAGGGTGATGGGAGGGCGGGAAGGGCGGGCACACCCCCTCATGCCACCCGGTTTTGTCCGAGAGGACACAGAAGTTCAGGCCAGGCCACGCAGCTTCAGAGGCACATGAGGATTTGGACTCCGCTCTGACGTTTCCCTGGGAGCTGCTGTCTTGCCTGAGAGCCAGGAGCTGAAAACACTTGGACTTGGAGCTCCCACCCTCAAGTGAGAGCTCGCTGCTGAAGTGACCTCGTTTTTCTGTCCTCCACTGCCTGGGATTGTCCGCACCTGTTTGAGGCTGGGCGCTAAGGGTCACCTGAGGGGAGTCAGCCAGCCAGATTTCCTGCCTGGAGGGGGTCTCCCAAATGCCCCCCAGGGACTCAGGTTCACACGCACTGCACCTGTGCCCACTTCCTCCTCCCCACACTTCCCTGCCCCCCACCACATGGCTCTTCCCCACTCCACTTGTCTGAATAAGCCCCCCGATATCCTGCCACCCCCTCAGCACCCCCCAGATCCCCTGCCTCCACAGCACCCCCACTTATGGGCTGGGCCCACCCTGGAAGCCAGGGCAGGCCGAGAGCAAAGGCCCTCCTACCAAGGCAGCCTGCTTGCAATGCCCAGGTCCCCGGTTCCTCCCCAGAGGTCCTCCACCCTCCTGCCTTGGGCATCTGTCTCCCCCCTCCTGTTCTCCTTCTCTCCCTCACCAGGCCCTGAGGAAGGAGTTAAGCGGCCAGCACACAGGCAGAGGGGTGGGCAGAGGGGCCGGGATGGAGCAGAGCTCCCCGGAGGACTCCACGTCCACCCCGTCTTTCTCCAGCGCCCAGAGCCCTGGGATCATACTCTGCAACCCAGGATGCCCGCTCAGCCCAAACAGCCCTGGGGTGCTGGGCTCCCGATTAGAGAGGAGAAATTTCCCGGCGGCTGAACCCGCCCTTCCTCTCACGGTGCAAGCTGGCGGCTGCAGGAGGCCAGCACCGACATGGACTCCTCTCCTCTTTCTCCTTCTCTTTTCCTTGCTCGCCCCCCCCCCCTTTTACATTTAAAAAGAGAGAAAAACAACGGAAAGACAAATCCTGGGAAATCAAGTGGAAAAATCTACATTATGGCAAAATGTGAAGGCAGCAAATTGCAACATGGAGAGAAAGGTGGGGCGAGTTGCACAACCCAAGGGGACTCCCAGGTTCCTGTAGGTTCTCGGCAGATGGGGGGGTGGGGGGAGGCATGAGGGAGGCTGGGAGTGACCCTGAACCGCATGCACACACACACGCACGCACAGGGTCCTGCTTTCCTTTCATCCCACTCCAAGAGCCAGGCCCTCTCCCCAAATCTGCTTTCTGCTTTCAGGAAAGGAAGCGACTCAGAGGGGTCAGTGACCAATCCAGAGCTACTTTTGTTTTCAGGCAGCAGAGCTGTGGCGGGAGGCTGTTTTGGGATCAGGAAGATGCCCAGGCCCTGAGAGAATGCCCCCAACCCGTGGCTGTTCCAGGGTGAGTGGGGCTGTGAGAGACCGAGAGGGCTGAGCCCTCCCTGGGCCCAAACTCTGACCAGCTCAGGCTCCAGCTGGATCTGGGCTCCACACGGGGNCTGCTCCTGCTGCCAGACCTACTCCCCAGCATCTAGCCTCCACTCCAGCCTCCATCTGACACATGACTCCCTGCCTACAACCCTCGGTG
This sequence comes from Crocuta crocuta, assembly GCF_008692635.1. Taxonomy (NCBI): domain Eukaryota; kingdom Metazoa; phylum Chordata; class Mammalia; order Carnivora; family Hyaenidae; genus Crocuta; species Crocuta crocuta. The sequence goes on along the minus strand of NW_027528611.1, from coordinate 4,385,783 downwards.
GCTCCATGTGTGCGTGCGTGTGTGTGTGTATGAGACAGAGACTTGAGCTCTACACCTCCTCCTCAGGTCTACGACACCCAGCCTTATAGATCTCTGCCTCTGCTCCCTCAACCGGGCCCCCCCCCCCAAACCGGGGCCTGCAGTGATCCCCTGCAGCCCTCCCCTCCCTGGGCCTTGGTTATCTCCTCAGTGTCTGCATCTCCACTCAGAACCCCAAGGGGCCCAGCACTCGTGCTGCACCTGCTCGAGACACAAGCTCCGATTCACGCTCGCTGGATGAACGAGCCGCTGAGTGCCTGACTGACGGGGATGGAAGGGACAGAGGGGCAGGAGGCAGCAGCACGGGTGTAGGGGCAGAGGCTCTGCGGAATCCAAGGTGAGCACCTGCACCTGCGCAAACCCTTCCAGCTCCCCTGGGAGCTCCCGACCCCTGTCACCCAGTGTGACCTCCCCTCCGAGCCACCACCGGGTCACACTGAGCACCCAGACACCTGTGGGCACAGGCCGGGGGCACCCACTCTGCGCCTGGAACCTATTTCATGCCAGGCTACAAAGATAAGCCCCGCACGGCATCTGCCCCTGTAGGGTTCACTCCGGAGCTCCATGCACACACGTGGGCGGGGCACCACACCCGCCTGGACATCTCTCTCGGTCCCACCTTGCCTTGAGGTTTTATTTCTCCACCTAAATGCAAATTCCTTGCTATGAGCGCTCAGGAAATACACATGCAAAAGAACAAGTGAAGGGGCACCTGGCTGGGTCAGTTGGTGGAGCATGTGACTCTTGATCTTGGGGTCGTGAGTTCAAGTCCCACATTGGGGGTAGAGTTGGAAGGAGAAGGAGGAGGAAGAGGAGGAGGAGAAAGGAGGAGGAAGAAGAAAAGTATGAGACAGGCATGCACACTGGCAGGTCCTCAGAGTCTGAAGACAGGAGGGCCAGTGGAGAAGGGCATGAAATAGAATATTTACCCTCCCCGCCGTGGCCAGGATGGCTCCAGCCCGAGGGAGGTAGTGAGCCCACTGTGAGAGACTTGGCTGGAGCCAGGAAGACCCAGGTACCAAGGGACAATGAGGGTAAGACAGTCACCCAGTATCCTGCCTGGAAGTGCCTCCCTAACGAACCCCCGAAGTTTGTGCAAAGCACAAATACTGCATCTGCATTCAGCTGCCCCCGCCCCTCCAGCTCGAGGCGAAGGAGGCTGGATCCAAGGCTTACTCACTGTGTGACCTTGGACAAGTTACTTAGCCTTTCTGAGCATCAGGCTTTCCATCTGCAAAATGGGAAAGGATATAAACTACTACACCTGGTGGAGTTGGAGGAAGGCTCAAATGCGACAGAGTTTGGGAAGGCTTGGGTCTGCCTCCTGGAGCCAACGCCTCTGGGGAGTAGGTGAGGCCAGTGGGGGTAGGGGCCGCTCAAGCAGGAGGACAGGAGCAGGGAAGGCAGGGACCTTATCACCCAGCTTGGGTCAGGTCCCAGGGCTGGGGAGCGGAGCCCTGGGGATCAAGGTGCCGTGATAAACCAAGCTCTGTCCCCGGAGACAGGGTGCTGGGCAGAACCCAGGACCAAAGCTTGGAGGCCTAGGGACTGTCCAGGGCAGGACATACATGTTCCTTTCCTGAACAGTCTCAGCCCCTGCCACCCCTCCCAGCCACCCCCCTACACATGCACATGCATTCATGGCAACACACACGGTCACAAATCACATGCTACAACCCCACAGCCACGAGCCCTCACATGGATACACACAGCCCCGTCCCCCCACAGGCATGAACTTGACCTCAGCCCTGTGCAGGCTCACAGCCACAAGGATGTGCACATGGTCACACAGTGGCACCGACACACAGTCCCAAACACACAACCCCACAGCCACACAAGCTCACACAGTGATCACACAGCCTCACACAACCACTCGCCACACCCAGCCTCCCACAGCCACATTCTACACACGGTCACACGGCCACAAAGCCGCCCACACCGGCACCCAAGTCCTGTATCCACACCTCCTCGAAGCTGCCAGGCAAGCTAGACTAACAAACACCTTGGCACCCTGAACACCTCCCCTTTGCTACTGGTCAGAGGTGGGCCTGGCTAGGGAGTGAGTTGGGGGGTGAGCTGGTGACTGAGGGCCGGGCACAGCACCTGTCATCAACAACTATTTGCCAAGGAGCTCTGGGGGCCCCTCCATTGAGGCAAATCCTGTCTTTCTTCTGAGACCCTCTCCCTCTGCCTCCACTCTCATCCAGTGAGGACCGGGCTGGCTCACTGGATGGCGCAGTGGGGCCAGTGGGGCACAGTGGCCCCGGGGGAGCATGGGGACACAGGGGACACAGGCATCAGAGAGCTGGCCTGGTATGATACAGGAGGCTGAGTGTGGGCACAGCGGGGCCCATGTCCCATTTCAACCAGCGACTTGCTTCGTGATAAAAGCTACTTTGCCCAGCCTCTCAGGACATCAATTTCTGCATCCGTAAAACAGGACGGCATCACCCCAGCCCCAGACACACAGGGTTGTTGTGAGGATTGAAGGGATCACCCGTGGACAGGCTGGGCCTCTGGGGGGACGTGGGGAGGGATGGGGAGGGGCAGGTTTGGGGGGACTTGTCCAGGCGGCTGTGGGGCTCAGTGCCTCTGAGCTGAGCGTGGCTGTCCCCTCCCCAGGAGGCTGCTGGGCAGTGGCGACGTTGTTGAGAGCTGCATTATTCATGGTGCTCTGCTCTGAGCAGAGGGAAATTTGCTGAGTGATCGACCTAATATCTTAACACAAACCCATTTAGGCAAAACACCTTTGAAGCGAGAAAGGCAGAAAAAAAAAGTAGAAAAGGCAGCAAAGAGGTTTGGAGGCAGGTGGTGGCGGCGGGGTGCAAGGCACAGAGAGATGGCTGG
>NW_027528611.1:4378463-4382869 GCF_008692635.1 Crocuta crocuta | reverse complement strand
CCTGCCGCCACCCACAACCCCCCCAGGAGACCTCTGCCCCAACCCAGCCCCCCAGGCTCCACCTTCCCCCCACTCTCAGTGGCCATGCCGGCATCCTTTGATTAAGGGAATCCCACCTATTTCTCAGATTCTGCTTAGAGTGGGGAAGAGTCCGCCCAAGGCTCACACAGCAAGTCAGGGGGCAGGCGGACCCAGGATTGCTGAGCGTGAGCTCCGAGTCCTCTGCCATGGAGCCCTTCACACAAGACCCCTGTCTCCCTTGACACCCATTTCCTCGGCCTCAAACTCCACACTCTACCACAGTAGGACCTCTTTCTCCAACTCAGCTCAGACTTTCCTACCCTCAGCCTCTGCGGGTCCCTTTGCCAGAAATACCCTTCCTGCTCTTGATCTGCCCAGCACCCCAAAGGGGCTCGTTTTCTCCTCCTCTTCCCCGTGGAAACACCCCAGATCTCTGCCCCAAACAGGACTCATCACTGTCTACTTGGGCTCTCATTACACCCTCTCCCTGGCACGTGCCATCCTCTGCCTGTGCCATGACCCACTTTGTAACTCTCGAGCTTTGGGGCGTGAGGGCTCCCAGCTCTGCCACTTCTTAGCTGCGTGACTATGGACAAGTTACTTACCTCTCTGGGCCTTAAGTTAATATACGTAAGATGCTTTGAACATTGCCTGGTACAGAAGTACTCAGTAAGTGTTTGCTATTATAATATTACTGTTAGCCTCCTCCATTGGTCCCTAAGTCCATTTAGGCAAAGACTGTGTCTTTCTCGTTGCTAACTCTCTGGCTTCCAGCAGAGTGCCAGGCACACAGTAGGTACTGACCACCATCGCTTGAATTGAGCCTAATTTCCAGCACTGTTGTCTGTCTGGCCTCTTCACTCCAGCCCCCTTGAGAAGAGGAGCCAATGACGGGCTGGTGGCAGGGACCCTATGTGGGGCAGGGGCTTGAAAAGGGTGACTTCTGGCCAGCTCTGCCCCATAGCAGGAACTGACAAAGCTCAGGGGCTAGGGGCCGGCTGCTGGGCCTGCAGTTTGGTCAGGGAGGAATGGGCGGCTGCAGGCTGGGATGAAATATTTAGGAGCCCACATCTCCAGGAAGTGGAAACTGACAAGCAAAATGAAATGTTGAGATGTAATTACCCAGGCAGGCCAAGCATGTCTCCCCGCCGCCGGCGGGCTCAGCCCACCCCCCCCCCAACCTGCGACAAGCAGGCACTGGGTAATGAAGTCCTCCTGGACCCTTTCTCACGCCAGTCCTTGCCCCCTCCTCTTCAGGCCAGGCCAGGGGGAGGGGTGGCAGCACCGCAGAACATGCAGCGAACGGGGGACCTGGGTGCAGCCCTGGCCCCGGATCTATGCAGCCAATCCCCTCACCCCCCTGGGCCTCAGCTACCTCGGCCAGAAAATGGGGCTGCCGACCCACGCCAGGGAGGGAGGACCCAGACGGCGAATGTGTGCGTGCTTCATTAACTGGCATTGGCAGAGGACGGTGGCAAGGACAGCAGTGAGTACAGCGGCGGACACCAGCCTGACCCAGCATGCCATGAGAGGCTTTCTTTAAGGCACTGGGCTGCCTAGAACTCAGGTGAGTGGGAACTGATGGACAAAGGTCTGGGGCTGAGCCCCAGATGCGGGCCCTGAGCTGCAGAGTGCTCTCCCACCACTGTTAGGCCACATCTAGGAGCACAGAGACAGAGACCCGGACAGGGGCTATAGGCCTAAACTCTGGGAACAGCCTTGAGAGGATCCCAGGAGGGCATCCTGGAGCAGGGGAGCTGGGAAAGCATACTCGGCTGACTGTCATCCTACACACCAGAACTGGGAGAGGGAGTGCTCCTTTCTGACTGAAACCAGGGCACAGAGAGGGGCCGTGATCGGCCCAAGGCAGCCCAGCACGTGCTGCTCACACACATGCTGCCCCGGCCCCTCTCCATGCTGGCTCAGCGCTCCTGGGGCAAGTCCAGCCTCCCCTGGAAGCAGCCAGCTGACCCCTCAGCCCTAACCTACTGTGCGCCCCCACTCCCGTCAACACCTTCTTACCAAACCAGAGCCCCACGCCTACACACAGACCTCAGCCTGCCCAGCCTGGCCCCCTAACTCTCCACCAAACCTCCAATCCCACTCCACCACTGCCCTCCCTTAGTGGCTCTCACCTCCCTCAGAGCAAAGTCCAAACTCCTCAGCCCAGTCCTGAGGCCCTGCCTCCTTGTCACCACTCTCCTTACCTCCGATGGCACCTACAGTTTCCAACACACACCAAGGTGTCCCTCTCTTCCTGCCTTTGCTCTGACTGTCCTCTCTGCCTTTGTGCCCAACTCCCCTCCCCAGACTCCTTCAAGTCAGTACCTGTCCACTCTTAAGGATGCAGCGTATGACCCACTCCTCCAGGAAGCCTCCGTGGGTATCCCCAGGCTCCTTCTTCCTTGGGTGCCCTTAACGATCCCAACACCTCGATCACCGCACTTGACACGGTGAATGAAAACTATGGGAGATGGCCACTGCCCGGCTCAGAGCATTCACTGATTCAGCACCAACTTATGAAGCACCCCACGCCCCTGTACCAGGCACTATCCTTGATGCTGTGGGTACAGTAATTCATAGGACAAAAAAGAATCTTGCCCTCATGGTGCTGATAGCCATCTATGAAGTAGACAGCAGATGTGGAGGAATGAAAGGATGAACTAATTAATTAAGAGTTGGCTTAGGGGCGCCTGCGTGGTTCATTCAGTTAAGCGTCTGACTCTTGGTTTTGGCTCAGATCTCACAATTAGTGAGAACCAGCCCAGAATCAGGCTCTCCCTCTCTCTCTGCCCTTCCTCCACTTGCATGAGTGCACTCGTGCTCTCTCTCACTCAAAATAAACAAACATTTAAGAAAAAAAAAAAAGAGTTGGCCTATTGTCCAGAAGATCTCTTGGCCCCATTTCCAGCTCCTGCCCCTCTGCTTTCCTGTTCCCGTCCTCCCCCACCCCAACCTCCATCTCTTCTCTCTCTCTCTCCCTCTTCTCTCTCACAGGCACACACACACTCGCCCATTATTCCACAGCCCTCATGTTCATGTAGTGCTCCCACGTTCTCTCATGAATTCTTCCCAATCAACCCATGGCTTAGGTGACCATTCACAGATAAAGAACCCAAGTCCCACAAGCCAGAGCCTCGGTCTGGCTGCCTCCACATTTCCTTTCTCCAGCTTATCTTCCCCCTCTCCGTTGCCTCTCTCTCTCTCCTCCCACCTTCTAGGGTGACTGGCAAGTTGCCTCCTCTCTCTAAGCCCATTTCCCTATCTGTAAAATGGGGCAGGCAAGGCACCCCGTCCCTTCCCCCCTCAGCAGCCCCAACTGTGTCCCTCTCCATCTTCATTCTCCTCCCTCCCCTCTCCTCTCGCTTGTCACTTTGTCCTGCTTCCTCCCCCCATCCCAAAGCCTCCCTTGGGTCCCAAGATGTCTGTAAAATGGTCGTTAGCTTTCCTTCTGGCTCATTAAAAATGAGAATTTGCATAGAATATCCATATGATCATTCTGTCTACAGCAAAATGGGACACGGATATAAGGCACCACGCAAGTCAGGGAGAATGGGGAGGACAGTCGCAGTGCAAGGGGGAGAACCCCAACCAGGAAGAGACCAAGTGCTCACCACTGGGGGCTCAGGCCTCAAAGCCAGCCCCCCTCATGCCCTTCAGCCCTTTCTTGGCCTCTCTGATGGCTAATTCACCTGTTTTTATCATTCCTACAATAACCAGCAAAGTAGGGACTGCAATTATCTCCATTTTACAGATGGAGAAACTGAGAGCCGAAGAGGAACAGTGGCCTGTCCAAAGACACACAGCAAGTCTGTGGCATTCCTGGGGGGCAGCGCTCTCTGCCATGGGCCAGACACCCCCAAACCCACATAGGCCTGCTGCTCTCCCAGGAATGCTGTCCCTCCTCACTCTCGGAAGGAAGATATCATCAAATACTGTAGTTCTTCTACAGCAGAATACCCTCCTGCTCCTCTGGGACAGGCCCACCCACTCTTTAAGGCTCTCCTCTCATCACCGCCTCCTCAAGGAAGCTCCCCCTCCCCAAAACTGTTTGGGGAGATGCAGAGATTTTTGGAGACAAATGCCTCCAAACCTCTTCTCCCAGCTGTGTACAGTTGACCCTTGAACAACACAGGTTTGAACTGTGCAGATCCACTTATATGTGGATTTTTCTCAATACAGTACAGTCCTGTAAATGTATTTTCTCTCCTTATCAATAACATTTCCTTTTTCTTAGCTTACTTTATTATAACAGTATATAATACATGTAACATACAAAATATATGTTAATCAACTATGTGATCAGTAAAGTTTCTAGTCAACCTGACTATTCGTAGTTAACTTCTGAGGGAGTCAACTTATATGCAGATTTTCAACCGTACAGG
>NW_027528611.1:4360254-4378429 GCF_008692635.1 Crocuta crocuta | reverse complement strand
CTATTCAAAGATCAATTGTAATTGCATTTAGACCTGCCTCATCCCAAAAAGAATTCGCAGCACGGCCCAGAAATATATTTGGCTAAAAAGAAATTAATGGCAGAATTGGGGGGACGGGACCTGTACTCTACAGATGAGGCTTTGCTCAGCAGCCAAAGACGCAGAGATGTGGCAGTTAGTTTGTTGGAACCAAAGCCAACGGGGATTTCCCCAAATGTCTGGCCCGGGGTGGCTGCCGCTATCCATGGTGCTGAACCCAGTAGTGCATGGGCGGCCTCCTGTCCGCATGCAATGTAGGAGCAAGTCCTGCAGGCTTCAGCTTCAAAACACACCCTCAGGGCGCCTGGGTGCCTCAGTCGGTTGAACATCTGACTCTTGATTTCGGCTCCAGTCATGATTCCAGGGCTGTGGGATCAAGCCCTGCGTCAGGCTCCCCACTTAAGATTCTCTCTCTCCAGAGCCCTGTGTCCTTCTCCTTGCTCCTGTTCTCTCTTGGTCTAAAACTTAAAAAAAATTTTTTTAATTTTTTCATGTTTATTTACTTTTGTGATAGAGAGAGAGAGAGAGACTGAACATGAGCAGGGGAGGGGTAGAGAGAGGGAGACACGGAACCCAAAGCAGGCTCCAGGCTCTGAGCTGTCAGTACAGTCTGACATGGAGCTTGAACACACGAGCTGTGAGATCATGACCTGAGCCGAAGTTGGAAGCCCAACCGACTGAGCCACCCAGGTGCCCCTAAAAAAATTTTTTTAAATACACTAAACCCGTTCATTCTCATCATCCCCACCCCCAGTCTAAGCCATCATCACTTTTCACCTGGGTGATGGCAGTGGCCTCCTCAGTGGTGTTCCTGCCTCAGTCACCTCAGCCCTTGCAGTCTGTTCCCTACACAACAGCCAGAAAGATCCTATTAAACCCAAGTCTGTTAACGTCCCTTCTCTGCTCAAACCCTCCAATAATTCCCATCTCATTTAGAACAAAAGCTAAAGTCCTCCTAGTGGCCAACAAAGCCCCCACATGGTCAGCCCGTCCTCTTCTGCGTCCCTCCACCTGATTCATCCTGCTCCTGCCTCTTGGCTATTCTCCAAGAAACATCAGGCAGGCTCCCACCTCAGGGCCTTTGCACTTGCTGGTTCCTCTGCCCGGGGCACCCCTCCCAGAGATCACAAACCTCACTCCCTTACTGCATTCAGGGCCCTCCCTGAATGCCACCTCTGCAGAACGGCCTTCCCTGACCACCTTATATGAGCTAATCTCCCCTACCTGGCCCTCTCTGCCCGCTTAAGCTGCTTTATTCTTCTCCATAGCATGACATCAGCTCCTACCTGAAATTGTAGGAGGGAGCTACCTGGAATTGTATTATATTGTGATGCATTTACTTGTTTACTGTAAGCTGCTTCTGGCCTTCTCCCCAAACATGAGCTCACAGGGCCAAAGATCTTCACCTGTTTGGTCCACTGCATTATCCCCAGTGTCCTGGCTCAATACCTGGCACACAGTAGGTGCTCAATAAATATTCAGCAAATGAATGACTTACCATGCAGAGGCGATGGATAAAGGGGCTAAAGAGGAAAAGAAATGCCCCACTCTCCTCACCAGCTGCATTCCATGGAGCAGGCTCTGTGTGATTTAGAGGCCTGGACTCCATCTTTCTGAGTCCCTGAAAACCCCAGGAGCATGAGGGGAGCCAGCAATGAAGAAGTGACCACCAAGGAATATGACCCTCCCTACCTCTGGGACAGGGCCTGTCACAGGCTTATACACAGCCACCGTGACTTGCTGACTCCTGACCAGCACTCCACCCCATCCCCCTCACATGCACACACTCTCCCCATCAGAACACCCCTCCACCTCCTCCCCTGGCCCTGAACAGAACCTCTGGCCTTTGTTGGGGGCAGTCCTCCCAGGCCCCTCCATCCGAATGGCCCACCAGTGTTTCCCTGGAGGAGCCCAGGTGGAAGAAAACAAACACTTCGTGGAAAGAAGGCTCCACCTTCCTTCCCTCGAGCTCCAGAGTCCCACAGAACTAAGCGCCAACCCCAACTCTGCCACTGACAAGCATCTTTTAATGAGATGTTCCCAAAAACTATATGTATTAAACCAAAAGGAGATACAGGGGTCTTTCCACAGGCCAGGCCAGGCCAGCTGAGGGACCAGTGCAGGATGCAGAGCCTGCTGGGGCTCACAGACCCCGGGCAGAGGGCTGGTGGACACAGAATAACAAGGCAAAAATGGCTCCGAGCATCCCTCAGCTGTGTCCACATGCACGAGCCCATCAAAGAAGGTACCCAGCCGCTTGCTGGTCTTACCAATGAAGAACTGGAGGCTCAGGGAGGAAAAGTGACTTGCCTAAGGTCACACAGGAGTACAGGATGAGGCTGAGACCCTACCCAGGACACTCAGCAGCCCCATACAGGCCTGAAGCAGGAAGCTCAGGGTAGAAAGGAAAGAAAATGGTGAGCTCACAGGATCTTTCCAGAGCTTCAGAGAAAAGGCAGTATAGGGCTTGCTTTAGCTAGTTACATCTCCAAGGGGCTCAGAGTGGGGGCACTGGGGACCCTACCTCCAATAGGAAAACAGGCTGAAGTCCAATAGTCAGCAAACAGGTACAGAGGGTTCCTGGAGGTCAAGTCTCAAATCTGAGCAGGGGAAGGTCACTGGCCTTCACCACTTGCTCTTTAACAAAGGGGAAGAAATCAGAAACCACAGGTTGCTGTGTGCATGGCTACTCTGTGGGCTTAGATCTGGGTCCGAGGATGACAGACACACCAGAAGCTGAAGCCAAACCTATGGTACCTGGACTTCCATGCGGTGAGGACAGATAGAAAAACCAAGAGAGGTGGGTGAGGCATGCCAAGATGCACATTGGGGGGCCTCAGAGGTCCCCTAATCTATCACGTTCATATTGGTCATCAAGCTGACACTCAGAGAGGGAAAGTGACCAGCCCAGCATTACACAGTCACCCAGAGGCTGAAGCAGAACTAGAACTGGGCCCCAACTCCCCCACTCTAATTAGTAATGGTGACGACAGACCCCATTGACAGCCTGTTGTTTAGTGCAGGGCCCAGGCTGTGCTGAGTGCTTTATACATATTAACTCACTTATTGTTCACAGCAACCTAAAAGGGAGTGGTGAGGGGGAGGCTACTATTAATATCCTCCTTTCACAAGGTGGAAACTGAGGCCCAGAGACCCCATAAGGGACTGCTCAACATGGTGTGCCTCATGGTGACAGAGCCAGCCTCTGGATTCTTAACCACTCCACTCTACCGCGGCATCCAGAAGACAGGGTTCAGAAGGTCAAAGCCACAAAGGGGCTGCAGCCAACAAAGGGAAGTTTTTTTAAACCCCAAAGAAATCTTCAAACATGTTCCACAAAGGAGACCAGTGAAAGAAAATGCTGCTTCCTGTCCAAGAGACAAGGGATGCAAATTCAGAGCAAGAAGGGCTTGGTGTCTAGTATCTTCTTCCTCCTGTCATTCCCATCAAGCTTAGAGGCAAACCCAGAATGGAGCACGTCCCTGCTGTGATAGGTCAGGTGAAGCACATCAGAGACGGATTGGAGAGAGTAGGAAAAGTGACCTGATGACACCCAGCCCAGGGGACTCACAAAATCAAGAGGTGTCAGCGCCCTGCCAAAGGCCAGAGTGGCAGAGAAATCAGAGTGGACAGGCGAAGTCCCCAAGGCGGACCGGGCAAGCTCGGGGTTCATCTTCACAGCGGTACGAAGATTGACCTGGCAATCACCAAGCAGTCACATTGATGCCAACACCTTGCCAATCTCCAGGCGCCATCCAGGAGACCCAGCTGGCGCGTGGTAGGCCTCGTGGCTCCGTACAGGGGTGCCCATGCCAGGTCCACTTAATCTCCACCTTCGGTGGAATGATGGGCAGCAGACCAAAGGAGCAGAAGACGTGATGGGTCTCAAGTTCATGGCGGCCTGGCTTTGAAGCTAGAATGGTAGGGACCAGCCTCGAGGTGGGGCCCACTTCCCCCTTTGCATCCTTGGAGAAGGTGTGGCCAGCGGGCGGGGCATACTAGGCCTGTGTGTGACTCCAGGAAGCAGCGGGTGGGGGGGAGTCCAGAGGTCTCCCTCGAAGAAGAGGCTACAAACTGCCTCACTCTCACAAACACCAAGCTAAATCCAGCAACAGGACCCCTTCCTGCTTCCAGTTCCCCAGCTCCTTGGCTAATTTCAGCCACAGTTCATCTGATCAGGGGTGAGAAGATTTGCATGCTCCAGGCTCTGTCCCCTTGCAATTGGTCCCAATCATCCCTGAACCGAAACACCAAACTCTGAAGTGTCACCATTTGACATCCACACCTTTGGGTCTTGAGGGGTGCCTCCTCTGCCAGCACTCCTCCTAAAGCCTTTGCTTCTGCAGAAAAATGTGTGGAGCCAGGGGCCATGGACTATGAGGACACAGCCTGTAGGGGGCGGAGCTAGACACGGGAGATGAGCTGATGCTCCTGCACCTTTTACGGATGAGAAAGAAAGAGGCCCCGGAAGGGCAGTGACGGACCCAAGGACACAGGGCTGGTCATCTGTTTGCTCACGTGTTCATTCTATAAACATCCACTGAGGTCCTGCTGTGTGCGAGGGAGGGTGAAGAGCACAGAGCCAAGGGAGCCCTGTCCCTCCTCAGCCCCAAGGAGCCCAGAGTCAGATGGCAGAGGCCCAGGGAAAGTTCAATAGGCACTGGGGCAGGTGTGCTTGAGGCTTCCCAGGTGGGGAGCCCTGGGGAAGATCTTCCTCCCTCCCTCCAAGTGAGCATCTCCACCTGGAAGGAGAGCAGTTGAGGAAGGAAAGCCCAGAAAGGCAGAAAGAAACCCCCACCACCCACCCAGGGCTCTGAGCAAGCAGGGACACAGCAAGTGGAGCTGGTGTGTGCTAATGCACCCCCTTGGGTAAGCAGACATGACTCCAACTGCCAGAAAATTTTAAAACACAGGATTGGCTCTAAAACACTGCTCAGCTCCATCTTGCATCGGTCCGCATCCCACGGCCAAGCCCCTCGGCGGGGTCCCCTCTGCCTGACTCACTCCTACCTCCAGCCTCCCGTTCATGCTGTTCCCCCACCTGGCTTGCCCTTCCCTTCCTCTTCATGTGTCTGAGCCCGTCTGGCTGGGCCGAGTCCCCTGCAGGCTATCTCTTACTTTAACAGATGCATCACTCCAGCCCTTGTTTCTTGCATTCAGACAAACTTGCATTCAGACTAAGCACCTATGCACGCAGGGCAGGGTGCCGGGTCTGGTGGCGAGCGCCAAGAGCCAGCAGGGCCCGCGGCTCCTTCCTCTCCTCAGGAAGAAGTATCCTGAAACAGGCACTAGAGCAAAGAACGAGAGAAGGCTGAGCCCCACATCTCAGCCTAGAGCAGCCGAGAGCAGCCCTGAGTCCTCATATCCCTGCCTCTGCCTCTGGGAAAGGACGCTGTCCTCAGCGAGTCACGAGAGGTTCAGGGCCAACCCACGAGCTCAGTACGGGGAGGAAGCTGGGGTCCCGGGGCAGCCCATCCTAGCCCCTGGTGCCTCAGTCTGCCCTTCTGCAGGCCAGGAGAGCAGCCTCAGGCCCCTGGGTGGGAGAAGGGCTACAGAACTGAGTCTCTGGGGGCTGGATTTTGTGATCGGTTACCCATTCCACAAACATTTACTGAGCAGATACTATGTGCCAGGGATATAGCTGAGAACAAAATGGGCAAAAAAAAAAAAAAAATCCTCTGCCCTCATGGACCACAAACAAATATACATTTACTTGTCAAGGGCTGTAAGAAAAACAGAGTCGGGAACAGGGAACGGAGAATGATGGACCAGGGGAGGGTCTATTTTAGATACCGTAGTCAGAAAGGCCGCTCTGAAGAGGGGGCAGCTGGGAAGTCACCCAAATGCGCTGAGGATGTGGACCACATGGACGGTCAGAAAAAGACAGCTCCAGGCCGAAGGACCCACCAGTGCAAAGGCCCTGGGGTGGGCTCATGCCTGGAGTGTTAGAGCAACAGTGAGGAGGCTGGTGTGGCTGCAGCAGAGAAATGGAGAGGAGACTGGAAGGAGAAAAGGCCCGGGGGGGCAGCAGGAAGGGAAGCGGGCACTCTCTTAGGGGGGTCTCTGGATCCCAGGGGTGCCCTGGGGCAAACCTCTCTGGTTTCCCAGATGTATGAGGAGCGCCAGCACCCCCACCCCCACCCTAATGGCACAAATCTTCCCGGTGGACAAGCTCTGCCCCCTCCCCAATCCCCTCGGAGCCTCCAGAGCAAGTGTTCCCTTCACAGCAAAAGCAGCTGAGTCCAAAGATGTCACAGAAGCGGTGGGACGAGGAGGCGCCCCCGCCTTGAGCCCCGGCCTCCGGTCACCACCCGTGCTGCTGCGCTAACAGAGGCCATCGAAATGCAAGTCTGATGCTCAGCCCAGGGAGCTGGAGCTAGAGGTCAGACCAGCAACAGCTTGACTCACTGGTGTCTCCAGAATATCAATAGGGGACACGGGGCCACAGCGGGGAGATGAGGCTTTGGAACTTCTCGCTGTGCGAGGAGGGGCAGGACATCCTCCAAGGAGCAGGCCTCACCCACCGCCCCCACCCCTTCTTGTCACAACCAGAGAGGCCCTGGTGTTCCCACCCTGCAGGCACAGGCCTGGATGTGCCCAGGATGCCGGAAGCACCCACCAGAGGAGACCAGAACCGAATTCCCCAGGTGACCCCATGGAGAGGACCCATCCAGGAGCTGACCTGTGTCCTTCCTGCCACATTCACTGGAAGTGGGGGGACCTTCTGCTGCATTCCAATTCCACTCCTGCTATGTTCCAGCTGTGTGGCCTCAGGGGAGTCACTTAACCTCTCTGAGCCTCCGTTTTGCCATCCATATAATGGAGCTGTCTTGAGGGCTCAATGAGTTCACATGAATCAAGTATACAAAACAAGATCTGGCCCACAGGAGGACTCCATAAATACTACCTACTAATATTCATTCTCCTGTCGCCCACACAGGAAGCCGGGATGCTACTTGATGCATCCATTTGACCTTAAGTGGGTCCCTTAACTCCCCTGAGCCTTCCTTTTCCCCATCCATGAAATGGAGCACGCCTACAAGTAGATGGAGGCCGACGTGGGGCCTCAGGGGCAGAGAAAAGCTGTGAGGGTATAAAAGCTTACGCCCCAGACCCCCACCCTGAGAGGGCCGGGGACGGCGGTGGGAGGCAGTGAGGGGCAGGGCCACGTCCGTACCGCCCCCTCAGGCCTGTCTCTCCCTCCCCAGGTGACTCACTCGCATCATCTCCGGAGCTCAGGTGGGGCCTGCTTTGCACGCCTAATGCCAGGAACTGTGGTTGCCAGCGCCGCAGCCTGGCAAGGAGGAGGGAGTCCAGGCGTTCACGAGGGGGAAGTGCACCAGATGCCTCACATGAGCGTGCACACACATGCCAGCCTGTCCACGGACACCCCTAGGGAGGCAGGCCGGCCGGTCACGTGCCCAGAAAATCACACACGCGCGCCCCTCGCTCCCACATGTGCCCTCTCCTAGCTGCCTTTGGAGCTCACTCACCTCGCTGTCCTGTCACCACGAGCCCGCTGTCCTGTAAGAACCGGGCTCGCCTGGGCTAATCTGGCTTCGTCACTAGCCCTGTCCCGGAACATGGTGGGTGGCTGCGGTCAGGGCCCCCTCAGACCTTCCAGCTCTCCCCAGGCCCCCCCTAGGAATGGTCAGGGAGCAGGGAGGGGGTGGCCCAGGCAGCCGGATCCCTGGTAATAACCCTCTGCTGTGTGTTCCTGAGCTCCCACATCGGCGGGCCAGAAGCCCCTCCCGTGCTGGTAACAACCAGGTTTACCTCCCATTTCACAGATGAGAAAACCAACACTGAGCAGCTGAGTGACTTTCCAGGGCTCTCAGGGCCAATAAGTGGCCAAGCCAGAGCCTGGGTCCATTGCCCAGAGCTGGCCCATTAACCACACCTCTGTGATCCAGGCTGGGAGAGCCAGATGGACAGCATGGGGTTGAAGGGCCTGGGTCTGACCACCTGGCCCCAAGTGCTGCTCCAACACCTCACTGTGTGAGCCCGGGCAAGCCACCTCACCCCTTTGGGCCTCAGTTCCCCCATCTGTAAAATGGGAATAAAAACACCAGGCCCACAGGGCCATCACCAGGATTCATGATTGTGGAAGGAGGGTGCCTGGCATAGGGCAGCGCTCCGTCAAGGGTCTCAGGATGGCCCAGTGCACGACGGAGAGCACGGTGCTAATGGGGCTGCAAAATTCAGGTCCAGGGCTTCCTTTATTGCCCAGTGAGGGCTCTTGGGTGCTACCCCAGAGGTTCCCACGCAGAGGACAGAGCTGGGCTTCAGTCCCTGGTCCTCCACATCCTGGTTATGCGGCCTGGGGAAAATGACCTCCCCTCTCTGGCCTCAGTTTCTTCATCTATAAATTGCACCCAATTAGGCTCCCCTACAGGACCCCAAGCCCGTACAGCAGGCACCCAGGACCTGCTAGCCAAGCTCTCCCCTCGGCTCTGATGGGCATCCTCAGCCGGCCACCCCCCCCCCCCCCCCCCACCGCTCTCTGACACTCCTCTGAGCAACTCACAGATGATTTATACTTCAGAGGACGAATCAATACAATATACGGCCAAAGACATCTTTAATCTTTCACAGGGATTAGGCTACAAGGTACAGCAGCCTCTTTCTACAGGCCGCTCAATTCTGATTTCAATTTGGCCAGCTGGAGTACGGCTTTCTCCTTTTCTTTTCCCCCGCCTAAAGACGTTCCTCCAAATCAAATTTCATTTAGCAGGTGGGGTGGGGAGACCGAGCCGCCCGAACACGAGGGCAGGCTCAGCCGGGGCCCTGGGGCCGCAAGGGGAGACAGCAGGAAGGACTGAGGACGTGGGAGGTCAGGCCAGGCAGGAGGCCGGGCCCTCGGCGACCGCACAGGGCGCTGGGAGGGGCATCTATGCCGGGGGGTGGGGGGGCCCCGAGCTGCAGGCCGTAGCAAAACAGCTCATTCTCTTACTTTTCTAGAATTCCTTTTTGAAAATCTTGAGCAGGCTTCGTACTGATTCAATGCTTGTGGAAAATTCAAACGCTAGTCTGAGTTTCAGCCAGAACGCAATACCTAGACTTCACCCCAATGGGATCTCCCGCGCTTAACATCTCAACACGTCAGCACGTGCCCCCCCCCCCCAGGCTGTGTGTGTGCGCACACGCGCGCACCCATGTGTGACTGTCATGCCCCCATCCGAGCGGGCAGAAGATGGAGTGATGAATACAAACACAGTTACGCCATCTAGTCCTGGAGCCAGACAGCCTGGGCTCAGATCCCTTGTCCACCTCTCACTTGTATGGCCTGGTGCCAACTAGCACGGAGCCTCTCCATGCCTCAGCTTCCTCCCCAGTAAAATGGGGGTGCCTACCTCATGGGGTAGGGAGGATTACCCAGAACAACACGTGTAAAACAGGTGCTCAGTGTGCCAGGCACATAGGGAGAACTTTGGGAGTACCAGGACTGGCTTCTAATACCTTACGGCAGGGACTGAACATGACTGAACACGAAAATTCTAGACCTTCCGTCCCTGCCCGCACCTAGCACTTCTGTCCCCAAATCCTGGAGAAGTTGCACCTTAAAGAGAAAGGCAGTGGGCTTGTGTGGGAACAGATTCAAGCCACTGAGGATGGGCACCGCCAGGGCAGGGTGGGTGGGGCCAGCCCGGAGACCGGCACCGGTGTCTGAGCAAAGCAGGGGAGGACACGTGGGCAACCGGAGAGAGGGGGCTGTGGCACCAGGGCCTGAGGCTACCAGGGGGACCCCAGGGAGCTGCTGCCTACCTGCCTGGAGGTGAGAGCGGGGCTCATCTACCTCATGCTCCTCCCCTCTGCCTGGCCAGCAGCCGGGGTGGGGAGTGGCCTGGAGCCGCAGCCATCGGTCACTGCCGCCCAATTTCCGTCCTCTCCTCCAGGTTACAGGCACCGAGATGCTCTGGCTGTACAATTAAAGGGGCTTATCTGAGATTTATAGCAGGATTATGCCTGCAGGGTGTTACCAACGCCAGCCTCTGGATACTCTGTGGTCCTTAGGAAAAGCAATTAGAGTCCCGGGGTTATACGGGTATAAATATACAGATGCCATCCTCCAAGGTCGAGGGCGCCACAGTGAGCTATTTTGAGAAAGAGCCTTGGGAGAGGCCAGGGGCCCCTCTGCCGGGAGCTGGGTCTGTCAGGAGGGGGAAGAGCCTCTCTGCTTCCCCCACACCCCAATACTCTCTGAACTGTCCCTCCTATCAAGGCTCACCCAATCCAGGCGGAGCCCTCAGCCCAGGGGCCTGACCGCTGACCCGGACCCCTCCCACCACAGCCCCATGCAGCTGTGCGTCCCCCTCAGCCGGGCCATCCATCGCCATTGGAACTAAGTGGCCCAGGCTTCCAACTTGCCAGAGTGTTAACCCTTGCTGTGCCTGCCTCGTACTGCTTGCTGATACCTAAAAGCTTTATCCCTGGAGCTCCTGAGGACAATTAAGGGAATGCAGCAAGCTTAATCGGGGGAGGGGTGCCCGGCGGTGAGTGGGGGAGACCTCCAGGACAGCACATCACCTCCCCAGGTCCCCACATCCCACCCAGGGGCACCTCCTTCCCTGAAGCCACAAGCAGCCAGCACAGCATCGCCAACTCCATGTAAGACATGGCCCCTTCTCTCACCCCACCCCACCCCCCTCCACACACAGCTCAATTCCTCAAATAAGCCTGGCTCCAAGATCCTGGCTGATCTCCCAGCCCCTGGGTCCCTGAGACCCGCCCCTAAACAAGACCACCTCCATCCCCACCCCCTTCCCCTTCTCTCCCCACCTGAGAACAGCAGCGGTCCCACTGGATCCCACACCTGAATACTGGCGGTCCCTCTGTCTGCCTGGCCACGTCTGCCAAAGTCATTCCAGCCACCCCCTGCCCCTGGGAGTTACCCAGCTGGTCCGGCGAGGCCACAGGCTGCTCCCCAGTGCTCAGGGGAGAGACTGAGGCTCATGAGGGGAATGGCCTGGGGCAGGACCGCTGTGCCCTGACATCCCCCTGCCCCCGAGCATGACTCACCGTCCTCCCGGGACTTCTGGATGAAGGCCTCCACGCCGCTCTCGCCGTAGCTGCCCTCCGAGGCCAGCGTGGACACGTAGTTCCACTTGAGGGCGCGGACGATGTCCACCATGGCCTGGGCCTGGTACGTGTCCGAGGGCACCACTCGGGAGAAGAAGTCGTAGCGGCTGTTGTCGCTCAGGTCGGGGGCTGTGGAGGCGTAGCTGATCTGGGGGATCTGGGGGCGAGAGGGGCCGCTGATGGGGGGCTGCTGGCACCCCCACCACGCCCAGCCAGCACCACACCACTACATGCCAACCTCCTTCCCGTCCCCACTGCCTTGGGAAGGGCCAGGGCACTGCCTCCTCGTGTCCTGGGGGAGACCCTATGATATAGGCTGGATGGGTTCTAGCCCACTTGACAAAGGAGGAAACTGAGGCCCAGAGGCGGCGAGCAACTGGGTGGTCGGCCCTCCTCTGGCTCCAGCCCAGAGTCCCAATGCCTCCCCATGTCCTCTCCATTCCCAGCAGGAGCGAAGCTGGCATCAGGGTGAGAAGTGACTGGCACGTCAGGCTCCAGCCCTCCTCTTCTAGAGAAGTGTCCCAACCGGCCTCCCCTGGGTCTTGTGGCTGGTAGCCCCCCACCCCCCGCCACACACCATGAAGTCATACAGGATTACATACATAAACACACAGCAGAGCCTCTGCGTGCCTCCATTTACATAAAGAGCTGAGAGTCATTTGGCCCATCATCTCCCCCTTGGCAGCCGCTCATGTCACCACCCCGCAGACCCTGTCCCCACGGCTCCTTTGTCCTACCCAGCTCAGAGGACACAGAGCCCGGGTCCCAGCTCCCACTCACCCCACAGATGGAATTGCAGGAGGACAGAGTGGACAGGGACGCCCCCACACCCCAGGAAGTCCCTCTCTCCACAGCCCGGGACGCAGAGCCCCAGACAGGCATCAACAGCAGACTCCTGCCCCAGCTCTCCACAGAGCACCTTCCCGCGCCCACAGACCCCACCTGGGCCCTCCCCAGGCAGAAGCGAGATGCAGAGCCCTTTAAGCTGTCCTTCTTCCTGTAGGTGACATGCAACCATCCCCAAAGCACAAAAACCTCACGGCCAGTCTGTGGCAACTGAGAGCGGGAAATGTTCTGGGGGCAACAGGACTCGGGGTACACCCTGGACTAGAGGCTGCCCACCCAGACTATGCCTTGGGTGTCCCCATGCCCAGGGACAGTGGAGGTCTGCCTTCCACTGAGGATGCCCGTTAGGAAAAGGACATGGCCCAGCCCAGCCCCCGTGATGCCCCCCCACCCCCCGCAGACGGGCCTCCGCAGTCCCCTCATTGCCCTGCTCACTCAACTCACTCATGAGAAAGGTAAGGACGGGGTGGGGAAAACAGATGTTTGGTTTTCTGGACTTGCTGAGCAACTTAGCTCCCAACCCTCTCGTTGCAGTTCTTACGATCTTCGTAAGATGGTACGTTGACCCCTGTGGCACTGTTTGTAATAGCAAATCACTGGAGGAGCACAAGGAATACTATTTGGCCATGAAAAAGAACCAGGCAGCTTTCCATGCACTGTGCCAGACAGCTCTCCATGACCCGAAACAGCGGCAGCAAAGAAGGGAGGCACAACTCCGCGTGGGAGAGCGGCACCCCAATTGTCACGTGGGGGGGCAGGGCAGACTCCCACCGCCCCGAAACGGAACAGCCAAGTTGCCTCCGGAGACAGAACCAGGTGGCCAGGGGACAGGACTGGGAGGACACCTTCCCCCTTAGACCCCGTGTGCGTGTTGCATGTAGAATCATGCAAACATACCACCCGCTTAGAATCTTCCGGAGCCCAAGCATCCGCCCCCTTTCCTACTGTGTCAACAGCCCCTGAAAACTAGCCCAAGTCCTCCTTGCCTTGGAGCGCACAGAGCATGAAAACAACACCCCCAAGAGCGTGGATGGTTAATTTTAAACGTCTGTTATTTTGTTAAGGCCCGCTAAGGGTATTACGGTCGCAGGGGTGGGCTGGTGTTTAAGAGTCTGTCATTCAGAGCAGTCTCCCCAGTGTTTTGGGGGTATAAGCCTTTGTTGGGGGCCTGTTCCGTGCACTGAAGGATATTTAGCAACAACCCCCACCCCTACCCACGAGATCCCAGGAACACCCCCTTCCCCAGTTGTAACAACCAAAAATGTCTCTAGATGCAGCCGAATGCCTCCCGGGGGGCACAAGTGTCCCCAGTTGAGACCTGCGGTTTTGGAGAAGCGTCCTGAAATACCGAGGGGTGCAGCGGGAAGAGGTCCGGCGTTTGCTTCAAAAGAACTACCGCGGGAGCACATGCAGGAAGAAAGGACAGCGGCCGAGCACGGGCACCTCTGAGCCACGTGTACAGAGGGGCTCACCGCCGTGTTTGTTTCATCTGCATCCAAAATGTCCGTATTTAACACATTTTTAACAACGCAACAAAACAAAATAGGCAGCACCCCTGGGTCATCTGCCTGAACAGAAGTGCCCTGAATGTGGAGCCGGAGCCAGAGCAGGTGGGGGGGAACGGGGGGCCGGGGCCTGCCCCACCCGCCTGCCGTCCCAGCAGGCCCTCGAGAGAAGACGGGGTGCTTGTCAGCTTCCCTCTGTGCCTGGTCCTCAGCAAGGAGTGAGGACCACACACCCAGGAACCCACTTTCTTCCTCATTAGGAGACCCCTGTCTCCTCCTTCTGATGTTTCCTCCCAACAAAGTGCTCGAGTCAAAAGGGACTGCGCACAGCAGAGGAAGCCCAGGGGGGTCCCAGGGCCCCTCACACGGGCAACTTCTCACTCATCCCTCTTGCCTCCTGCCTCCCCTCCGGTTCAGGCATTCAGCATGGGCAGGGACAGCAGACGGACAGACGGATGTCCGGGGGTCAGGACCCAGGCCCCCAGGCCCATGGCAAAGGGTGGGAGGGCCATGCATGGGGTTGGGCACGCTTAGTCAGCCTGCAGGGGTGCCCTGCTCTCAGATTTCAGGAGCCCAGGAGGGGGCCCTGATCTGCGCCCCCAACCATTCCTGACACCGTGGAACGGGGATCCAGCCCTGAGATGGTTGGGAGGGAGGGGACAGCTTCCTGAGTAGGGTCAGGGGATGATAATCCCTGGCCAGCTCCTCCTCCCCGTCCAAAGGCTCCTCAGCTCCAGGCCCTCTGAGTTTCTGAGTGGGGTGGTTTCAGCAGAGATTTAGAAGCTACAGTGCTCAGGTTCAAATCCCAGCTCAGCCACCCAGCAAGTTACTTCACCTCTCAGGCCTCAGTTTTCTCAGCTGCAAAATGGGAATAATTATAATACCCTGTCTCATAAGGGTGTGAGGGTCACATTTTCGTGGACTGCTGGCAGGCAGTAAGCACTTAGANGTGACTGCTGTGCTCCTGGGGTGGGGCGCCCCCTCCTGGAATGCTGACCCTCCAAGGCCCTCCGCCCCCCTGTCCCCACCCAGGCCGGCAGTGCATGGGCAGATGCAGGGACCCCCTGGAGGGGGTGACTGGGACAACCTGGCCCAATGGGGCTCTGACCGATGTCTCCTCAGCGCTGTCTCAGCAGCACAACTGGAGCCCGAGGCGAGGGGTTTAACATCCTCCTCAGAGAAGTCCCCTCCTCTCACAACAGCGGCACGACCAGGGTGGGGGCAGCCACACCCCCGCCAAGGCCAGCACAAGTGTCAGCCACAACCTGGATTCCAGGAGCACCCGACCCACCACAGCTGGCCTACTCTCAGTCCGTCTGCCTGGCTTCCTCGCACACAGGACCCCTGTCGCTGCCTCCAGGCAGCCCTCCCTGCGCTCCAGAGAGCCTACTCCCACAGCACCCAGTAGGGCTGCTCCAGGGGCACCAGGCACGCCCTCCTGGTATGAGAATGCCTAGTCTGTGTATCAACTCAGCAGGCATTTTAAGGCGCCCCCATCGTGCTGGGCAAGGGTACTCGTGGAAACACAGGAAAGCGGACAGCCTCACCTGAAAGGGGCAGGTGGGGGCACCCCAGAGTGACATACAGTGTGGTACTGGAGTTGGCACCCCGCAGAACCTCCGCTTCCAGAAGGGATGAGTGACTGAGGGGAGGGAGGGAGGGAGGGAGTGAAAAAATCCCTCTCTCCCTCCCTCCCTCCCTCCCTCTCTCTCTCTCTCTCCCTCAGGCTTCTGGAGTGACAAGGAGGTCCGTGCCACGTGGGGAAAGACAAAAGCTGCTTCCGGGTGTGAGCAACAATGAAGATGAATGCCAAGTGCATCTGTCTGTGTGTGTGTGCGCGCGCGCGCATGTGCGCCCACGTGTGCATGCACGTGCTCCGGCATGTGCCCCGAGCACAGGAGCGCACAGTACCTCCATTCATTCCTCCTCGCAATCGTCACTAAGCACCGCCAGCCCGCTAGGCATAGTTCTCAGTGCTGGCGATAGACAGGGGGGACACCATCCCCATGGGGCTCCCAATTGAAACACAGGCAGGCAAGGGAAAGGTGACACCACGCTGTTAGATGGGATTAAGGGTCCATGAGAAAGAACAGGGCAGGGGACCGTTAGAGGGGTCAGACGTCTGAGTCAAGACCTCAAGGAGGTGAAGGAAGGAGCCATGCCGGTGTTTGAGGGAGGGCATTTCAGGCAGAGGAAAGAGCCAATGCGAAGGCCCAGGCGCATATGTGTGCATGTGTGTGCACACGCATGTGTGTCCAGGCACACACACGTGTATGGAGAGCCTGAATCTGTCTCAGGCTGCCCCAGGCCCGTCAGCAGTGCCACATACCTACCTACATGTGGCAAAACCAGCAGACACACAGGCAGTGCCCCAGGGCGCCCACAGCGCGGTCTCTGGTTCACTGGCTCCCGGACTAGCAGAATCTAGGGACTCTCCGAGAGCAGCTAGTCCCCGTCCCACACCATCCAGAGGAGGAGAAGGGGGCTGGGAGGTGGGACACCCCCAGCATGTGACGGCCAAGCAGAGCGCAGTCCCCCGAAAGCCGATACTTCATTCAAGGCTGTTTAAAACAGTCAGGGATGAAGCCTCCACCTTGACCTCTGCAAGGCCTGCAGCACCCTGAGGTAGCCACATAGCTGGGTGCCCATGGCCATCGCCATGGATACCCCAGGGCCACCCCACAATAACCCCAACCCCCTTCCTCTGATCGCTAGTGTTTAAAAGCACCTCCCCTTCCAGCCTCCTCCCTAATGCTTTGCACTGCACAGAAGCTTCCAGCACATTCTGGCACCAGCCTGCTCTGGGCTGTGCTATGACCCAGCCTTGTCATCCAGCTGAGACCTTAGGCAAGCGAACAGCCTCTCTGGGCCTCAGTTCCCTCCCCTATAATGAAGTCACAGTAACAACAGAAAGGACTGCAAGAGCGAGTGCAGGCAAAGGGCTTCCAACACGTGGGCCCTCGGCAAATGCTGCCCATTAGCCTTGGAGAAGGAGACCAGGCTAGGACCCACTGTGCCCATTTTGCAGATGAGAAAACTGAGACTCAGGGAGATGCAAGCACCCTCTGAATAGCACAGCCAGGAGAGATCAGAAACCAGGCACAGACAGCTGTTCTGCCTCCAGTCCCCTCTCCTCGAGTCCTGGCCTCAGGCCCCATGCACCCTCCCAGCTGACTCTGCTCTTTCTGCTCCACCCACAAGCCAGGCGAGGCAGCCACAGATTGAAGCTGGGACCCTAGGGCCACCAATGGCCGCCAGCCCAGGCCAGGGCCCAGGCAGACCTCAGGACCCCCACCTGGCTAGCTGCAGCCCCTCATCAGGGAAGCAGGGAGACCCTGCACTGGGCCAGGCAGACCCCAGATCGGCGGCCTGGCCCCTGCCCTTCTGATCCTGGCTGCTTGAGGCCTCGACAGCCCGGCTCTCAGCATCAGCTATTTTCCTAACAGATGAAAGGCAGCTAGGCTTTTAGAGACATGAAAGCTGCATGGACAGGAATGTGTAGTTCAGAGAGCCCGTGAGAGGAGAGAATGCCAGCTTCCAAAGGCCTGGCCTGCATGGTCAGGGCTGTGGGACCCTGTCCACCCCCCTCCCGACCCCTCTCAGCCACCTGAGCCCTGCACGGTCCCCAGGGGGCTCCTGCTGCAGACACAGGGCCCAGAGGAGCAGGAGACACTGCCGGCCACCCCTGCCTCCCTCGACGGGGCCTCAAGGGGGGGAAGGGCGTGTCTCACTCAGAGCTGGGCACACAGTAGGCATTTCACACACTCTCGTGGGGCGCCAAGCACCTCCTCTCAGCCAGGTGCTGAGGGCACATTTAAATAACCCACCTTCCCAGACAGAGCCTGGTGGGGGCTGGAAAAGGCGGTCCGCAGGGTGACATGTCCCCAGGCTGCTGTGCCAGGCTTGGGGCGACAAGAGGTTCACGGGGGGTCTCGCAGGGGGGCTGCGGGGAGAGCAAAGGCTGGCAGTGTGGGGCGAGGGCTTGGACAGATGGAAGATGCACAAAGAGTCGGATACAGGGTAAAGGGGCGGTCAAAGCCGCTGGGCAGAGCCATCTCAGCGAGAGAGCAGGGGTGCGGCAGAGAGGTGCAGGGACACATGAGGGGGCAGTAGGGGGACCCAGCACACGGAGGGGGCACGAGGGCCCCTGACCAGGCCCACCTGTGACAAGGACCTTGGGGTTTCACAGCGGAAGACAAGAGTGACCCTACAGCTTAGGACAGCTTCANAGGAAGGAGCGGAGAAGCAGACTTCCGAGGCCTGGGAAGTCGGGGGAGGGCAGACACTTCTGCGCAAGGGGCCGACCTGGCATCTGGTGGTCTTTGGAAGGACCAGGGTAGACCCCGGGTAGGAAGGCTGTCTGCCGCCCGCCCCAGGGCCTCCTCTCGGCCCCCACAAGCTGGGGGCCTCCCCCCACACTCAGTAGGTCATTTGGGGGCCGCTGGCCACTGCCCTACAGATCCGCAGTCTCCTAGCTCTGTCTCGGTGCCCAGAGCACTCAGCCTCTCTGCCTGCCCCCCACCCCCCGCCCCAGCCTGGAGACTGGGTGGCCCTGGCCCTCCTCTGCCTTCACACAGGCCCCTCCTCTTCCCATACCATGGCCCACCGCGTCTGATCACGGGGACTGAGAAGGGACATCAGACTCTCCCAGGAGGCAAATGCTATCTTAAGAGACAGCAAAATTTGCCCACGAGGCCCCCAGGGTC
>NW_027528611.1:4352549-4360229 GCF_008692635.1 Crocuta crocuta | reverse complement strand
CAGAGACTGATGATTCGCTTGTTCATTCTCCCACTGGATTACGGTTCACAGAGTGCTTGCTTCCTATGTGCCGTGCACACTCTTCAGCACTGGGGTGAACACACAGACAAATCTCTGTCTTCATGGAACAGACAGTCTAGTGAGACAGATAATAACAAACGAAGGCACACACAGTGGATGCTGTCCTTAGAGCCCCTGGGGACACTCCCAGCTCCCTGCCTTCCCAGCACGTGGTAAAATTCAACCCCCTGCCCCTGTGGTTGGCTGGGGCCTCCTGACACATTCGCATTTGGGCCAAGGAGGCGGGAGCAGAAAATGCCATTCCTTCGGGGCCAGAGCAATTCATCACAATTGTGAGGCCCTACAGGGCACGTGTTCCCTCTGCCACCGTGGCCAGCGATGTCCCAGGCCAACCTGGGTGTCTGAGAGGAGACAGGGCACTCAGCCCACCCACGCAGACATGCGAGGTAGTGAGTGTTTAGTTTATGTACTTTAGACCACAGAGGTCGGTTTCTTCTTACAACACAACCCCGCCAGCGCTGACTGCAGGACGCGTGAGCATTGTGCTCCAGCCCCAGGACGGCCAGGATCGAGCCTCCTTTATCTCCACCTCGCGAGCCTGGAGGTGTCGGGTTCACATTCAGCACAGGCTGCTTTGGGCTGAGCTGAATCTTGTGCGCGCGCGCGCACACACACACACACTCATCATCATCATCATCATGAAACTAGCATTTACTGAGTGCTTACTACGTACCGAGAACAGCCCTACATGGTTATAAATGCCTTACGCCTTCGATCTTATGATAACCGTAGGAAACAGGCCCTCTTATTCTTCCCACTTTTCCCAAAACGGAGGTAAGTCAGGAAACTGAGAAGTTAAGAAACTTGTCCAAGGTCACACAGCTAAGTCAGTGGCCAAGGTAGGATTTGAACCCATGGGGACAGGCTCCAGAGCCCATGCTACTGACTGTCCCATAAAACCCCAGCCTCCCCCTTACACAAGAGGGCTACACATATGCGTGCGGGCGCACATGCCTGCACACCCAGTCTCCCTTGGGGCAGCATTCTCTGGGGAGCAGCAGAGGAAGCCAGCCTTACTCCACCCCCCCACCCCCACCCCCGAGAGCTCATTCCCCCACTCCACTCCTGGCTGTCACGCTCTGGGGTAAAGTGGCCCATCTGTCTCCAACACAAAGGATCAGGCAGGGGTGGGGGCCAGAGGCCCCAGAGGGTTGTGTAAATGGCTCTGCTTTGAGCAACAGCTAATTTCTAAACATAATTATTAATTTCATGCTTATCATATGCAAACCTCTATCTCCCCGACGAGATGAAATTGATTTAATTAGAAATTCCATCATCAAGCCTTTTGGATCCAAGCTTTTAACTAGGATCACCAACCCCACCCAAGGCTGCCAGAAAGTGGGCTCCTGGCCCCTGCTTCTCTTCCCAAGGCCCCAGCCTGAGCCAGGATGTGTGGGCACCTGCCACTGTCATCAGTACCCACTGGCCAGGCCAGGGCCCCTTGCTGTGACCACTACTCACGTCCCACCCCACGCATGGGACGCGGCCCCACAGCCACAAGTGGCCTCCTTCTCCCGGCACCGTAATAGGGAGAGAGCTTGGCGACAACTCACACCCTCTCACGGCAGGAAGGACCAGTGTGTTTAAGGTGGGCAGGAGCCTGAGTAACAGACCTCCCCTCTTCATGCAAAATTCACACACCAGCCTCCCTCTGGGAAACCCCTGCCAGGTGCTAATAAAACGCCTTTTACAGCTCGGCTCAGGGCAGTCTGTCAAAATTACCAACAGCGCTGCCATTTTAACAAAGCATCTCGTACACATTACCTCTGACCTCATCCCCAGCCCCTCCCAGCTTGGCCTTGCCCACGGTCACCCCGAGTTCACGTCTCCAGTTGACTGAGTTCACGTCTCCAGTCACGCCAATCTCCTTGCTGAACCCTGAACCTTCTAGGCTCTCTGCCTCAGGGGCCCCGCACTAGCTGTTCCCCTGCCTGAATGCTCTTCCCCCCAGATCTGTACGTGGCCCACTCCCTCACAGACAGACTGCCCAGGAAGGCCTTCCCCATCCTGCTTCCCTACCCTGCACCCCATCTCCACTTTCCTTGCTTTAATTTTTGCCCAGAACAATGATCGCTTTCTCACGCGCTCAACACTTGCTTACTTTTCCACTTCATATCCACCTCCTTCCTCCTAAAACGTCAGCTCCACAAATCCAGGGACCTTCCTTCATTCCCCACAGGACGCCTGGCCCAGCACTTGGCACAGGGCACGTGCTCGATAAGCAAAGGGGCCACTTTGTTCCCGCCACACAGGCAGCCTGAGGACACACTCCACGGGGTAGTAAGCACCTTAGACAGGGCGAGGAGACCAAAGCTCAGAGCCCTGGGGCTTCACCAAGGTCACAGAGCTGGTCAGTGGCCGAGTTCCCCTTCTCGTGTGGCCCGACGCTTTGCCTGGGGAAGCTGGCCACTTGGCGGCAGCTCTGAGGTCTCCTCCCTCGTCCCCAGGGCTCAGCGGGCTGTCCCTCACCTCCTGGGGCCTGCTGTGCCTGCCCACCCCACTCCCACCCCGATTTCACAGCAACACCCTAGAAGGCAATCACTGTGGGGCTGTCCCACACCCACCTCGGTCTCCCCTTCCTCGGGGCCCACCCGGCCTCTTATCAGGAGAGCAAGCGGACACTTGGATTAATTTCCAGGACTGTTCCAAATTATGTCTTCCAGGAGAGAACCAGACAGATGCAGGCAACAGGCCTTTGAACAAATATTTCCCCAGAAAGCGTTTTATTCAGTCCCTTGTCTCACTCTTTTAAACATTAGATGTTTTCTTAGGAGCCCAGGAAAAAAATGGGGCCCGGTAAGGCACGAAGGCTGGAGAAGAACAGAGGGCGCAGAGTGGAGGCCCTCGGCAGGCTGACAAAGGAGCCCTGGGGATGTAGACTGCGAGGAATTACCGCAGATAAGAGCACAGGCGGGGGAGCGCGGTGCAAGGGCGAAAGCAAACAAGATCCTCAATCAGCACTTGTCCTATTTCATAAGCAAAATGTAGATCAATAAATTACACTCACTTTTGCAGGTTTTACATGCTGACTCCGTAACCTTGTCAAGAGTGATACATATGGGGGGTGACTAGGGGACGGAGGCGCCCAGAGGCCTAGAGAGGAAGGGCCGGAGACCTGGTGGGGGTCCTGCAGCCACAAGGCCTGCACCCCTTTTTCCAAGAGGGGCTCAAAGCCCAAGTTCCAGGAGGTGAGAAGCACACACACCCTCGGCCCCCTGTCTCGCCATGTGTGCATGGGCAAGTCATCGCCCCAGTAAGCCTCCATCTCCTCATCTGTAAAATGGGCACGGTGTAAACCTTACTTTGAGGCTCCTATGGGAGGATGGATGTTAAACCTTAGGAAGAGAGCAGCAGACATCCAAGATGCTAGGAGTCAGGACGATACCTCTGGCACACACCGCAGGCGCGGCAGTTAGCTGACCCGGGCTCTCCCTTTAATTCTCTCCACAGCCCGAGACCGGAAACCGCAGCCCTATTTTAACGAGCTGTGGCTCAGGGGGCTGAGGAGCCCGGGGTCATCAAGGCCCATCTGATGGCAAAGCTGGGCTTTCTCGGGGCCACAGTGTTGCCCGTGAACCAGGGACCCGGCAGGACTGGGCACTAGGCCGCACCCAAGTGTCCAAGGAGGTGGGAGGGCTCTGGACCCGCCTGGAAAGCCAACCTACAGGGGGTGGGGGTTGGGCAGGTCTAATGGGCTTGGCGGGGACTAGGCATGCCGGGGGGCAGGGGGTGCAGGCAAGAGGCTGCTTGGGCATTAGTGGTCCTCATAACAGGCGTGGCAGTTGTGACTTAATGAGCACCTAGCCCATGATGGGTGGATTATCTCATTTAATCCCCACACAGTAACCCCACGAAGTGAATGCTCTTTAGTACCTCTGTTTCTCAGAAGAGTAAACAGAGGCCCAAGAACATACGGAAATAAAATCGCAGAAAGTGGCAAAGTGGGACTTGAACCCAGGTCTGTCTGGCTCCAGCACCTGAGCACCGGCTCCCTGATGCCGCCCCTGGCACACACTTCACATTCACTCCTGGCTCCTGCCCTTTGTCCATACCATCCCCCCACCCGGAAGCAGCCAGGATGGGGAGTCAAGAGCCCCTGCTCCAGGTCTCTCCCCTCCACATCCTGTGAGCCTCAGTTTCCACATCTGTTCAAGGGGGTTCATGACCCCTGCCTACTGGACTCACAAGGTAAGGACAGAGGGAGAGGCCTTTGCAGCACAGGAGTGACATCAGCCTCCAAGCTGCCGGAAGTGGAGGCAAGGCTGGGAAACCTCAGTGAGTGGGGCGCACCCCAGGGGCCGGGAACCACACCTGCTGACCTGCTCGTGCACCCTGAGCGCAGAGGGAAAATTAACCACAGCAGCTGCCCAAGTGTTCTCCCAAGTTAACACGCTGCGCCATGTGTAATATACGGCTCTGTATTACTATAATATGATATAATGGGATGTATTAACATTATTGAACACATAGGCCGATAAAAGTCACATCACCATCACTCCATGTAATTTATATCACCACCTGGGCCACAGCCAGGCTGGCGGGGGAGGCCCCACTGGGGCTCCGGGGCTCCCGCTGGGGAAAGGGAGCCTGAGCCCTGAAGGGGGTGGGGGGGCGTGGAGGGAGGGGGCCCCAGACCAGAGCAAAAGGAATGTCCCACCAGCCACCAAGTCGGCAAAGCCAGGTGATCCTTGAGCCAGGGTGCCAAGCTGTGGTTTGGGGACTCTCAGCCCAAGCCCTCCAGTCAGTTCTCATGGCACCTGACGCCACAGTGACATCTGACTATGCAGTGCCCCCACTTGGCTGCCAGACTCCTTGCCCCCTGGCCCCAGGTGCCCTCCTCCGTCCAAGATGGCACCTCTTCAGCCTCCTTGCCTGGCCCTGAACACTGGCAACCCTGGACTCGGTCCCCTATCCCTCTCTCTCTACTCACTCCCAGCCACCGACAGCCTAATGACACACCCCCAAACTCCAGGCTTCCGCCTGCTACCTGCCCTCCGTGGCCATCTACTGGGACCCGCAGATGCTCCCGAAAGTCGTTCCTAGCCAGGTAATTACTGCTCAGTCCACAGTATCAGATACGTCCTTGATTCCTCTTTCTCTCACACCCTAAACCTGATTTATCAGCATTTTTGCTGCTGGCTCTACCTTGAAAATAAATCCAGAATCCAACCACGGCTCAACTCCGTCGCCACTACCACCCCGGGTGTCGGCTCAGGCATCGCTGGCCGGGACTATCCCAGCAGCCTCCTCGCCGGTCCCCCACCTCCCACACCCCCGCATCACATCACAGAGTCCATTCTCTACCTGGAAGCCCAAGGGACTCCTTTAAAACCCAAGTTAGATCACATCCCTCCTCTCTTCAGGAGGCCCCCATCTCAGCCAGATGAAGCCAACATCTCTCAGTGGCTCACTAGGCCCTACACAATCGGTCCCCTTAGCGTCCTGACCTCACCGCCCACTACCCTCTCCCTCCCTTGCTCTGCTCCAGCCGCTTGGGCCTCATGCTCTTCTTTAAATTTTTTTTTTTAATGTTTTTTTATTTATTTCTAGGAGAGAGAGAGAGACAGCATGAGCAGGGGAGGGTCAGAGAGAGAGGGAGTCACAGACTGAAACAGGCTCCAGGCTCTGAGCTGGCAGTCAGCACAGAGCCCGACGCGGGGCTCGAACCCACGAACCGCGAGATCATGACCTAAGTGAAAGTCGGACGCTTAACCGACTAAGCCACCCAGGCGCCCCTGGCCTCATGCTCTTCTTGCCCACACACCAGGCAGGAGCCCGCCTCAGGACCTTTGCACTGGCTGTCTACTCATCACTGCCTGTGATACTATACATTTCATCCATGTGTCCTCCTGATCATCTGCCTCCCCAGTGGGGTGTCAGCCCCCCAGCGACAGGGGTCCTGGTCTGCCTTGCTCACTGAGAGCCCCAGGACATAGGACCGGGCCTGGCACCAAAGCTCTTATTTTCCAGGCTCTGCAGATAAATATGAATGATCCACAAACGAACAGATGAGCTAAAGCAGCAGTGTGCTTCTACTTCAGTCTCACAAATGAGTTTCTCTACAGGATTCTGTTGGTGAAATGTATCGTTCCTAAAGAGTTTGAAAAACACTGGCCTGGTTGGTCCAGGTGCGGAAACCGAGGAATAGATAGGCCAAGCGGCAATGATTTGCCGGTGGCTGGCCGCTGACAGGGGTCATCCCTCCCCTGCCCACCCCACTGACCCGGCACTGCCTCCAGGGGGCCCTGGGGTGGGCAGGCTACTGAGCACCCCACCTGGGGAGGGTGTCATCACCCTCACACAGCTTCTCCGATCCCTGGATGCCCCCACTGCCACCCTCAGGCACCAGCAGCCCCTCACCCTGAACCATCACCTTCTGTCAGCACCTTCAGGAAGGGGCTCACAGGCGGGTATACCCTGGGTGTTCCACCCCAGGGGGCCCTCCTGGGCGATGTGTGTTGTGGAAGCCCCAGGTCAGTCTGCACAATGAAGGCCTCTGGCCCCTGGCAAAAGCGGAGTATCTGATAGGAGCCTCCCACCCCATCATGCATTCATTCAAAATATGTTTACTGGGCACTCACGATGTGTCCAGCACCATGACAAACACCAGAGATGCCTCAGTGGGCAAAAGCAGACAAATATCTGTCCTCTGGAGCGGAGTCCAACAGGAGAAATGGTCTCTAACCACAACATCAGGAAGTGTTGGAAAGAAGAGGCAAGGGGCCCGTGACAGCCTGGAATAGGGGCCTGGATCTGGTCAGGGCACCCGAGGAGGCTTCCTGAGGAGAGGCAGTAAACTGACACCTGAAGGGTGGATAGGCAATACCCAGGTGAAGAGGGAAAAGGCAAGAGCATCCTGGACAGACGGGAGCAGCAAGTGCAAAGGCCCTGTGGCCAACAGCCCACAGCAGTTTCAAGGAAAGGTGAAAATCACAAAAAAGATCTCACCAGGTGAGAGGTGAGGGCGGCTGGGCCAGGGGCTTCCTGGGGAAGTATGACCTCCCCACAAGGCCTCCTGCTCCCAAGTATCTCCTTCCTTGTGAAGCTAGTGAGCCCTTCACTGAACTCCACGCTCTCCAAAAACCAAAGGAGCCAGAAGACAGGCAAACAAGGTGTCCAGGTGCCTGCTTCCCCTGCCACCCCAGCCCATCCCTTCAAGATAAGCAGGCTCCCAGGGGGTTCTCCAGCTGTCCCAGTGACACAGGCGGGGGGAGGGGTGGCAGGGACTAGGCCCAGAGCAGGAGAGGGCCACCACTGCGTCTCCCCTCCATTGCCGTCACCCTCTGCAGCTCTGTGAGCTTGCCACAGTGGAAAAAACCTGAATTCTGCTCTGTCACCAACTCGCCAGGCGGCCTCAAACTAGACGCTCTTCCATCCTGCGCTCCTGACTGCGGTAATAGTTCATATCTCTTGAGCCCTTACTACGTGCCAGCCTCTGTTCTTAGCATTAATTTATTCAGTCCTCACCAGAATCTGGTCATAGAGATACCAGCGTTTCGCCCATTTTACAGATGAGGGAACTGAGGCCCAGAGAAGTAAAATTACTTGCCCAAAGATAGGCATCTGGGAGGTGGCCAAGCAGGGATTTGAACTCTTACA
>NW_027528611.1:4336972-4352519 GCF_008692635.1 Crocuta crocuta | reverse complement strand
AGCTCCAAGTGCTGCTGGGGCTTCCTCCTGCCGTTCTCAGCCCGGAGAGTCAGCCTCCAGCCTGGAAGCCCCAGTGTCTCCAGGAAGATGGTGGGTATGACTCGGGCTGGGTCTCCCCCCAGACCCTTCTATTTCTCTCCAGATGTTCCGTTCAGTCCCGCGACCACATTCCTCCTGCCCACAACGTGCCAGATATTAGGACGCGGTGGGGACAGCACAGTCCCTGCTGGTACCGAGGGCCTGCTCCAGGCTGTGTCCCAGCAGTCCCCAGTGGCATGGGCCCTGGCCACCCACTTAAACCTGCTCCTTAAGATACCTGTACTGGCTCCTTCCCTTTTCATTCCTCCTCCAGCAATGGTGTGTCCTGAGGTCACCTCCAGGGGACCGACCGCAGGCAGTGCTCTCTACCATTACCTCCCCCAATTTATCCCAACAAAACCCCTCCAAGGAGACATTACTATCTGAATTTTGTAGGCAAAACTCAGAGACCAGGAGAGAAGTCATCCTCCCTCAATCGCTCTGCTTACTGATTGAAACCCAGGCCCCCCAATGCCAGAGACAGAGCCAACAGCAGGAACCAGCGGCACGTCTGGGTCCTGTCCAGACAATGAGGGGACAGGCAGAAGATGCCCACAGGCCCTCCCTGTCCCAGCCCGATGCGTCCAGTCTCCAGCAGCTGCTAATCTGAGCTGACACCGCTCTCTGGAAGGGAAGCCCTGTGTGGATCTTGGCCCCTTCCACCCTGTCTCACCCACTCAGGCCCCTGCCCCGGAATGCCCAGGCTTGACAAAGCTCTGGCCGTGAACCCAGGCTTCAGTGGGTCCCACTGGGTGAGCCTCGGGTAGCAGAGCCCGGAGGAGGCTCCTGCCACCAGCACGGCGGGGAACACCGGGTCCCCCCTCAGTGCCAGCAGACAGTGGGCATCCACAGGGTAAAGCTCAGCCCAAGTGCCCCAAGCATCTCTCAACCCCTGCTACAGGGACCAGAGTCCCCTAGGACAGACAGCTCACCACTTCACAAGGCAGCCCGTCCCAGCTCCAGTATCTGCCAGGCTTCTGGAGACTCTGAATTGAAACCCGCCTCTCTGTCCTTTCTCCCTGTTCTTCTGTGTGGTTCCGGGGACCACAGAGACCCGGCCTGTGGCCCCAGATGGATGGCCCCCAGGGCTCCTTGACTGTATTACATTTGCACCCCTACGCTCAGCCCTGCTGGGCCATCTGGCCTGGTCTCCTTCATTTGGTGGTCTGGTGCACACGCTGGCACACACGGACACACAGGGGGCGCAGTGGGGCACACCCAGGCAGGACCGCCACTTAAAACGGGAGTCAGGCCACACCACTCTCTGTCCCAACACCCTTCCCCAGCCCCCTGCCTCCCACTTGGGAGGAAAGCCCAAGCCCTGTGTGGGCCCTGCTGGCCCGCTAACCTCTGCTCTGCCACACACCCCCCCCCCCACTTCCCTCCTTAAACAGTCCGGGAGAGTCCAAGCACAGCCCAGCCTCTCAGCCACTGTACCTGCAGTGACACTGCCCCGCTGGCTTCAGCCCACAGAGCCACGGAGCATACTCTCACTCCATCCACGTCTCTGACACTGTCATGAACAGCTCGCCTAAAGCAGCCCCACCCCAGGCCCTGTCCCCTCACCCATGGCCCCTATCACCCCAACTCTATATAACGTGTCTCTCTGTGACTCAGTCTTTTGGCAGCGTTCACAGGGTTGGCAGCCCTGACAGCCTGTGAGCCAGAGGCCACGGCCCCCAGGGCTGGAGACAGCGGTGGTGCCCCTCCCCTGGCCCGTTCCCCCAGCTCCCCCCTGGAGATGGGAGAGAGCAGGGCGGCCCGCCAGGGTGGGCTGGGGGTGTGGGGAGTCGGGAGCCCACGGGAAATGGCCCCTCTCCAGGGGAGCCCTGTGCCCCACAAGCTGCAAGGAGCCAGAGACAGGTGTCTCCTCGGTCACCCTTGGGGCTGCCACGGCCAGGTGGACAGCTCCGGACAGTCCAGTCTCATGCTCCAGAGTATCAGCTGGCGGTGGCAGGGGCCAAGAAGGGGGAAACACACATACAGACAGACAGACACACAAGAACTCGGCCCTGACAGGGCCCAGTGGGCTCAGAGTCAGCCCACCCAAATCGAAGGACCTGCGCACACGTGTGTGCTATAGGGATATCCCAGAAAGGCTCACTCACTCACGTGCATGCACACCCAGGTGCTCACCCACACCTCCTCCACGTACACCCAGGTACACACACAGATACAGTCAAAACTGGCAGAGTCAGCATTCACCGTACATTTGAGGGAACACAAAAGAGTGTTCATAAGCCCCCCCCCACCCCCTCACCATCACTGCCCTGCCCAGGTGCTCATCAAGCGGCTGGAACTCTCAACTGCCCACGAGTGAGTAGGAAAAGTGCTGACCCGCTCTCCCCCATTAACACGTAGCAGCTGGCAGTTTTTCTGCAGGGCTGGATGCAGCCAGTGGGAGATTTGGCCTGGCAGGGGCAGAGCTCAAGGTGGGCGAGAGCTGATGGGCCTGGAAAGGGTCTGAACAGGCAGTGGCCAGGGGGCCGTGGGCGTGGAGCAGGACGGAGAGACTGGGCACCAGCTTGGGGCAGCCCCGAAGCTGTGTGCCCGCCTACTACACTTGCACGCCGGGCCTGCTCCCTTGGATACAAGGGGTGGGAACTGGGGCTGTCAGGCCCGTCCCCTGCCCCAGGCACCGCCCTGCCCCGGTCATTGGCTCTGCTGCAGGGAGGGTGTCCTGGCCAGCACTCCCATGCTGCTTTTCCTCGTTGTCCAGATCTTCCATGAGGCTGTGGGGACATGAAAACCCCCAAAAGAAATAGGGGGGCCTTACCCAGAGACCCTGCAGTGGGGAGGCCTCTCCCTCACCCCAAGTTGCACCTGTATACTGTAGTGGAAAGTGGGGGATAGGGGGGCAGGATCACTGCCTGCAAGCCAAGCCCCACCCCAGCCTAGGGAGGAGAGAGCAGTGTCTGTAATTTGTTCTAATAATCCTGCTGAACTAGGAGAAAATTAACAAACGAGAAACCAGCTCGAAATTAATCAAACTTCTCCGTCCATCCCCCCACCTTCCATCTTAATGAAGGTTATTTATCCAACGAGCAATAAAACACGGAATTAAATTAAACAGGCCTTTTCTTTCCGTCCTCTCCCCCTCCCCAGGGAGGCGGTGTCTCCCGCTTACAGCTCTATAAGCCATACCGCTGGGAGGACCGGGGAGAGGATCGCAGCAGATCCATGATTCCCGGGTGCCAATCACAGGGGCTTCCCCAGGAGGAGCCCCTCAATTAGCGCACTCCCAGTTTGGGTCTCACTGCCAGCCCTCCGCCAAAAATGTGAACGGCAGTTCACTCAACCACCCTCCAGGGACGGGATGGAGGGAGGTTCCTGTGGTTGGGCGGGGGACTCACCAGTTCGCCTCAGAGGGGGAGAAGGGCCTGGTGTGGAAGGTGGGGAGCGTGAGCATCCCCGCACCCAAGTGGGGAATCCTTGATACCCAGATTTCCAGCTGGAAACACCATCCTGGCCGCAACGCCTTGGAAGGAAGGAGCTGGGGCGAGGCGGGCCACACGCACAGGAAGGACAGAGCTCAGTCTTCCCAGCTCAAGGCGGGAGCACCACAGGTAACTGCACTGCGCTCGGGCCAAGAACCCCCACACAAACCCTGGACTTCCTCTGGCAGTTTGTTCGGCAGCTGCCTCCCCCAATTTTTCTTCCTTGCAGCTTTTTAATCTATGTTTGCTTGTGCCAGGCCACCTTTAAAGAACTACTCTGGGGGAGCCCTGTTGTCCACTCTCTTTGGCCTTTCCCCGTGGCTTTTAAAATCGTAAGAATAATTGCCTTCCCTTTACAGCTTCCACATACTTTCTCCCATTTAAACCCCGCACCAACCGGGTGAGGGAGGTATTTGTCACTGATGCTCACTTTACAGGGGACACAAGCAGAGGCTCAGAGAGGACCCTGGGCAAGGCGTGTCTAGCTGTGACTGAGGGTCCCAGCCCCTGTGGGTCGGGGTTTGGGGCCCAGGGGTGCAGAGCAGGGGGCAGGGCAGGGCTCTTGGGAACTGCCAGGTCCTGAGAAGCCTCCTCAGGGCTTTCTGTGGAGGAGCACTGGGGGTTGTCTCCCTGGGAGGAGGGAAGAGAGGGAAGAGGGGGGAGAATGATGGAGGAGAGAGGGACGGAAGAGGAAGGAGGGTTCTTACAAACAAACTCCTCCATGCCTGCCTGCCACTGACAATGCT
The DNA here is from genome assembly GCF_008692635.1 of Crocuta crocuta. NCBI lineage: Eukaryota > Metazoa > Chordata > Mammalia > Carnivora > Hyaenidae > Crocuta > Crocuta crocuta. The sequence goes on along the minus strand of NW_027528611.1, from coordinate 4,348,258 downwards.
GCAAATCCAGTCTACACAGGGCGGCCAGGGAGTGCCTTTTAAACCTGCTTGTTGCTCCTTGGAGGAGCCGAGAGTGCTCCCGCTTCAGGCTTTGCACTGGTTGTACCCTCCACCCAAACACCAGTTAGCCACCTGGCTCCCTTCCTCACGTTCCTGGCTCTGTATCCAAACACGCTCTCCCTGACCACCTGTTTAAAAAAGCCCTTCTTGGGGGGTCTGAGTGGCTCAGCAGGTTAAGCATCTGACTCTTGATTTTGGCTCAGGTCGTGATCTCACAGTTCATGGGATCAAGCCCTGCATCGGACTTCCACACTGGCAGCGCGGAGCCTGCTTGGGATTCTGTGTCTCACTCTCACTGCCACTCCACTCCTTGTGCTCTCTCCCTCAAAATAAATAAACTTTAAAAAAGAGAGAGAGAAAGCCCTTCCTCCCTTCCATCACTCTCAAAACCCCAACCCTATGCAATTTTCTTCTACTTGAATTATTGCTTTTCTTGTTTATTATCTTTCTCCCCCCATAGTAAGTCAGCCCCATGTGGGCAAGGACTGTATGCGTTTTCCTGCACTGCTGTATTCCAACCTAGCCCAACATCTGACTCGCTCTTTGATTGGTGAATGAATGAATGAATGAATGAATGACACTATCCCCAAGGCCATCATTCGAGCCACCATCCCCTCTAATCTCAACTGTTCCATTGGTCTCCCAGTCACTCTGTCAGACTAAGTCCTCAGCCTACAACCAACCCTCTACTCCACACCCAAAGGAATATTTCTAATCCCCAAAACCAGCCAGGGCACTCTTCTACAGGATCAAGTCCACACCCTTGGCCTAAGCCCCAAGTTCATCCCAGCCCCCTCTCCACTTATCCACCACCCAACCTTCCCCCCCCCCCATGCCACAAGGCCTACTGCTTCCATACCAGACATACCTGATGCTCCAGCTATGCCTGCCCTTTCCACTTAGAGCATTATCATGGCTCCTTTTCTGCCTGCAGGACACTGACCACCTCCTCCAGGCAGCCATCCCATGCATGCCCTGTGAGAAGTGAGTTCTCCCTTCTCTGAGGCCCCACAGACCCTCACCTGCACCCCCACCATAGCCCTCCTACACCCCAACTTGAGCTATAACAAATCACATGTATGTTACACCTCCCCATCCAGGAAGGACCCAGATTAATTCACTCTGGCAATCTCTCCCATCCCTACCACCTGCTCCAGTATCTTGCACAAACTTGGAGCTCCATAAATATTTGCTGAATCAAATGGAACCAGTTCAGACACAGCCCAGGGAGAGTGCCCATTAAGAGTGGCCTTTCCTCCAGTTTGCTGGCATTTCAGGCCAGTCTGAGGACAAACAGACCTTTAAGTGCCACTTAATCGTAGCACACAGGAGAAGTTGGCCCCACATTCCACTAACCTCTCCTTGGGGGTGCCTGGGAGGAAACCAATTCACCAGGGTTGAGACGTGGCCAGGGCCCTGTTAAAATGGCAATGCCCTGCCTCCGGTCCAGCCCATAATAGCAGTTCCTGGCCCAGCCCGGCAGCCTGCACGTATAAGCATGAGTGTGGCCACCCCCATGGGTGAGGACAGCAGGCACAACACAACCACTGCTGAATTATTTATTCCGTACATTGTTAGCGCAGTAGAGAGAGCAACCGTGTCTCCAGGCTTCAATTAAAATATCAAGGCACCCGCACCGTCTGCCCAGCCACATGCCCAGCTCCCACCAAAACTGGCAGGATAGCACCTCCTGGGAAGCCATAAGCGCCCCTAAGGCCAACACTGCTGCCCTCCGTCGCCTCCCCACCAGTCCTGTTTCAGGACCACGGACAGTGCCTCCTCCTCTAGGGCTCAGCTGTGACCTTTAACCTGAGGCTGCCCTGAGACACTTGGCAAAGCTTCCAGGGCTCTAAAATACCATTTAGTAAATCGATGACCTAAAAGAGCCTTTCTAGCTTCCCAAAGCAGCCCTGGAATAAGCCTGGCAGGGTTCTGAGGCGAACTCCCATTCTCTATCAGCTCCCAGCACACTCTGCTACACTTTACAGCACATGGCCGGGAGCTCAAGGCTCCCCCCGGCTCTTCTCCAAGCAACACGATGAGCCCTGGGCACCTCACACCACCTCCCTGGGCTCTGTGCTTCTCAGGCAGAAAATGCAAACGACAGGGGAGCCTGGGTGGCTCAGACGGTTAAGCGTCCGACTTTGGCTCAGGTCATGATCTCACGGTTCATGGGTTCGAACCCCGTATCAGGCTCTGTGCTGACAGCTAGCTCAGAGCCTGGAGCCTGTTTCAGATTCTGTATCTCCCTCTCTCTCTGACCCTCCCCTGCTCATGCTGTCTCTCTCATTCTTTCTCAGAAATAAGTAAAACATTTTTTTTAAAAAATGCAAACAACAATGCCCATGTTGCGATCTCCAGGGAGTGTCACAATGCATGGAGAGGGGCTTTGAAAAGGTAAAAATAAGATTCAAACACTGGCCCTACTAGGAGAGGGCTTTAATTTCATTTGAGTGGGTTTCTGCAGCCGAGCCACCCATACCCCGACCTGAAAATCCCTGATTCTGGGGCACAGACTTGGAATGAAGAAAGAAAGAGCTGACGGATCTTCCGAGAACTGGCTGGGTCACAAGCTAACTAGGTCACCCACGAGATTTACTTCAACAACCCCCGGACTAGAATATGAGGCCGAGTGAAATCAAAGTGGGCGAGCTGAAAAAGAGCAAGAAATTGCAAACACATGCCGCCAAGAACTATGGAGCCAGCGCAGGCTTCGGGGAAAGGCAGTGCTGCCTCGCAGACAAGCCTGTGTCCTCACCTGTAGAATTTCCCAGCTGGTCACTTACCTTAGCTAATCTAGGTGAGGCTCTGACAATGTCAGGCACCTAAATTCAACCACGGGTGTCATTAAGCACCTACTATGCTCCTGGCCAGGAGGCAGAGCAGAGAAGAAGTGAGACACAACCCTGCCTTGAGGAGCTGACACCTGAATGACCAGCCTTGTTACCCATCGAGATGGTAGGCGAGGTAGCATTTGAGATGGGCCCAGAAGCCCAGGTGGAGTTTCCAAAGCAAAAAAACATGGTGAGAAGGTATACTCCTTTTGGGAAAATGTTTGGCAGGTGCCTCCTTTTTTTTTTAATGTTTATTTATTTTTGAGAGAGAGAGAGCGAGAGGGAGGGAGACAGAGTGTTAGCAGGGCAGGGGCAGAGAGAGAGGGAAACACAGAATCCAAAACAGGCTCCAAGCTCTAAGTTGTCGGCACAGAGCCCAATGCGGGGCTTGAACTCACAGACTGCGAGATCATAACCTGAGCTGAAGTCAGACGCTTAACGACTGAATCACCTAGGCTCAAGTGCCTCCTTAAGCTAATCATTCACGTAGCTGACAAGCCAGCAATTTGTGTGTGTGTGTGTGTGTGTGTGCGCGCGTGTGTTCACATATACACAAAATGAGTGTTTGTGTCCACTAAAAGACATGTATACAAATATCCAGAGTAGCTTTATTCATAATAGCCAATCACCAGCTTCGGCCCAGACGTCCAACAGAAGTGGAATGGATACATCAATTAGGCACTAAGCGCACAATCACACAATGGAGTAGTACAGAGCAATGGAAAAGGGCAAGAGCGATATACTCAACCACATGGATGAATCTCACAGATAATGTGAAAGATGCCAGACACGAAAGGCTTACTGTATGCTTCTGTTTATACAAAGCTCAAAGCCAGATGCAAATAATCTATGCTGTTAGAAGCTGGGCTAGTGATTAGCGTTGGGGAAGCAAGGATATTGACTAAGGGAGGCTCGAGGGAACGCTGTAAGGTGCTGTAAATGTTCTCTGTCTCAATGTTCATACATACACACACTTATAAATGCTCGTCAAGTAGTACACCTGAAGTCTGTGCACTGTACTATATATGTGTTATACTTTCATTTTTTTTTAATGTAGAGGAAAGAAAGGTGGACGAAGGAAGACCAGAAACAGAAACCAGAAGACTGGACCTTGGCAGGCTGAAGGAGGGGAACTGGAGCAGACGTGGCAGCAGCCAGAGGAAGGACTGGGGTGCAGGCAGCCTTGGGGAGCCAGGGGCTTCCACCTCATTCTCCAGGCACCCCCGCCATGCGTCCCACCTGTCCACAGCAAATGGAATAGGTGAGGTCATTTCCCCTCCCTGCCAAGCCCGGCCCCCTGCTCAGCCACCACCCTGGATTGCAATCCCTGAGTTTAATTTCGGGAGCACTGGGGGGCTTTCACCCAGGGCAAGAATAAAGTGAAGCCGCGGTCTCTCAGCCCCACGCCTATAGTTCAGCTGAGCGTGGCTCTCCAGGGCCTCGGGTCCCACGCCCACGGCAGCACTGAGGACACCTGGCTCTGCCTCCCACGCCCCACCTGTTATGTCCACCTTCCCGTCCGCCCTCTCGGGGAGCTCACCTGAGCACCTGTCTCTCCCAAGATAACCCAGTCCAATTAGGCAGGACCCTCCCACCTCCCGCTTCCCACCACCCAGCACCCAAGCCTTCACTGTCACATCTCCCCACCGAGAGAGTCCGCCGGAAACGCACAGACACGGCGAGGAAGCAGCCCAGAAACCTCACACCCCACCAGCCACCAGAGGGACGTGACATGTAAAAGATGGGGGGTTGCGTAGCCATTACACACCACGCGTCAGAGACTATTTAAGGATAGTGGAAAATGCTCCCAGCCGCAGCCTGGTGGGCAAAAGCTGGCTACGGAACCACATAGATGTTATGGTCGCAACTTCATAAATTATACACAAGAAAGGCTAGAAGGAAATACACAGACGTTTCAAGTTTGTCACTCTGGATGGTGGGATGAGTGGGCAATTTTCATTTGCTTCTTTATGCTCTTCTGTTTTCCTCCAGATCTGCAATGAACACGTTGGCTTTTATAACAACACCAACAGGAAGGAGTGTGGGCCCATAAGCCACGCTCACACACAGGGGCCCAGGGCTGACGCTCCTGCGCTCCGGAGGGGGGGGGAAGAGGGAAGACCGACAAGCTTCCGGCCTGCAAACCGCCTTCACCACCATCCATGGACTCGTACTAAGAGCTGGTGGTCTCAAAGGCCCTGCCCGTGACATCCAGGTGTGTGTAGGGGATGAGCACTGGGCTGGAAGTCTGGGACCCCTTGTTCTAAGCCCAGCTCTGATTCTGACTAGCTAGGTGGCCGCCCACACATTCACTTCTCTGGGCCTCAGTTTCCTCATGTAAAGTCAGGGCATCTGTCCTGACCACTCTGTAGGACCGTCGTGTGGAATGACCAAGAATAACCACGAAAGCTCGTACACTGTCGATGGTTGTGAGTGACCCCTGCCTCCCCATTCCCATTTTTCACCGGGCCCTAAGGCCGTACCGTGGTTTCCAAGAAATGCTCAGAAGCTGCCTAAGCAAGTGCCTGAAGTCCCCAAAATTACGGGCCATACTTCTACACTGACTCTTAAGCTGTATATAAAACACACGTATTTCTAATTAAACTGGAAAACCAAACAAAAGCTAAGGAAAAAGCCACTTCCTCCTTCAACGTTACCAAGGACCACTGTGCAAATTGGAGTAAAACCCACTTATTGGATCTCTCACGAAATAGGGGAAAGTTCATTGTCAAATCAAGTACCTGCTGCTGAATTTCCAGGAGGCTCTGTGCCGGATTTCTTTTAGGGACAGAAATTTTTGTTTTCACATTGACATCTCTCTGTTAAAAATACTGTTTGATTCATCCCTCCAGATTCTGTGGGGACCCACAAAAGAAATAGGTGACATAGTCCCTAACCTGAGAGTCTCCTGGTGGGGAGACCAGAGGGAATGAAAGCTCAAGGGCCAGCACTGACTGAGGGGAGTTGGTCCAGGCGGGACTGGTTTGGGCGGGAAGGATCTCAGGGCAGGAGGACATTTGAAGCTGGACATGAAGAACGGGAAAGAAGAGGGTTTTCAATAAGGGAAGCCATATCTCTTTCAAAGAGGGTTTGGTGAATTATGCAAAATTAATATAATAAATATGTACAACGCGCTCCGGGTGACAAGGCTTTTCTCTCATCTCAGTGCGTACCTTGGGGTAGGAGAAAGGAGGCAGCAGATTCCGTGATACTTCAGAGGAAGTATTACATGGAAAATTTACATGGAAAACAAGAACAGTTTCAAGTCTCCCCCCCCCCCAACCAAAGAAGAGTTTTGAGGCCTCAGGGGAGAAGTGGGGAATCTCCTGCCTCACTGCCCTCAGAAAGTATTCAGTAAAACTGGATCTAGATGCCTTGTGCAGACGGGAAAAATGGAGAGGCAGACAGTCTAAGTGATTTTGCCAAGGGCCCTAGGCTGGTTAGAACAGAAGGGGGGCCCTCCTGGCAGTGGGCAGTGAGAAGTGTTTAAACCAAGATGCGGACGGACAGATGAGCATAACCTGTGGACATGGGACAGAAGAACTCGTTGAGGAGTCAGGAGGGCAAAGGACCAGCCAAATTCCAACCCTGAGCCACCATAGGACCCTCGGAGTCACCACCCCTCAGGGCCGCATCTGTTAAATGGACCCACAAGGCAGTATGGGGCCTAAGACAGCCAACCCCCCTCCCCCGGCTGGCGGGAGGGCAAGAGATTACAAACACACGGGTCCTTAGACCCGGCGCTCTGTGGGAATCGCCAGAGACATGCAAGGTCTCTGCAAGGTCAGTGCACGGAGTGGGCCACTGCAGCTGTGCTCTCAAAGACACAAGGCTGGGTACCACCTAGTATCTGTCACAAGGAGGCTCCAAGCAGGGAGCACTGTGAGCCATACAAAGGATGAGCCCCCAGGGCGCCTGGGTGGCTCAGTCAGTTAAGCGTCTGACTTCGGCTCAGGTCACCATCTCTCTCGCAGTTTATGAATTTGAACCCGGCACCAGGCTCTGTGCTGACAGCTCAGAACCTGGAACCTGCTTCGGATTCTGTGTCTCCCTCTCTCTCTGCCCCTCCCCTGCTCACTATCTCTCTGTCTCTCTAAAAAAATAAACATTTTAAAAAAACAAAAAACTAAAGACAAGGCCCTTACTGGCTGACGGACAATCCCCAAGGTCACCAAGCAGGTATGTGAAGACCATGGAGAATGTGTGTGTGTACGTACCCCTCCCCCCGCCCCCCAGATACAGTGATGGTGAATGGTGCCCCCGGGGTTTGTACCTCGACAGCCCCGAGTCCAGGCCAGAGCCCTCTTTGGAAGGTCACACGGGGCACAGTGGCTGCCTCCACGGTAGGGCTGGGGTGTGTCCTTTAGTGTGTTTGAAGGCCCACAGGAATGTACTATGCACTTAAAAAATAATGCTGTAAATAGAAATAATCGTGATAATACTACTAATACTGTAGGCCTAGGGGCTCCAGGTCCCCTGGATAAAAGGCACATTCAGAAGAGAGAAGCATCTTTATTTTTTTTTTAATGTTTTTTTTTTTTAATTTCTAGGAGAGAGAGAGAGAGAGACAGTGTGAGCAGGGGAGGGTCAGAGAGAGAGGGAGTCACAGACTCTGAAACAGGCTCCAGGCTCTGAGCTGGCTGTCAGCACAGAGCCCGACGCGGGGCTCGAACCCACGAACCGTGAGATCATGACCTAAACGAAAGTCGGACGCTTAACCGACTAAGCCACCCAGGCGCCCCGAGAGAAGCATCTTTAAAGAAGACCCTCTCAGGCACTTCCACACACAACCCCTTCCCCTCCCCCTCCACCCCCCAAAACACTTGAGTGAGAAGGCGGGACTCAAGGCCAGGAGGGCTCAGCACAGAGGCTGGGGGCTCCAAGGCCCAATGCTGGAGGAGAGAGAAGGGGTCCTGGTGACTGGCCAGGGCCAGGCCTAGGTGGCCATGGGGGAGGGGGCTACTCTCCCCTCATTAGGTTTGTTGTACTTTCCTGATTGATTTTGTGTCTGTGTCCCCGGGATACTTAGGACCATCTTAGAAACCACTTAAGCAATTTAAAATAATCAAAGTACTTATAAGGCACTTAACATTTCCTCACACTTCAGGCTTCCCATAAACCCCCTTCCAGCTGCAACCTGAGGCCTCAGTCAGGAGCAGCCGCCGGGAGGTAGACGCCTGTGTCACCCCAGGCCTCAGCAGTCCTGAAGCCAGACAGCCACCCCACACGAGCACCAGGCTCGCTTGCTCTCTCTCTCTCTCTCTCTCAACACCAGGCCTTTGGCCTCCTGAGTCCCCCCTCCCCCGGAATACCCTCCCCTGCTGGCCAGCACAGCCCTCCACCAAACTGTATCCTGGCTGTTGAGTCTCAGCTAGTTGTCCTCCTACAGGAAGCCTTCCCTGACACCCTCCCCCAATCTGGGTCTCGTCTCACTGTCATGGATTTACTGACCGCTTGACTTCCGACAGCAGCACCCTTGACCCATACCCCGGAGAGCTAAAGCGTGGCACGGTCTGCACGGAGCAGAGGTCCGTCCTGTTTGTTGAGCAGCACGGCGAATCCAAAACTGACATCATAGACAGAGTCGAAGAGGCTCATCACTCCTCTGGAGGACACAAGGACCCAGTAAGTGCAACCCTGCGCAATCACAGGCGTCTAAAGCACCGAGCCAAGCCTGACCGAGTCCTCACCATTACCATCATCCCCATTTTACCGAGGAGGACACCCAGGCTCAGAGAGATCCAGCAGCTCACTCAAAGTTGCACAGCAAGTGAGTGGCAGATCCTGGCAAGGCGCCTCCAAATGCCGGTCCATGAAGCCCCCAGGAGCTCGATGAAACAAGACTTCGCATGCGTAGAGTCCCCTTCGCAGGGCAGCTGGGGAACACTTGTTTTGACAAGCCTCAGGGGGCTCCAATGGGGAGGCGGGTTTGGAAAGCAGTGCCCTGCATAACATGTGGAGAGCAACATGGTAGCCTCTGGGAAAGTTCAGGGGCCGTGTTCCCCGCGAGTCTGCAATTCCGCTCCTGAGTGTGACCCACAAGAAAACTCCCCCAAGAACACAAGGAGACACTGGCAAGGATGGTCGGGCAGCACCTGGGCTGAACCAGGAAGACCTTCAGGGAACCTGCCTCTGTGACCCCAACAAATGAACGAGTCGATGCACAGGGTGCCGTTCCAGTGGGGAGCGACACGGCCAAGAGAAGGAACGGGACAAGCTGAGCAAACACAGCCAGCCGCAGGACACACAATACCATCCAATTTGTAGCAGGCTTAAAGCACACAGCTGCACACAGAACTGTTTTTAAGTGCACGGTAATTAAAAGAACTAAAAACAATCCACACAGGACAGGGTCAGGGCGGGCTCCGAGGAGGAAGGGGAGGGACGCAAGGAGGCTCACACGGGGCCTCTGATTGCATTTGCAATGTTTTCTTCCTCAGCGTGAAAACAAATGTTGATACTATTAGGGCAAAAATATCAATATTTGACCAAGCCAGGTGATGGAGTCCAAGACAGTTTATTAGTCTCTATAATCCTCTGGGTGCTTGAAGTTTGGAGGGTAATAAAGTACACGATGCCTTGTGAGAGACAGAGAATGAGAGAGAGAGACCCTTTCCATCAACCCCACCTAGAAGATGCCACTCATCTTTGATAAAAGGCTTCTTTGTGAAAGCCCCTCATACCCCCCATCTCCCCTCAGAACAGACCTGATCCTGGAAGCCACGCCCCTCACACACCTGGCCCCCCCCAATCCTAAGCCTCAATGTCCCCCCTGATGGGGGTGGGGGGTCTCCACCCAAATTCATTCCTAAGGGTCCAACTTCACCCTCTTCCTGCTGCTCTGGCGCAGCTCTCAGAGCCTGAACTTGGAGGCAGGCAGGGAGGCAGCCGGCCCTGAACACACACACCCCTGCCCACGGCCCCGAAGGAGGTTAGTGCTGCAGCCCCTCCCCACCCAAACCACAGCCCCGGGGGATGGATAATGAGCTGAGTGTTGCCTCTCTGCTCCTCAGCCCTGGCCGGAGATGCCCAGACACCCAAGGGCCCTCAGGGCCCCTCTATGCTCCTGCCCAGCATGCAGGTGGTGCTCAGAGGCTCTCTCCCTCCAGCATATTTCAGCCATAATGAGTTTTAAATTCCCCCTGGGCCCCCCAGATGGCTGGAGAGTGTGCCTCATGCCTCCTGGGTCCTCCCAGGGCGCTTCAGAGTGGCCCCAGGAAAAACGGAAGCCTGGGGAGGGCTCAGGTCCAGGAATGAAGGAAGGAAAGAAAGAGACATGAGAAGAATCCAGCCTCCCCTTCCCACGAGCACAATTTACAACAGCTACTGTTCCTTGAACTGGGCCACGGGCCAGTCACTTTTCATTGTCCCATTTAATACAACGCCCCTACCCATCTTACAGATCTGGAAACTGGGCTCAAAGAGGTTACAGGACCTGCCCAAGGTCACACAGGCAAGAGTGGCAGAGCCAGGACTGGCCCCTTCTGAAGCAGCTTCACACCACTGAGACTGACCTGGCCTCCCCACCTCCCGGGGACGCATGCAGAGCCGGCCCGCAGTCAGCCCACAGGCCAGGAAAACAGCCGCAAGCGGCACCTGCCCACAGCCAGGCCACTCTTTCAATCAAGGGGAAATTTCTGAAGTTCTGTTGGGGTGGGGAGGGCAATGTGAGAACGGAAAGGGGACCTGGAGTGGTTGGGTGCCCACCACAGAGTGCTCAGCACTGAGACACCAATGGCCCTAATAAAGGTGGGAGGCAAGCAGGTGGCCAGAGTGGCCGTGAGGGGTGGGGGGCACACCTGTCCAGAAACACGTGAGCTTGTGGGCCGTTCCTACCTCTTGGCCTTGACCATGGATGAGGCCACCCTGCATTACCCAGAGAGAGGCCGGGCATAGCCAGAGAGGGTGTAAAAGGGAGCAGCAAGGAGAGAGATGGAGGAGAGAACAGAAGGAGGCAGAGAAAGGCACAGAGTCCCACAGAACAAGGCAGGGGTTGGGGTCTAAGGGTGGCCCTGATTCGCTGCTTCCCTGCCCCCAAAACACGGCTCCAGGGGACCACTCTCCATGGCAGCCCGGGAGCCTGGAGGCGGACCTGCAGCTCATCGCCTCACCCCAGCCCAGGCCCCCAAGTAAGTGGCAAGCGTAAAGGTCAATTGGAATATAAAGCAGAATTTGCCGCCTTTTCATTTCCAACATGTCTGGGTCATAAAAATGTGAGCTTAATAAACTGGGAGGAAATGGAAAAGCACACAGCTCATTTAGGACTAGGCAGGGGGAGGGACCATGAGCTTAACCCTCCGACAGAGACAGGCGGAGGCCTAGGCCACACCCCTGCCCCAGGCACAGCTCCCTAAGGGTTCAGCAGTTTTCCCATGGCTGACAGGCTCCTGGA
>NW_027528611.1:4333167-4336908 GCF_008692635.1 Crocuta crocuta | reverse complement strand
GGGGTGGGCTGGCAAGACCCAGGGGCCCAGCCCAGTTCTGCCTTCGACAAGCCTGTGAACTTCAGGGAGACCCACAAGAGTCACACAAAGGACCCCACGTGCCCCAGGATCACCTCAGCCCCTGACAGGTCAGGGAAGTCTTGGATTTTGAGTCAGAGTTTGAAGGAAGTCTGACTCTACCCGTCTGGCATCAAGAGGGGGCATTCCAGGAGGAGCCCACGGCCAGGAAAATCCCCCTGAGGCAGCACAGCACGGACTCCGGGAATATGCAGGGTGGAGGCAGACGGCGCTGCACCAGAGACACCACCAGAAAGGCCACTGGGGCCACGGCAGTACCGCGGTGACCTGACCACGGGGAGTAGGCTCAGTGCTCCTTCTGCGGGAGAGGCCATCGGGTAGAGGAGTGGGGCTGGCCCACCTGGTCCTATGCCCTCATCTCACCCAAGGTCACAGTGAGCTGCCAGCAGAGCCAAACCTTCGAGGGTCAGGGACCCGCAGCCCTCCCCTGAGTGGAGAGCCAGGGATCACGCAGCGCCACCCACACCTCACCGTGAGCGTCTGGAGAGCCCCAGGACCCTCACACCCGGGGGAACTCAGCTGCACTCACCAATGGTCCCTCTGCCAGGAGGCAGTGATCTGGCCCTGCACGTGGCCCAGCTGCAGGGCGCAGCCCACTCCGCCTCCCCCTGGAGCCCCCCCCTCCCCCCACCGTGAACGCTCTGCCCCCAGCAATGAGAACTACGGTTTCTGAGCCCTACTGTGCACACACAGCCCAGCTCCTCACTACACCCTCACCCTGAGCGTACACGTGATTCTGCCCATTTCACAGATGAGATGAGCAAGGTCCAGCCAGGGGGAGTGATCTGGGGCCGAGGTCTGAGCCACCCACCACGTGGCTGCCTCCAAATCCAGTGAGTGCTCTGGGCGGCCCGCCACAACCAGGCACTGCATCGTAGGTGCTGCCCTGAGCACTTTCCATGATTCATTTCTTCTCTACTGCGCCCTATGAGGTGAGTGTCCAGCACTTTACAGACAAGGAAACTGAGGCACAGAGAGGTGCTCCCACCTAATAAATGGCAGAGCAGGGGTTTGAGGACAGGCCATCTGGCCCCGGAGCCCATGCCTTAACCATCGCATGCTTCNGGGGGGGGGGGGGGGCTGGGTGGAGGAGGCACAGGGGCCCTGGGTGGAAGGCCAGCAGGGGGAAAGCCGAGGGCAAGAGTGAGCCTCTCCCACAGCCTTCACCATTACACTCCGCCCCCACCCACCCATCACCTCTATGGTTTCACAAGGACTGCTCAGGGACCGTTTGCATATTTAACAAGTGAGGAAACTGAGGTCCTGAGAGGCCCGGTAATTGCCCAAGGTCACCAGACTCCTGCTGACCAGCCGCACGCACAACACTCTTTGCAGCAATAAGGGTCAGGATACAGGGTTTGGAACCCCCTTCGTCCCCCTCTCCCATCCCCAGAGCTGTCTTGGTCCTCCCCCTTGAGTTCCTAGGTCAATAAAGAGCAAAGTCCTGCCCCAGGGCCTTTGTACTTGCTGTTCTCTCTACCTAGAACACTCTTTCTCCAGCTATCCATGGGGCAACTCCCTTTGCTCTATGTGAGCTTATGCACAAATATCCCCTCTTCAGTAGAGCCACCCCCAACCACCCTGTCTAAATCGGCACCCCTACCCCCATTGGAGAGTATACACTTTACCTGTTCACTGACTGCTTTCCTGCTCTAACGGGGAAGCCCACCAGGGCAAGGCCTTACTCCCTTTTGTTTCCTGCTTTAGAAAGTTGCTCAGAGCGGTCGTTCTCCACCTGGGCTGCACATAGGCATCACCTGGGGAACCCAAGCCCCATCTCAGACCAATTAATCTGAATTCCTGGGGTGGGGCTCAGGTACTAGGAGTCTTTAAAACTCCCTAGGTGCTGGGCACCGAGATGTTCGATGGGGAGTCCGTGAGTGATGAGTGAATTACTTTCTACAGATGGATGAGCTGAGGTCCAGACAGGAGAGAGAGTCAGATGTCAGCAGTCGTGAACTTGAGACTCCCCAGGCTCAGCCCCACCTTAGCCCCTCAGCAAAGTTACACACCTTGCCCAGGGGCCCTGTCAGCTCCTACCTGGGCTCCAGGAGCCACCAGGCCTCCCTCCAGGGCATTCTGGGAAGCGGCCCCAGAGGCCCCACTGCCTCCTTTTAATTGAACAATAATGAGGGGTGCCTGGGTGGCTCAGTCGGTTAAGCGGCCAACTTTGGCTCAGGTCATGATCACGGTTCGTGGGTTCGAGCCCCGCGTCGGGCTCTGTGCTGACAGCTCAGAGCCTGGAGCCTGCTTCGGATCCTGTGTCTCCCTCTCTCTCTCTGCCCCTCCCCTGCTCCTGCTCTGTCTCTCTCTGTCTCTCAAAAATAAATATTTAAAAAAATAAAAAATAAAACACAATCATGAGCCCGTTCGCCAATCCCAGTCACCAGAGCCGAACCCGGGCTTCCACCCCCAAACCTCCCCCCTATTCAGAAACAGGTGTGCAACCCCAGGGTGCACTGGGGCGGCAGCTGGCTTGAGAGGGCTGCACAGTGAGCAGGGGGCTCCCTGGAGAGCCACGTGGGATGGGAATACCAGGCCGATGCAGACCACGCGGTCTGGGGGCCACCCAAGCCTCCCGGCAGGTGTCCTGGGCCTCATCGGCCGGCTGGAGCTCAAGGAATCCGAGGCTCTAGAAAACTCCCTGGGTGACTGCGATGAGCTGCCAGGCCTGAGAACCACTGGAGCAACGTGACCTCTCCCCCAGCAGCCCTGCCCACACCGCCTTTGTATCCCCAGTATGTGTATCGTTGGGGGCACCCCTCCACCGCGGCCAGTAACCAGGAGGTTGGGACAAAGCACAGAGAGCACAGAGGAAGCAGGCAGAGTGGTTGGGAAGGGGGGCTCTGAGCCCCTCCTTGGGGCTGCTGCTGCCTCCCAGTGCCACAGCCCCCCCACCTCCCTCCCCTCTCTCTGCAGGCTGCGGCCTGACCCTTCTGTCTTGAGGTCCCCCTTCCCAGACTCTCACCACAGAGGGACCCCTGTGCTTGGGGGAAAGAGGGACGCTGTAAAAGCAAGGGCTGTGTTCTCCTCCCCTGAGAACAGCCCCTGAGAGTCACCCTCAGCAAGACCTACTTCCCACACCTCTTCCCCTCCTTCCCCACCCCTTCGGCAGCCCAGCGCCTCACAAACACTATCAAAACTATTCTACCAAAATCAAAACTGTTCCGGTAACACCCATGTCCCCAAAGCACCTACGAAGTGTTCTGTGCACATCCTCACCTCCGCCGGGGCAGTACCATTGTCCCCATGTTGCAGATAGGTAAACTGAGTCTCAGAAAAGCTGCACAGTGAGCATTAGGCCAGATCTCAAACCAAGTCTATGTGATGGCCAAGAGCTAGGAGAGCAGCGTGGTAAAATGGGCAGGGCCACAGAGTTTGTCTGCTGGCCCCACCACACTAGCTGAGACCTCGAGCAAATGCTTGGCTTCTCGGGACCTCAGCTCTCCACTTGTACAAGGCGGATAAAAACTGTATGCCTCTTTGGGAGGGTCCCTCATTCACCTCCAAATATTTGTTGAGGAAGCTCTGTTGGGACAAATCTCTAATAATAGCCTAAAATGGTGCACGGGGATACCCTCTAACAGGGAAAAAGGTTTAGGTGAAGGGAATTCCATAAGTCAGAGAAGAGCTGGGGGTGTGTGTGGGGGGGGGGGGGTGGAA
>NW_027528611.1:4331843-4333103 GCF_008692635.1 Crocuta crocuta | reverse complement strand
GGGGGGGGGGGGGGGGGGTGGAAACACAGCCAGGTGGTCCTGGAGTCACCAAAGTGGGGGACACTGGTGGGCACTGGTTTGACCCAATGGTTAGATGGGCCCGGTGACACTCGACCCCACAGCCACAGGCTTCTGTGGAGCTCTGCAGACGACGGTAACCCTGCTGGTATCACTGGGTTTGGGGACATGGGGACAGCATACTTCACTCTCCATGAGCCCATTTGGCCAAGATTCCTGAGAGCCTACTGTGGGCCTGGCTGGGGGTCCTACAGGTGCGGCTGGCAATCAGCTGGGATCCTGTCTCATCTGCTCAGTCCCCAGGCCGTAGCTCAAGTGTAGCCCTGCACCTGGCTGGCTCGCTCAGTAGAGTGTGCAACTCGATCTCAGGGCTGTGAGTTCGAGCTCCATGTTGGGCATAGAGATTGCTTAAAAAATAAAGTCTTTCTGGGGCGCCCGCGTGGCTCAGTTGGTTAAGCGTCCGACTTAGGCTCGGGTCATGATCTCACAGTTTGTGGGTTTGAGCCCCACGTTGGGCTCTGTGCTGACAACTAGCTCAGAGCCTGGAGACTGTCTTTGGATTCTATGTCTCCCTCTCTCTGATCCTCCCCTGCTCATGCTGTCTCTATCTCTCTCTCAAAAATAAACAAAACATTAAAAAAATATATAAAGTCTTTCTTTTAAAAAAAAGTAGTCCTATGGGGCACCTGGATGGCTCAGTCGGTTAAGCATCTGACTTTGGCTCAGATCATGATCTCACAGTTCATGAGTTCAAGCCCCGCGTCAGATGAATCCTGTTTCTCTCTCCCTCTCCCTCTCTCTCTCTGTCTCTCTCTCTGCCCCTTGCTCACTTGTACCCTCTCTCTATCAAAAAATAAAGTAATAAAAATTTTAAAAATAACCCTAGACAATACACAAACGTGGGCCTTGTGTATACCCACAAAACTTCATTTACGGGCACTGAAATTTGAATTTCATACGAGTTTCCTGTGTTGTGATATATTACTCTTTTGACTTGTTTTTCTTCAACCACTTAAAATATCAAGACCATTCTTAGCTCATGGGTCATACAAAAGCAGGTGGTGGGCCAGATTTGGCTCACGGACTGTAGCTTGCTATCTTCTGGTCTAGAGGGGGAAGCCAAGGGCAAACAGGAAAACAAGCAAATATTGGCCTAAGTACAAACTGTGATGAGTGCCATAAAGGGAAAGATGAGGAAACAATGAGGGAACAAGGGAGAAAAACTGGGGGGGGGGGGGGGGG
>NW_027528611.1:4314247-4331636 GCF_008692635.1 Crocuta crocuta | reverse complement strand
GCGAGAGCACTTCTCTGAAGGGAGTCCCTTTAAGCTTAAGGTTGAATGAGAAGGATCTAGCCTCACAGAGTCAGGAGAGAGCATTCCATATAGCTCGGACAGCAGGTGCAAAGGCCCTGTGGTGGGGAAAATAGCACAATGTCATGAAGGACCGTAAGGAAAACAGAATGACTGTGTGGAATGCACCCAGGAGAGACAACAAATGTGGTGGGATGCCAAGTAGCACAGAGCTTCTCAGACAGACAAGGGTCTGGAAGTTTGCATTTTAATCTAAAAGCAATAAAAGGTTTAACAAAGGTGAGTGGATTCAATTTGGCTTTTAGAAAGATAGCTCTGGCCACTGAGCAAAAGTCTGGCTGCGGTAGGTCCATTTAGAAGCAGAGCGAAGAAGGGAAGTTTTCTGCAATGGTCTGGGTGAGAGGCCCCAGAGGGCACATTCTGAAAGGAAAGCCCGTAGGGTTTGCTGACAGCAGAAAATGGGTGGTCAAGACTGCTGCCAGGGTTTTGGCCTGGGTGCTGGAAGGATGGAGCGGTCTTCAAGGGAGATGGGCAAGCTGTGGGGGGTGGGAGGGGGGATGGACTCGCTCGAAAGCTCCTCCTGGTTGTGCAGTGAAAGTGCCTTGAAGACACAAAGCCACATCCTCAACAGAACATCTTGTGTTATCTAAGCCACAAAGTCTCCCCAGAGGTCCTGGGCCAGGCGCTAAGACGCGGACCAGCCAAGCACTAGGCAGGCAGCCTTCTCCAGAAACAAGCCACAAACGTGTACAGCACTTACGGCCCCACGTGGGTCAAGAGCATCACACAGCCAGCCTGGGGGTGGTGCCCAGAAGGGCTAATATGGCTCTGGCCCAGCCTCTCTTAGGAACCTGGGGCACCTGCCCACCTCCACCCTCTCCCCTGCTGGCCAGTGTCCCCTCCGCCCCCCTTCCTGTCCTCCCCCTTCTGCCCTCCCTCCGCTCCACCCAGCGCCTTCCTCCCGTGGGCCGCGGTTGTGACAGTGAAACGCAGCTCGTTATCGGGAAGTTAAGCTGGCTGCTCAGTGTGCAGGAAGGCACACGAGGCCCAGCAGATGGTGGGGCCCCTCCAGGATCGGCCTCAAAGGTCACCGTCTGTCGCTGCCCACCCGCTCCAGCCTCTTCCACACCAATGGAGTCTCTCCTGCTGCTTTCAGGTCCAGCCACAAGCTGTGCAGTGACATTTCCTGTGGGCTGACTGTGTGCCAGGCACCGTGCTAGGCCTTCTCTGGACATTAACTCTTAATTCTCTCACCTGGCCTATGAGACCGTTATCATCCCCATTTGACAAATGAGGAAACACAGAGGCACAAACAAGCTAAACAATCCCCCAAGATGGCAAGGACTGGCCCAGCATCCAAGTTCTCAGTCACCATGCTGGAGAGCCTCCCCTTCTTCAAGCCTCAGCCTTTTTGCCCGCTTTAAATGATGAGGGACTCAAGGCAATGATTTCTAGATCCTTCTAGCTCTTATAAGCCTGGGATGTGAAAACTGCTTTCTTCCAAGGGCACTTAATATGTTCCTTCTCCCCCCAACAATGGCTGCTCTCAAGAAAAGATCTTATTGGCTTATTCACGCTATGGTGTAAATGGCCTATATGGTGAGCTAACTCTGGTGGAATGAAGATTCAAACCGAGGCCTGACTGTCTCCCGAACCTGGGCTGTCCCAACATAGCACTACACAAGCCGCATCTCAGGCTTTAGGATGTCTTCCAAAAGGTATTCTTTACACCTATCAATATTCCCTGTCCCAGGAAAAGAGCCAAAATGCGGATAAAGGAAAGGGGGTGGGAACAGGAAGTAAGGGATATAAGTTGTCAAGTCAGTTACAAGATTTTTCAGAGTCAGGACTTCTGGTCCCCAATGAAGGCCTGGGTCCCACCTCCAATCCAGTTTACTCAGACAGGCGGTCTGGAAGGAGTCAGGCCTGGGAGCTGGGGACCTGCCTTCTGGCTCTGCCCTGTCACTTAACAGGGCTCAGATTCCACATCTAGACGAAGGGGACTTGGCCCTTCTAGCTCCAGTAGCTTGTTTTGCTCACACCCTGGCCCTGACTGCACCCCATTAGCTTTCACCAGGCAGCAAATCATCTCTAGTGTCCCCAAGCCCAGAGCTCTGAACTGTGCACAGGAAATTCACCTCTTAGAGGAAGGGGAGTTATAATCACACACTTTGGTGGAAGCTCCCAGCAGGCCCCACTTATTGGCCTTGGCAGACGGGGGTGCAGTGGTGCCCTTTGAAATAGACACCTGACACAGCAGCTCTCCCCGCCTGGGCGCCCCTCCCTCGTGCTCGCCAGCCTGGGGCCTCTGCTCCCGACCTCCTCCCACCAAAGTTCGACCTTTTTGCCTCTGTAAATGGTTTTTAAGTTTCTCACCCAGCCTCTCGTTTCTATCAGTTTAATTATTGAGGAGCCCTCTTGTCGCCGGCCTGGAACATTAACGCCGTTAAAAGGAACCCAGGGAATGCAGACCACAGATGACCGACTCCTCCTGGCTCAGTCCCCATCTCCCTGCCCTGCCCCTCCCTTCCCTTTCCCAACATGCCCCCTCTGTCCCCCATTCCTTCTCTCCTCCCAGGTCTCTACCCACCCCCAGTCCTATCTCTTTCTGAGCAGCCAGGGAGACTCCTGAGCCCCTGCCCCAACCCACTCATCTCTCTGTAATCTGAGGAGGCACAGATAAAACTGAGGCCTCGGCCACGTCCACAGGTGACCAGATGGGCAGACACCAGGGAACATTTGTGAGCCCCTGGCTGGCGATCCACCCTCACCCCACGAGAGACCTTTCCCCAACCTCCCCAACCAGACAGAGAGGGGTCAGCACAGAGATCACAGCACACTCCCGTGTGGGGTAACGGGACCCCAGATATCCATGTTTCCAAGAACATGTTTACCGTTCTTGAAGCCTCTACCCCGTACCACGTGACACCTCTCCGCTCCTTGGCTCCTCTCTACTTCCCAATAAAGGGGGCACTGGCTCACCCTGGGAGATGGCAGGGAGGCACTCACTGAGGGCATAGCCCCCAGGGCCCGCCCCATCAGGCTGTTTTCTAAAACATCCAGAGTAGGGGTGGCTGGATGGCTCAGTCGGTTGAGCATCTGACTTCAGTTCAGGTCATGATCTCGTGGTCCGCGGGTTCAAACCCCCAGTCAGGGTCTGTGCTGACAGCTCAGAGCCTGGAGCCTGCTTCGGATTCTGTGTCTCCCTCTCTCTCTGCCCCTCCCCTGCTCATGCTCTGTCTCCCTGTCTCTCAAAAGTAAATAAACATTTTAAAAAGATTAAAACATCCAGGGTCACCAGAAGTGTTTAATAAAGAGCTCCAATCAGGAAACTGCAGCAGCCCCATCTGTGGTCTGGGCTTCCCCAAGGCTGGGAGTCTAGACCCCACCCAGACAGACTGACAACGTGCGTCCGTCCCCTCTGCTCATGGCCAAAGTAGCCTCACCTCTCAGGCCTGGGGCAGGCAGGCTGAAGTGATGACTCAGCTAGCCCGAGCCATCACCATCCATCGTCAGGCCCTGGCCTGAGCAGCTGAGCCCTGCTTCCTTCTCCCCTCTGGGTCTCCACTCCTCAATGCAAAACAGGGCAGGTGGAAGGACTGGACCAGGCTCCCCATCCCCACATCATCTACCAGGAATGACCTCTGGCAGCACAGCCCCCAGGGGTTGTTCTGATTGTCTACTGCAAACTTTCCTTCATCTTAATTTTGCATTCTTCATAATGCATCCATATGTTTGAAAATTAAGGGGGCGCGTGGGTGGCTCAGTCGGTTAAGCGTCCGACTTCGGCTCAGGTCATGATCTCCCAGTTCATGGGTTCGAGCCCCACATCGGGCTCTGTGCTGACAGTTAGCTCAGAGCCTGGAGCCTGTTTCAGATTCTATGTCTCCCTCTCTCTCTGACCCTCCTCTGCTCATGCTCTCTCTCGCTCGCTCTCGCTCTCTCTCTCTCTCTCAGAAATAAATACAACATTTTTTAAAAATTAAAAAAAAAAAGAAAAGAAAATTAAGATAGTGTTTCTGGATGTGTTTCCATCCAGAGACACTTTCATAAAAACCAATAAGGAAAACCATCAGGTAAAACCAACACTCCAGGAAGAAGGCCCACAGGTGAGGACAGCATAGCACATGGCCCGGCAAAGTTCCAACCCCCACTCCACACCGTGGCGGGACAGCTCCAGCTTCCTTTCTTTACCACCCACCCCCACCCCCATTCCCAACATGGTGGCCTTGCACACCATTCACCCCCACTTCTACCCACACTCCCAGAAATGCCCCCAAGTACTGGTGCATCATGGGACTGGGCAAATGAGCACCAGAAAAGGGTCTGGGTGAGAGAGCTCCAGCCTCAGATTTCCCACTCTGCATGGGCTCAGACAGCCTCTCAGCCCACTGTGCCCAACTCTGAGGAGGGAAGGGCCATCTCCAGAGGTTGAGAGCCTAACGCCAGGGAAAAGGAGGGACCCGGCAGCTTCCTCTGGGCTTTCCTTCCTCCTCCTTCCTCACATTTTCTTTCTCTTTCTCTCTCTCTCTGTCTCCCTCTCCCCCCCCCCACCCCCACCCCTTACACACACACACAGAGCAAACAAGGCAGGCTCCGAGAGCAGAGCGGCTCATAATTATTGGTAAAATGCTTGTAATGTTTTTCTCTCTACCCGGTAGCTTTCAGTTGTTTTAGCAGCTTAGCGAAGCACTTGGCTCCAATTGAATTGCAAATCAGCAGCTCTTGCCCCAGGAAGAGAGGAAGGGAGGTAGCAAGGAGGGGGCAGGGAAAGATTCCAGAAGGAAAGGGAGAAAGGTGTGCAAGGAAGAAGGGCAGAAGGAAGGAAACGAGCAAGGGAAGCCTAGTTCGGGGCCAAGAGCAACAGAAAGAGAGACCGCCGGCTCCTTCCAGGCCCTCTCTCCATCCCCATCCCTTCTCTGTGGGTTCCGTAGCCCAGTGCCCCATCCAAAACATCAAGACACATTTCCTAACCATAATCTTGGGGTGGAGTGGGAGGGCCACACAGGGCTTCCTCAGCTACCAAAAGAAAAACGTATCTTTCTTGGGAATTGCAATTATTTGAAAACAACGTCAAAACAAAAGTCTTGCTTTTTCTCCCTGGCAATCTCCAACATTCGTATTTCCATTCTATCTATCTTTTTTTTTTTACTCTATTTACCTTTCTATCGACCTATGTTTCTATGTGTCCATCTGTCTTGTCTTTGTATATATCTGTCCACCTAGCTCCTCCTCCTTTCTGTTGTTCTCCGGAACTTCCTTTTCCCCTCTTGCTTCAGCATTCCCCACGGAGGGGGGCAGTTGATCAAGGCGGCGGGTGCTGTTTCAGCACCATGGTCAGCACCACGGCGCTGGGTCCCTCCCTGACACCTCCGCTCTGACCATAGGACTGCCCCCAGATTCTCATATACTGCTCCCAGGGAAACATACTCTCTTCCCCAGAGTCTAGAAGGGAACAGAAGAAAGAAGCTGGCCAGGCCTGGCACCCTGGGTGTGGAGGGTTGGGGCTGTTGGTGGAAGTACACTTCTGGGGCCAATCAGCCGGGCACTAACCTTGAAGAGGCGGAGGATGTTGGCCACCATGATGGAGACCGAGCTCCCTGAAGCACCGATGACACCCACCACACGTTCAGGTTTGGTGATGATGGGTGGGCCGCCACTGCCACAGCGGACCTCCGTGCCATCCTTCTCGATGAGCGCCTGCACAAAGGTCAGCGACTGCTCGAGGGCATGGGTGTCCCTCGAGCAGGTGTCCAGAATGCGGGCGCCCAGCGTGACGTTGGGCAGCAGGTCCGGGTCATTGTTGATGCGGTCCAGGGCAAAGAGCATGGCCTCCAGCCGGTGGATGCCCTTTTCCTTCTTAAGTTCTCCACAGGCCTTGCCCTCTGCGCCCCGGCCGTGCACGGGGAACAGGCCTCCCAGTGTGATGTCCCCATCTATGCGGATGGAATTCATGTGGGGGTGGCTCTTGGGCTTCCCCAGGGAGGAAGGCACCCAGGGGCCATAAAGGCTAAGGAGCAGGCAAAGAGGCAGCCGGGCCCACCACCAGCCCCAGCCTGTCTTCCCAGGCATCTCAGAAATCCCTAGAGACCCATGAATGGCGGGCCCCACTCCTAGCCTTGGCAGGCCCCTGGCCCCACAGCCTGGGTGAGCATGGGCAGGGCAGCCCCCACAAGTCTCTCTGGGGCAGCTTCAGCAGCAGGGTGGCCAAGGGCGGCCAACGGGGTAACCCATGCTGGTGCTCCTCGCCACTCGGGCGGTGCTCAGTTGCCGACACAGGCCATGCCCACGGGCGGCAGGGAGTGGCCGGGGAGCAGCAGAGCTCTAGTCTTGGTCCCCACGTCCTGCAGGCCTGTTCTTGACGGATGAATGTGAAAAGAGGAGAGTGCTCCTAGCTTGACGTATCTTGGCATCAAGGAGAAAGCAGCTCCAATGCTCTCCTCCTACCAACCTTAGAAGGGAGAGAGAAAGAGAGAGAGAGAGAATCAAACAGAAGCCCAATGAAGACATTAGCTATTCTGATCGCTCATCAGGAGCTCGAGAGAAGGAGATGCTGGAGGTTATCAGCACAGGCTCTACAAATCTGAACTTGGTTTTCTTGGAGCTGCTGCTCAACTTTGATTCAAGTGGGAGAGCCTGGGGCAGAAATTAGGTCACGTTTGTTTGAAGATTTCTTAAGGCCTGTACCCACTGCCATCAGAAACCCAGGCATCAGAGAGCACGCTCCCCAGGAACAGCCTGGAACTGGCTTGGGAGGAAGAAAGGTCTTGCTCAACATTCACCCACATGAAGGAGTAGCAAGAAATCAGTTCCACAGGGCCCAACCCCACTTTAGAGATGAGGAAATTGAGGCCCAGAGCAAGAGAGCATGCATTTTGCCCGAGTCACACAGGTAGTGAGAAGCAAAGCGCAGGGCAGAAGCCCAGCTTCCCAGCTGCCGGCTCCAGAACCAGAGACACTCAGGCTCCTTGGGGGACTCAGCGACCTGGAAAGCAGATTCCGGTTCTAGCTTTGGTTCTGGATTCTCCTCCTGATTCGGGCAATGCAAATTTCACATTGCCACCCCAGGCAGAGGGCAACTCCAGGGGCTCCAGAGCTCAAGATACAAGCCTCTTTTTCATGTGCTTGGCCTCCCCCCCACACACCCTCTTTCTGATGGTCTTTATCTCTCTCATTTCTCTGCTGCTCCTTCTCTCTCCCCCACTTCCTCCCTCTGAGAGTGGGGCTCAGGTTACAGCCTGAGCTACAGCACATTATTATGATCATTGTCATTATTATTGTTGTTGTGATTAAATATTTATCTGCAAGGGTAGAAGAGAGAACACCAGCTCTTCCTCATTCTCACTGCTAATTTGGGCTAATTTCCCCTGGGGTTCCTTCCTTGGCCCCAGCCTCCCGCTCAAAGCCTCCCTCCCCTCAACTTAGAAGGCCACACGGAGAAGAGCTGGAAGCTGACTCAGGGGTTGGCTGGGGGGCTGACTCCAAGGCCCCCGTCCCAATGGGTTTGTCAAATGAAGACCAGCAAGCCACGTCTATGCCTCAGTTTCCCCAGCCAGTTGAAAGAAGGGCTTGTGTTTGGATCAGGAGGTTTTCCTAGAGATGTGGTCCCTGCATCAAGGCCAAGAGGGGTCTCAGAGCCACCTGTCCCTGCCTGTAATGCCCTCCACAGGGGAATGACCGACTGCTCCAGTTCTGGGGAAAGGAGAGGGGAGAGGAGGGTACAGCACCTANTCCACAGGGGAATGACCGACTGCTCCAGTTCTGGGGAAAGGAGAGGGGAGAGGAGGGGACAGAACCTCAGAGTCCAGCCTCAACCCCTGGGCTTCTCTGGAAAGCGCCCTCTGGATCCTCACCTCACAGCTGACCCCTCATCAAAATGCTCCCTCACCCATTAGCTCCTCCGAGGCCAAGAATACAACTATTAATTCTCATTCTGCAGGTGAACGGATAGTCCAGAGGCATCACATAACTGTCCCAAAGTCACACAGCAAGACGGGTCAGGACTCAAAGTCAGCACCAGTCATACTGAGAGACCTGGGGAAGCCTGAAAGAAATCTTCCTAACAACCACCCTCGCCCATGAAGCTAGGATCCAGTGACCGAGCTCTGGGGGTCCATGCTTTGGAGGAAGGTTTAAGACTAAAAGCTGTTGAAGGGGGCTACACCTGTATGGAACTGTCACCCTCACCTACCCCTTCACGGGAGTAGGTTTATCAGCTCTCCTTCCTGGATGGCTATGTGGCACGAGGGGCTGTGGGGGACTAGCTGCGGACACCAGGACGAGGCAATTCAGAAAAGAGAAACTGGAGAAGCCTTCAACAGCTCCCACGGCCCTGCCATCCCCTGGAAAGTTCTCAATGTCAAAACCTCTAAAATGGAAGGGGTGGAGCAGGATGCAGTCTGGTGGCCATGCTGCCCCTGCAGGCCGTCTTCAGCCGTGCCAGTGATGGGAAGGAGTCCTCTCCGGGCCTGCACCCCACGCGTGGGACAGCCTGCTGTCGCATCCACGTGCTGTAATGCCCACGGAGACATGACTACCAATGACAACACACTGCCAAGCGCCAGGCACTATACTAAGGGCTTTGCTGACGCTTAGCTGGGTGGTCTTCCAATCCCCACCACACAGACCAGGAAGCCAAGGCTCCGAGCCCCAGGCGGTGACCTACGGCCCAGGCCCAGGGCGGCATGCAGGCCCATGACCCGACACCCCACCGCGCCAGCCCCAGGGTCTCTCGGGCCCTGCCCGGTCTCACGCCCTGCACGTTCAGGCCTGGTTTGCCTGAGTTAAAAGCGGAAGGACTCGTGGCACCAGGACAGGCTGCGTGCCGAAGGCCCCAGCAGGGCAGCTTCAGGCTGGAGAACTGATGAATGGCAGCTTCTGACAGTCAGGCTCTGCTCAGGCTTCCAGATTCTTCGTGAGGGCTCAACACCGGCTTCTCCTTGAAGCCTCAGCACCTCTAGACTGAGTGATGTGCACACATGGGCAGGTGTCACACACGAACACGTCACACACCACATACACACAACACATCATACAGAAACACACCCCCCACCTACATATGCCACACAGACACAAACATACCACGTACCCCCCCACACACACACACACACACACGCGCGCGCGCGCGCACACACTCAATGGGGAAGGGCAAAGGCTGCATGGAGGAAGGAGGCCTCGGCGAGGAGAAAAGCAAATACTTGCAGGGGCCAGACTGCCCACAGGCTTCCGTCCAGCAGGACTGGGCCCAGCCCCCGCCCAGCGGGCCCCCCTCCATCCCTCAGTGCTGCCGGGTCTGCCTTTTCTGAACACCTCCAAAGAGCTGGGCAAACCACCGCCTCTTTTAGCCTCCCCTCCTTCCTTTGATCCTGTAACAGGAACAAGGGAAAAGTAAAAATACTCTGAGAGTGAAAGGGGCCACTGAGAGCGGAGGCTGGGGGCAGGGCAGGAGGGTAGCGAGGGGTCCTTCCATGCCCCACAGGGCGGCTCCGTTTTAGGGGAGGGGAGCTTGGAGTCCTCAGACCACCCCCCTAATTCTAAAATAGCCAGGGAAGATCATACCTCGGACCCTCTGAGGGGAGGGGATATATCACGGCCCAGGTGAAGTCATCAGGAAGGCGGCAGGTCTACGCCAGCATGTGCACCCGTTCCCAGCGGAGCCTCTTATTCTATCCTCCCCTCTCCTTCCCCGCCTCTCTCCTCCAACCCCTGTATTTCCTTCCCCTCTGCCCCCTGCCAGATCTCTGGCTTCGGGCAGGCAGGGAGTGAGGAGGAGCAGAGGCAAGAACACGCAGTCATCTCCACACACAACAGTTCACTGGCCAACCGCATTTTTCAGAGCAGTCTCTTCAGTGAGAGGGGAGGTGAGGACAGCAGTGGGCCCCTCCCCTCCCCCAGCGCAGCCAGCCCACCATCTGAGGGCCTCTCTGCTACCCGCGGCCCTGCAGGAAGAAGAAAGTCTGTCAACCTGCCTCGGGGACCCCTCCCAAGTCCTAACAAGCAGGACCCCATGCTTCCCCGCGGCTACCCTAAATCCTTCCTCCCACAACCAGGGCCTGAGCCAGGAAGAACCACAAACCACCGAACAACAACCAGATCCAAAGAGACGGACCGTGATTTACTCTGAGGTGCTTCTCACTGAGCTGCTTTTTATTCTCCCCAAACTAAGGAAATAGAATTCTCCCAAACACCAAAGTAAAGGGCAGAGTTGGAGGGACCACCCTGCGCTTTGCTGGGGTGGGGGGTGTGGAGGGGGGGCACACCTAGAGCAGTTCACTCTGCTTCCAACCCTTGAGGGGACCCTCAAGCTCTGGCTCTTCCACCCCTCCAGGCTCAGCCAGGAGACCCAGGCCCCCTGTCCTCTGCCTTCCTTTGAGCCTTGTTTCCAGAGCCGCTGGCGGCCCCTTCCCCTCAGCCTTTCCACAGTCCCTCCACTCTTTTCGTCTCTATTCACCTTTGCCTGAGCGGGGCCCAGCCCAGCCCAGGTGCTCAGAAAAGCTGGGGCTCTGTGAATGGATGAGTAGAGTCGGTTTTGAATCCCCAGAGCTGTTTAGATGCCTCACCACCCACATCTCATATTTCCACAGGAGGGGCCTGGCAGCTCTGCTCCCAGGGGAAGAGGTGAGGGGGAACCGGAGGCCTCCCCGCTCCTTCCTGCCGCCCCAGGCCCACAGGAGCCCATGAGGACCCGAGACGCTGGACGGCAGGCCACCTCTGTGGCCACCTCTCTCCTATCCCCCCTTGGGACTCTGCACCAGCCAGGGAGAGGTGTGCTTTGCCGGACAAGCAAATGGACAAGGCTCAGACCCAGGGAGCAGATGACAGGAAGCCGCACCCCCTCCCCGCTGCACCAGCAACACCCCTGTGACAACCAGCCTGTGGGGAAAGGTGATGGCCAGCTAGCGCCCTCAAACCCCAGCAGCCCAACCGTCTCCCCGCAGGGGCCACAACTTGAGGAGATCGCGTTGAACCCATCTTGGCATCTCTGTACCCCAGCCTGGCACAGTGGAAGTTGGTGAAAGTGAATGAATGATGTGATGTGAGTGAATGGTTCTGGGCTGTTGCCACCCCCTCTCCCAGGTCATCAAGTTCAACATTAATAGAAAGAGCAGCCCTTCTCCCAGATACTCCTGGAGCCAGGCCTCAGTCTAAGAGCGAGGAAGAGGGCACAGGGGGCGGTCTGGGCCCCCTGTCCCCTTCCTTCCATGTCCCCCAGCAGCTCCAGCTCACCAGCCTGCATCAGTAGCCCTCCCAAGGGCAGAAACCCCAGATCTCACACCACAAACCATCCCTTCCCTGTTCCACTGAAACAGCAAGGACCAGATTCAGAAGTGACTGGTTCTGTGCTGGACACTAGAGAAATATACGTGGAAGGAAAGAAGAAAAGGAAGGAAGACAGGAGGGATGAGGAAGCAATTCCTTAGCTGAATGCCGAGAGAAACTGAGGAGGAGAAAACTTCAAATCCATTGCCCGTGCTTCCCCCACTCTCTGATTCCCTCCAGCCTCCTCCCTGTGACTCCCACCCTTCAGGTATCAATGGAGACCCTTCCTCCTCCAGGAAGCCTGCCCTGATTATCCAAGTTCCTGTTTCCTCCTTCTTCCATGTTAACACCTCTCTTTCTCTCTGCTGTTATTTGGCAATGATGAGCCTGGAAGATATTAAGGGCCTGGGTGGAACACCCTCATCTCTGTATTCCCTGTGTCTAGCCCAAGGCTCAGAACACAGGAAATTCTCAATAAACAAGACACAGCTGGGTCCCTGCCTAGAGCCAGCAGGCAGCCCAGGGGCAGAGGATCTGCATCAGATCTCCCCACAGAGTAGGACTCAGACCTTGCACTGAATATCTTACAACCCCCTTGTGTGCTCAGGCATAGAATACAATCCCTTGTGTCGTGATCACTCAGTTATTCACTCAGTTATTCAACGTGACATTCAAATATATGCTAAGCACCTACTATGTGCAGGCTCTGCTCTGGGCACTGGGGAAACTGCTGGGAGTGACAGACACCAGCACCTGCCCTGGGGAGCCAACAACTCCCCCAGCCCGGGGGGGGGGGCGGGGGGGAGTGGGGCAGGAGAGATATGTGCACTACACAAAGATGTGTGGCACTTCAGGAAATCAAGGGGTTATGAAGAAAACTGAGGCAGGTAAGGAGAGAGGTTAAGACCCAGGGGCTTTCTCAAAAAAGATAGTCAGGGAAGGCTTCTCTGAGGAGGTGGCGTGTGAGCAGAAACTAAACACAGTAAAGGCGTCAGCCGTTTCCGGGAGAAAGCTGTCCCAGGCAGAGAGAAGCAAGTGCGAAGGTCCTGAGCCTGTGCTTAGCCTTCGTTGTTCAAAGAACAGCAAGGAAGCTGGCATACCCGGAGGGCGGTGTGAAGGGGCAGAGGTAGGAGAGGAGGTCAGAGAGGGCACTGAGTACAGGATCAAGCAAAACCTACGGGGATAGAGACATGGGGGCCCCCTGACGGGCTTTGAGCCCAGTGATAGGCAAGGATTCGTGACAAGAGAAACATCAGCTCAAAGGCAGCCGCCTGCTAAGGCCGCAGCAGCTCACATCAGTTGGAGGGCAGAGCCAGTATATCCCATCAGCCCTTGGTCTCACCAGTTCGGCCCCGGCAATGCCCAACCCTGACCTCCCCCCTCTCCCAGAGCCAGAGCCCAAATCGCCTCCACCTACCAGCTCCCACTTCCGTGCAGCAGCCCCAGGCCTCTCCTTCCTGCCCCAACTTGCCCCTCCCCCACCTACCGCCACCCTCCACCCCCGGCAGGCTTCTGGCACCATCCAAGTGGGCAAGTGCCTTTGTTTGCAGCTGTTGCTATTGTGGGCTTCCCAGCTAATGCGGTTTCTTCCTCTCTCCTCCTTCTTCCTGTCCCCCCTCCTTAAATCAGAGCCCTCCCCACCCCCGCCCCTCCTTCCACCTCCAGCGCTGCCCTGGAAGGCTGGGTCGCACTGGCTTAGCAAGTCAAGGCCCAAACTCTACTGTCTCGCACAGCCATGAACGGAACCACGGCTGTAGGTGAGCCTTCCATCCCTGGGCCACACTGAGGCTGGGCACAGAGAAGGGACAGTGACACCTGTGAAGTGATCCCTCACTGGAAACAAGAAACCAAGTTTCCAGTCTTTATTCCTATATTCAAATCTAAAACTCACCCTGTAACAATGACGGTGTTTTTACTCAAAGTCACAGACCCAACCAGAAAACAGGTCCAGGGGCTAGTTTCTGTCACCCGAGGAGCAGAGGGGCTGGAGAGCTAAGTGTAGGGAATGGCGCAGGACCCAACCTCCTGGCTCCCATTCGGGTGGCCCAGCCTGGGACCAGCGGGTGCCTGAGGTCTCCTGGGACGCCCAGCAGCCCAGCCAACGGGTGGCCAGTGCTTTCTCCAGAACATGGAGGCTTAACTAGACACCACAGCCAGCTTGTCAGCGTGGCTCAGCCCAGAATGTCATGGGCTGGCATTATGGGCTGGCATTTCCCAATTACCGCAGATAATATCTACCTTAATTGAATGGGGTCCAGATAATGTCATTATGTGCTGCATTCCCCAATTTATTTAATATACGTGTGTACACATATATTTATGCCTCACTGCTGCCCCGAGATTGCTAAACGGTGAGGTTAATAATAAAACATTTCGACGGGAATCATCAGCTTTAATTTAGGGGGGTGATTGTTACTATCCTTGTGGTGCTCGTTTTTCCAAGGAGCCAAGAGAAACATGCACAGGATGCAAGGGGCTCTCAGCGCTGCAGGCTAGGAGGGGGGTGGGCAGGGCTGTGGGGCAGGCGGGTCTTTTTCCAGGCAAATTCAGCTGCTACCCCTCCCTCTAGGAAACAGGCTCAGGCAGGAGCAGCAGGGAGTGCGGGGGCGGGGGGCAAGGCAGAAGTCCCCAAGCTTGACTCCAGGACTGGAGGGGAGAAGGAAGGAAGCTTGTCTAGGATGCAGAGTTACGAGCCTAGGGTTGGGCCGGGAGGCAGCAGGGGGGACGGTGGGAGAGAGGCAGGGCAAGGGGATAGAGGGAGGCCAGAGAAGGTACACAGCCAAGAACAAAACTGAGGTCCCAGGAGCCCCGGGGAAAAGCAGCCCGTACTCTGCAAGGGCCAAAGGCAATGAAATCTCTAAATTAATTTTTGATAGTCCCCTGCTAACTAGGGCAGAGTTGACGTGAAAACAAGCCCTCCTTGCTCTTTCCAGGAGCCGGCACCGGGCTGGGTGGGAGCAAGAGAAGGCTGGTGTCCTTGTCCCCGAGGGAAGCCCCTCGGCTTCCTCCTCCCTCGGGACGGCCTGGACAGCCAGCAGCTCTTCTGCCAGCCCCTGCGAGCGGCGCCAGGGCCCTGACGCCAGCTCCCCCCACGCCCTCCCCGGGCAGCAAAGGCAGCTTCCACTCTGCAGAAGTGAGATAACCTTCCAGCCGGCAGCCAGCGGGCCCAGCTGCCCAGGCTGCCAGGGGGGCCCGCCCGCTGCAAAGTTAGGTTCTCGGCCACGCAGGGGAGGACAGCGGGGTGGCCAGATGTCTTGGGGTGGGTGGTAATTAGGGGCTGCCGGCGCCACACTTGTCTAGGGGAGAGGAGGCATCTATGGGCTGTAATTATAAAGCTCAGAGGCCCGTGGGTCCTGGTCCCGTCCTTTCCTGCCAGCTGTCGCCATACAACACGGTGGGTTGGGGGGTGGCCAAGCGTCCTGGAAGCTGGGCTGGGGACCCCTCAGAGCTCTTCTGGCCTAGGCCCGTCCCCAGCCCTGCCCGCCAGCACACTGCTTGCTCGCTCGCTCTCCGTGCTCTCACCTACCTCGGCTGCCTGCCGCTGTGTGAGGCGCTCCTCCTGGGGACGTCACGCCTCCAACAGAGCCTCCAACAGAATGAAGCCCAGACGCAGGGTGGGGGAGGAGGGAGGAAGACAGGAGCGGCCTACGCTAGGCCACTGAGGCCGAGAAAGCAGCTCAACTCCTGACGTGCTCCCGCCTCCCCTCCTCCCCCTCAGCCCGCTCAGGAGCTCAGGACCTGTTCTCAGGGCCAGGCTGTATGCCCCACCCCCCACCAACCCATACATCTCTCTCCCAAGATTCACCACCAGTAGAGCATTCTTTGAGGTTAGGCATAAGCCTCCCTCTCTGGGCCTCTCTTAACCGCCTCAGGGAGGGGTCTCAGGGAGGGGTAGCCCTTGGCAGTGACTGCGATCTCATAACTTTCTGATATTTTTGGCTCTGAGAGGTGGAAGGTGTTGACAGGTGAGGGAAAGTTTATGGCTAAAAGACAAAAAGTTGGAGGAAGGTGAATACAGTGGTCACTTAATTCATCAGGGGGCAGGCATGCCCATCCAAGGCTAGGTCAAGGCCCAGGGGCACCAACCCATAGAGCCCGCCCCCCCCATGCCAAAGACAGGACTCTGACTCAAGGCTAGAGAGACCCTCCAAGAAGGGCCTCTGGGGGTGGGGGGGCAGGGAGGGAGACCAGGACTCTGACCCCCACTCTCCACTGCAAACAGGCCCTCTTCAGGGACCCTCACCACTGGCCCCCAGAGCCTGCCCAGGAGAGGTGACCACACCCAGGAGCCTCCAGACATCTCTGTGAATTCTCTCTGCTACCTCAGGAAAGGTCACCAGGAAAGACTTCCCACCAGTCCTCACCTCTGCCTCCTCGTCCTCACCTCTACCTCCTAGTTGAAGTTCTCTCACCCAGGCCCTGATTTCCATGTGGGTCTCAGAGGAGGAAGTGGGGCCGACCCAGTACACACCCTGGGGGAGTGCAGAGATGGGAATTAGAACATCCTTCATTTCCACCATGAGCTGGCCCCGGGGACGTGAGGCTGAGTAGCAGGCCGTGGAAAGGGAATGTCCAGAATGGAGACTTAGAGCACTGGCCGCCCTGCCTGCCCTGAGCCCCCACCATCACCCCAGAATAGGGGACTATGATGGGAACACACATACACATACACAGTACCCCCCACCCCCAACACCGAGAGCTTTCTGACAGATGACAGAGGGTCAGAAGACTAACCTCCGTTCTAACAGACACGTGGATTCGGACACCCCTCTAGGCAAGCCCGGCCCGGCCCGGCCCCGCAAAGCAGCTTTTCCCGCACCTTGGGGCAGGGATGGTGATGAGAGGGGGTAAGGAGGCAAGGAGCCTCCTCTAGAAGGGACCTTAAGTCTGAAGGCGGGGGTGTCACTCGTGGCCTGGGGGCAGGGGGCGCTCGTACGTTCGGGCCTCAGGACTCCCTGCCGCTGCTACCGCCGCCCCATTTCAGCACAAACAGCCTCAGACCGCCCCTGTGCGGGGGCGCCACTCTCAGTCCTGGCCTCCACCTCCCAGCCCCGCCCCCGCCCGCGCGGGGAGGGGGCGCTTCTAGTTCCTGGGCGCCAGGGAAGCCCGACCTGGGAGGGGACCACCACACACACACACACACACACACACACGCACGCACGCACGCACACACACGGCCTGGCCACCCGCCCGGCGACCCCGTAGAGCCACGGTTTCACCCGGGTCTCGGAGAGGGTCGGTGCCGAGTATCCGAGGAGCACCTGACCCTGAGGTCCCGGGGCCGCGGGGAGACCCCAGACCCTGAAGCGCCGTCCCAACCCGCCGCGGCCTCGAGCAAGCGGGTGTCGGGCTCGGCCGGTGGCGAAGGTGGCTCCGGGGCGGCCAGGGGAGCGGGACGCGGTGCACAGGAAAGGAGCCGAGGCGCGCGAGGCTGGCGCTGCCCTCCCACCGGGAGGCGGCGGGGAAAGGGTGCAAATAACGCCCCGCGCCACCGCCTGCCCTGCCCCTCCGCAGAGGGGGCGCGCTAATGCCGCCGCCCCCACCTGAGAGCTGGCACGACCCCCCATCCGGCATAACCTGACATAACACCCCTACACGGAAACACTTTCCCCCAGGCCCGCAAGAAAAAAAAAAGCCGCTGCCCCATTCCCTCCCTCGGGGGCCCTCGGAGAACCAGCCCCAGCCCCGAAGGGAGACCCTCCAGCCCCGGTCCCGCGCCCTCCAGCCCCGAGGGCTCGGGTCTGCCGGCCCTCCTCCGGGCAGCCCTGAGCGCGGGAGCTCGTCAGAGGCCACCTCCCAGAGCCCCGGCGTCCCCGCCGCAGCCCGCGCCCCAGAGGCCGGAGGTCACGGTCCCCTCCGCCGGTTTCCCGCGGGCCACAACTCACCGCGNGCAGAAGACGCTGAGAGGGGAGGCTGCGGGAGGGGGCGGGAGCGCCCGGGAGCACGAGGGGGCGAGGGGACCGCAGCCGCTCAGCCCCCGCGCCCACTGCCGCTGCCGCACTCGAGAAGGCGCGAGCCCAGCACGGCAAGTTTGCGCTGCAAGTGCGGGCCAAGCGCGCGGCGCTTCCGCCGGCCTTTTAAAGAGAGAGCACCTGGGCGCCTACCCCGGACA
>NW_027528611.1:4309059-4314168 GCF_008692635.1 Crocuta crocuta | reverse complement strand
CCTAACTCCAAAGGTCGAGGGGCAGGAAACACAGCCTCGGACACACACCCTGAGAAGTACAGCAAAGCACTGCGATGCAAAGGGGTTGCGCTCCTCCCCACCCCTGTGCGTCACTAGAACCCCCACCCGCAGGGCCTCCTCTCACACATCCGCATGCACGTGGCGTGTGCCCCCATGTGGCATGTTCATTTGCACGCCCCACCGCTCCTGGTTCGAGCATACCACACGGGGGGAGGGGGGGAACTGAGGCTCACTGAGGCAATTCCACTTGCCCCCAGTCTCACAGCCTGTCAGGGACGCCCCTTTCCGCTGAGGCCCCTCCTCCCCAGAGCCTCATCAGGCTAGGGGAACCCCCAGCCCAGGGCCCACTGCCTGCTGGTCTCTCTCCAGCACTGGTTTGCAAGTGTAACAGGTGGCCAGGCGGGCAGGCTACCACAAGCCCAGGAGAGAATCCCTCAGCCGGGGAGAAGCTGGAGCCCCAGCTCTCCTCCTTCTGGGGCCGGGGGTGGGGGGGCTGTGAGAAAGCTCCCAGGGGAGGGCTGGCCTGAGAGGCAGGTGAGAAAGAAGTGAGGGAGGGAGCCATGCAGCCCTCTTAGGATTACAAGAGCATCTCTCGTCCCAGACTGCAGAAGCGGCTTCAATTAGATCTGTGACGTGTGACTGTCCTTGTCCCGGGGAGGGTGCTCTGCACAGTGCCAGGGAGCTGGGGTGAGAGTGGCTGGCAGTGGCCTCCCTCCTCATCAGGACCTCGGTCCTCCTGACTGATTTGCAGAGTGCCACTCTGTGCTCCAATGTGCAGGGCCAGGGGGTACTCCCAGGGTACTCTTACAGCCCAACCCTAATTTCCACAGACAGAGCCCTTATAGGTCAAGGGAATGTCCGGGGATAGCAGCAATGACCCTCCCCTACTGGTCTGCCCTTACGCCCTCCATGCCCCTTATCCAACACCCCTGCCCCTTCCCAGAGACCCCCTCAGCTGCCCCCTCCTCCAGAATCGCGGACTATGCCAGGCCAGAACCACAACTTGTTCACTGTGGCTCATACCCGTGCCTGGCACTATGCCTGGCTCCTAGTGTGAGCTCGATGAATGTTTGGTGAATGAATAAATGTTGGCAAAGCCTGAACTCCCTTTGCTGACATATGTAATGGCCCCAAATACATGTCTCATTTACCCAGTCAGACTGAAGCCTCTGATGGAAAGGCTTGGATCATGCATTCATTCATGCTTTTTTTTTTTTTTTTTTTTTTAACACAGCCAGCACTGGCCAAGATCCTGTTCCGTTCCCAGCGCTGGGAATACACAAATGACTGCACAGCACCTTGCCCTTGAGGAGTGCAGCCCGCAGCCACCCACACCTCTGCACGGCGCATCTTACAGAGATGTAAGCTAAGGCTGTGAAAGTTCCTGCCGTCCGGTGGCCCTGCCCACCCAAATACGCACGGCTCTGGGCTTGCGGGACACTCAAGTGACTCCTGGAGAGGCCTCGTCCCTGGGACCAGCCTGCCTGGGTCCTCCTGCCCAGCGTTCCTCATTTTCATGCCCATAGAACAAGGACCGAGATCCTGACCTCAGAGCAGGGACGGGATGCAAGAATAGGGAGCGGGAGGCTCAAATTCAGCCCGCTTCGGGATTGGCAAGCAACACATCTGGAGGCTGCGTCTGCCTAAAAGGGGGTCCGCTGTCTAATTCATGGAATGAATTCATGGAAAGTTACCTACTGGCCGGGCCGGCATAAAAAGCAAACGAAAGAATGTATGCACGGCACCCTGTCCTGTGTTTACACGCCAGCGCCTGGGAACCCCTATAGTTTTTAACACCAGATATTGTCCTCAATTCCTCTTATTGAATGAATGAATTAATTAATTCAACTGAAAGTAAATGGGGCCATGGTTTATGGAGAACCCAAGCCGACCCAGCCATTCTCCCCACTCCCTGCCCCTGAGTGTTGCCTTCACTCCGGCCATAATTATCCTGCCCCCCCGCCCCCCACCAGCTGTGTCGCAGAAGGCTGGGCAGGCTATATTTTTCAGGGGTTAAAAAAAGAAACGCTGTTGGCTGGCAGATGGCTGGGTGTGTGGACTCGTCCAGTTTGAAGGTACTCAGCCCGAAGCCTGGTTCTTCCGGGCANCCCCCCCCCCCCCCCCCCTCCCTCACCCCTGAGCGCTAGCTTGATCCAGCTTCTCCTGCTGACTTCTCCCACCTGCTGACTTTGGCTGACTTGACTTGTCCCAGAAACTGACACAGAAACACACAGACACGTACACAGACACACATTCAGATACACACACACAGAGGCACTCACAGAGACCCTCAGACACAGATAAACACACACACATACAGCTACACCCCCCACCTCGAGGAACTTCAGTTGATGGCCCCTGCCCTGGGGTTGCTGGGGGCATCATGTGGAAACATGGGAGCTACAGTGCCTCTGTAGGTGAGTGATCGATCAGAGGTGACCTCAAGGGGTCAGGTCACAAGAGCCCTGGCCCAGGCCAGGTGGTACAAGGGCCCGAATTCCCAAATGCCCTGTTCATCAAGCTGTACCCTGAGCTGAGGTGGGGGGGGAGGGGGGCGCAGGGCTGGAAGCAAGAGGCTAGGTCCTTGGTACTAATACTGTGTGGCCTCAGGCAATCACCCGCCTCTCTGAGCATTGGTTACCCCATCAGGGAGATGAGGGGCTGGCTGCAGGTTCCTCTAAGGATGCGGGATTCAGGGGTGGGTCTCATTTTGAAGCCCTTAAAGAGGATGACCTGACTGACACTAGTGGGGTAAGCACATTGGTCATTCTAATCCACCAATCCCATGTGCACAGGTTTACCCAGAGATTAGGAGACCCCATCATAGTCCTGGGGGAGAGGGGCTTGGGGGAGAGGAAAGAGGTGGTTAGTCCTAGAGAAAATAATAATACAAAAGATAGTAATACAAATAAAAATAACCTGTGCTTCAAACCTTTTTTAAAAAAGCTTATTTATTTTGAAAGAGAGAGACAGAGAGCGAGCAGGGGGCGGCAGACAGAGGGGGAGACGGAATCCCAAGCAGGCTCCACGCTGTCTGCGTGGAGCCCAATGCAGGGCTCAAACCCGCCAACCGTGAGATCATGACCTGAGCCAAGCTCGAGGGTCGGACGTTTAACCAACTGAGCCACCCAGGCAGCCCTGTGCTTCATAGCTTTTTGACCTGGCAGTTCTTCCTGAAGTCTGACCTCACTCCCTTATGCTGCGGCAGATGCTTCTTTCCAGCTCTATTCTGACCTCCCTGGGAAGGGAAACAGCTTCCCCGCCCCTGCCCACCCACTGTGTTTGGCAACTCGAACCCACTAAGCTGCTCCTATGCCGTCTCATTTCAAAAGAATCCTAATAGGAGAGGGCAATTGCCCTTGAAAACCCTGAAGTTTAGAATCTGTTGAAATAAATCAAAGTGAACTTGAAGGTGCAGGGGTCAGGGGAGAGCCTGGCAGGCCTGGAATACCTAATAAATGGTCCCCATGTTGCAATGACCCAGCCTCAGGTCTGATGGGTTTCAATTAGGGTTTCCCCTAAGCCCAGGCCATTAGAGGAAACACCTGTGATGGGGGAGTTTGTTTAACAATAACTGTCCACCCCCCCCCACCCCAGCAGGACATTTCCTGGATGTAAGGGCTCCTCGCTGCTCTCTATAGTCACAAGCCACTCTGCAGGCATGTAGGAGTTGCAATGAGCTGGGGTCAGTGGCTGGGACCTGGGGTTAAGGATCCTGGGGGTCAGTCATTCCTACTCTGACTCCCACGGTCACATCAGCCCCTCTCCTTTGGCCCACGGACATATTGAGTGCCAAGGGCCCAGGTACCCTGAAATAACACCGGCCCGGGTTCTGGGACAGGCCAAGACAAGGAGCAAGGGACCCCCTCTCCTGAGGGGGTTAGCAGAAGGGAATCTGCTCTTCCCTTAGGCCAGTGTGGGTCCAACCTCCAGGACCCCTCCTTTGAGCTCTGGGACTTTCCGAGGAATCATGAGCTGGCTAAAGCTGCCATCCCCTTTCCGTGATTCCGAAGTCCAGGATGCTCTGAAAACCCCAAGCTTGTCCATAAGTTTTCAACAAACTCACTTGGCTGCAAAACGTGACGTGAGAGCGAGTCATTGCCACTGTCTGGCTCCCTTGGCAGGAGACACTCCGTTTCACTGCAGGAATAGGTGCCAGCATATTCGTTTTGGGGACACTGTTCCAAGCCCTCCTGGAGAAGTATACAATGTATAATATTTGGGCCCTGTTATCTTTCTAAATTCCAAAAAGCTCTAGCCCCAGGGGTTTCTGATAAGGGTCTCTGCTCCTAGAATCATTCCATTTGGACCAAGGACTTTCCAGGTCACACAGCACGGTCGTACCTACACCCTCCCACCTCCCCCTGTAAAAGGAAGAGGGGACTGGACAGAGAACAAAAAAGAGCAGATTCTGAACACGGCTCTGCTAAAGCCAAGTGCACGGGACCAGAGGCGGAAGCCAGATGAGGTATGTGAGGCTTTAGGGGATGCTCAGCACCAACTTGCTAGCGAGGCCTTAATTAACACATGCTGCAGGAGCACCCCACAAAGATGGGGGTGCGGGACAGAAGGTTAAACGCTGGGCTTGGAGTCTGTCTCTTACCGCATGTGTGGAGGTCAAGGCAGCTGGGAAGGAGGGGAAGGAAGTTCACCAGGTAGGTGGGCTGGGGAAGAGCTGTGGGTGGGGCAGGTGAGGGGGAACAATTGGTCCAAGGTCAATTTTAGCTACTTCTGTCTGCCCTGGAGCTCCCTGGCCTGAAGGATGATGCTTCCCCTTCTCTTCCTCAGCCTCATTTCCCCCACTTATAGGGCTGAAGAGGGAGGGGAATAGGAGAAAAGGAAAGCCAGGGAGGCATTGCTGCTACCTAAGTTCAAGGGGGGCAGGGAGGGGAGGGCAGGGAGGAGTGTCACTTAGACCCTGAGAGAGGAGCAGGAATTACAAGCGCTGAGAGCCAGGCAGGGGAGTAGGGAGCACAGCCAGACGGGGCTTTTGAAACACACACCCCCGCCCCCCGCAGCTGAAACTGTGCCGGAGCAAGCAGTAGGTGCCCCACAAATGTCCGCTTGTTAAACAAATGAATGGCTGAC
>NW_027528611.1:4280724-4308956 GCF_008692635.1 Crocuta crocuta | reverse complement strand
AGCCCCGAGAGAAGGAGACTTCCTCCTCCTCCTTGATTTCCACTTTCACCTCCTCCTTCTCTCTCCCGCTCCTGGCCCTCTCTCTTTTTTCTTAAGACTCAGGATTTTCCAGCGTCTTTGCCACATTGCAATTTAAAACTACTTATCATCCCTCTCCCTCCACATGTCCGGGCGCTGTCAGCTGCGAGCCAAATGTCATTAGGATGGATGTCACAAGCCGGGATGTCAAAATACAATTAACATTTAAAAGCCCCTCCCGCCTGCCCGCCCTCGCCTCGTGGCCAGCCTGCTCCTTTGGCTGAGTGGCAGGGCTCTGGGCACCAGGGGGAGCAGCCAGGTGACAGGCGCAGGAGGGGACGTGGTCCAGCTGGCCATGGTGGCAGGGAATGTGTTTGCTCTGCTGTGCCTTCCCCACACTTGTCCCCAGTCTCAATCACACACTCCGCGGACCACCCGGCAGCAGGCAGCCCCGGCACCACTGTGCTGATGGCGCCACGTGACACGCCCCTGCTTTGAGCCTCCGTGCCCTTCCTCAACGGTCAGGTGTGGATCGTGATGCTGCTGGTGATCGGACCGCTTTGAGGGTGAGAGGAAAGAATGGGAGGAGAAAGGCTCTTCAAGCATAAAGGACTCTGTGGTTGGAGCCTTAGATTGTCTTCCAAATGGGCCTGGGGCTTGGGAG
Organism: Crocuta crocuta; assembly: GCF_008692635.1. Lineage (NCBI taxonomy): Eukaryota > Metazoa > Chordata > Mammalia > Carnivora > Hyaenidae > Crocuta > Crocuta crocuta. Next base: position 4,308,274 of record NW_027528611.1, on the reverse strand, counting down.
GAGGCAAAGGCCACACAACCTGGACGGATCCGCAGCAGGGCTGGAAACTGCAAGTGAGCCCCTTTGTCAATCCCATGCCGATATATTCCAGCCTCCTTAGGAGGCCCCTGGAAAGTGCTGGAAGGAAGCCCCAGCATTTGCTCCCTCCTAAGGGGACCCAGACAGCTGACGGGACAGAAAGCTGGAAATGACCCCTGGACCTCTGGCTATCGGAGCATCGATCCCGCTCTCGCTGTCTCCAAGGTCCTCGTCCTCACTGCTGAGGTATCTCCAGGCCAGCCCCGGGAAAGCCAGGGAGGTGAAGCTGACCCGGAAAGCCTCCCACATCCCATGAGGGGCAGGGGGCAGTCGTGGTCACAGCCGCACCGCCCCTCCCCACCCCACATCTCCAGTTTCCCTGAACCCTGAGCCACACTCGGGACCCAATTCCCTTTGCAGATACCCTTTGCCCTCCTCCGCCCCCGCGTTTTCTCTTGCCTCTTGTACCTGCCTCACAAAGACCAGCCCATCACACACACCCCCCAAAGAGGACAAAGCAGTGCTGGGAAAGAAAAGCCCACACCCACCCACTCCTCCCCTCGTGGGCTGCATTTCAATGGCATTTGATTGGATCGGATTCGCTTTTAATTCCCTCCTGGGACATCAGAAGGAGGGTAGAAAGAATCTTTAATTCATCAAACTGAAATATTAATAGAACTCCAACCGGCTGGAGTGGGGTATTGACGCCCCCCACAACTGAAGACCCGGGGGACCAGCAGCAAGGCAGGGAGTGGCTAGGTAGGGAGTGGGGGCCTCTCAGCAGCGCTGGGCATGGGAATGGGTGGAGGACCCAGGGCTCCCCAGCCACCCACCCCATGCACCCAGCCCCACCCCAATATCCCCACACCCAGGCCTCTCCTAGCCCTCACCACCTCAATGGGCTGTATGGCCCCTTTGGGCTACAGATGAGCAACTGAGGCCCAGAACAGAGGAGCCACTGGGCCAGCACCACACACCAGTTCCACTGCAGAGTTCAGACTGACCTCTGTCCCTGGCCCAACTCTGCACAGCGCCAGCTGTGAGCCCCTATCCTCTGCACCCATGGCTCTGGCCCCAGCCCCCGAGGGTCACAAGGGGAGTGGGCACCCTCAAGCACTGGCTTGGTCCCACCAAGAGTCCCCACCTGCTGGCAGAGCCTAAGTAGCCCCCCCACCCCCCCGGGATGAAGGCTTTTCCCACACACGGCAGAGGCGGTGGCTGATGGCAGACCCTCTCCCAAGCACAGAGCGTGAGTAGGGAGGAGAAACAGCAGGAGGAAATTCAGGGGCTCAAAAAGAGAACCCGGGGCCACGAAAGACCCCGCATGTTTGTGGCAGGCCAGCATCAGGACGTCCAGGACCATGAGCTGACGTGGGCTGACTCTGGCCCAGCACTGCCGGTTAGGGCATTCTGTGGTTCAATGCCAGGTTCGTTCTCCACCTGAGTCTAATACACCTGCATTCGGCCCCGGCCGTGACACTGTGTCACTGTGGGGCCACAGCAGCGCACTTGATCTCTCCAGCCTCAGCTTCCTCACTGATAAGAAGGGCTGGTATAGCTCCCTTCCCCTCCCCAAGTGGGACCCTGGGCCCTCCTCCGTCTCACTTGTGCAGCTGAATTACCTTCTCTTCTCCATCCAGAACCCCCCCCCCTTCGAGGCCCAGCTTACCCACCACCCCCGGGGGGAGAATTTCCAAGCTTCTAGTTCAGGGGTCTGCTCCCCGCACGGGGAGAAATAATCTCTTACTCTTCTATTTCCTGTGTGCCGCGGCTTTACAGCCTGTGGGCAACCCATGGTCCCGGAGTAGATGGGTGGATGGACACACGGACGAATGGTTAGATGGATAGATGGTCCTGACCTCCCTCCATCCCAAAGTTCAGAACTCAGGAAGCGGGTGGGAAACGTGGGACAAAACGAAGAACCAGGAGAGCAGCTGCGACGGTGGCCCCACTTCTCTCTGCTGGCTCCTGCAGAAGGGTGTACGCCCCGGCCTGGGCACGCTCCCCGCCCCAGCCTCCTCAGGAAGGGCCCATTCAGTTCCACTTGATCCCCAGATTTCAGGGAGATCACATCAGAGGGCGCTTCAGGCCGGGAAGGGGCGCGCAGAGCCTCCCTTCAGGAGCGCGGCCGCGCTGGCCCCCCCTTCTCACCCGCCGCACGCGGGGCCCCAGCGCGGACCGCCAGCGCCACCCAGTGGCCGAGTTCCCTCACTGCAGCGCTGGTCTTGGCCGGGGAGGGTCTGCGCGGATCTGAGCTGGATTCGCGCCCGGATCTACGTGGCGGGTAGGGCTCGGCGCCTCCTCCCTCCGACGCCCGGTGAGACACCCGGATTGAGAGGCCTGTTTTTCACCTGAGCAGATTCCGGGAGGAGGCCGCGGGGGCGGCGAGGGGTCTATTTCAGGGCTGCTTCCCAGCTGGGCCGCCGCCCCCTCGGTTTCGTGTGCAGCCCTGCTCACCTGCTCTGACGGCAGGGAGGGAGGGGCGCCTCTTCTGATGCTCCGCCAAGTCCACAGGGGCGCGCGGGCTGACCCGGGGCAGGAGGCGGCAGGTGGGAGATGTCCTGGATTCCTAGGTGGGCAGAAGGCAGAGTAAGGGGGGAGGGGGGAGGGGTTGCAATGAAGAGGCCTGTAAAGGGAGTGAGAGGGGCGCCAGTCCCAGGAAGTTGCTCACTCCAGCCTTCCAAACTAGCCTTGCCTCTCTTCCTGCAAAGTCCTTTTTCTTTTTTCCTTTCTTTCTTTTCTCTCTTTCTTTCTTTTTTTTTTTTTTAGAGACAGAGAGGGTGCAAGTGAGCGAGGGGCAGAGAGAGAAAGAAGTGGGGATCACCCTGGGGGGTCTCATGTTTTACCCAAAGCGGGGCTTGTGCTCACCAGACGCAGCTCACCAGACGCAGGGCTCGAGCTCACCTGAACCTGCAAAGTCAACATTTACTGCCCCCCTGCTATGTGCCAGGCCTGTGGTTGGCTGACCCCAGTGGAGCACTTCAGAGTCATCTGGGGAGCTGTTAAAATTCCTGCTGTCGGGGCGCATCCCAAACCTGTTAAGTCAGACCCTGTGGGAGGTCTGGGGCGTGGTCATCCGGGCGATGAGAAGTGCGGGCGTGTCCAAGACGTCCGCGTCGGGGATCTCGGATCTCGGGCACAGCCGTGAGGAGCAAGTTCTGCCGTGGGGTAGCCCCTGCCATCCTCACCAGGTCCTGAGAGGCACATGGGGGGGTCCCCATCCTGAAGAGCTTAACGGGGAGCTGGGATCGAGCCCTCTGTGCCATGCCCCTGCGCTCTACCACTCCACACAACTGAAAGAGGCTGTCACTCATATGCAGGTTTTTTTTTTTAAGTTTATTTATTTTGAGAGAGAGAAAGCACAAGCAGGAGAGGGGCTGAGACAGAGGGAGAGAGAATTCCAAGCAGGCTCCACGCTGCTGCCCCATCTCGGGATCAAACTTAGGAACCCGGAGATCATGACCTGAGCCAAAACCAGGAGTCACGCTTAACTGACTGAGCCCCCCCAGGCGCCCTTTAACACGCACTGTTATTTGTATAATATTTTTAGTAATGGTCCAGCCGTGTCCCCCCGGGGCCCGAGGACTGCCTTCCAAGGAGACAGCATGGAGAGCGGGGCAGGCGCTCCAGGAAAAGAGCTGTACCCAAATCTGAAAGTGCAAATGGCAAGGGGATGTGTGGGTGGAGAGGGGGGTATGTGTCACCCTGGAGCCCACCCGAGTTCAAGGGCTGTCAGTCACAGCCATGCTCCTTAGATAAAGGGAGTGGTTCCACGGGCACTGGATGGATGCCCAAAATAGATCCCAAATCTACTCAACAGCGTGGGTGAAACCCACAGTCATAATATTGAGCAAAAAGAAGCCAGACCCAAGTATACATAGTGTGTGAGGCTGGTGATTCTATTCAAAGTGTAAACACAGGACCAGTAACTTATAGTGAGAGAGGTCAGAGTATGGGTTACCTTTGAGCGGGGTAGTGATCAATAGGGACATGAGGGGACCTCTGAGGACCTGGATGTTTGGTCCTAGATGTTCCCAGAAATACCTCATCTCGTGGCCTCAAGCAGGCTTAAAGTCGGAGCCCCCCTACCTCTCCCTCCAGCTCCTGTCTGCCTCTCCCTGCAACCCAGCTCCATCCAGGTGACCGGAAACAGGATGTTACAGCTTGGATTCGTTGGCTGCAAGCAAGAGAGTAGCTCTGGGCCACGTAAACAAAAATAAAAAATAGGAACTGACTTGGTAACTCATGTGTAACTGGCCAGCGGCCCCTGCCAGATCACTAAGAGGACCTGAGCTGGGTTTGGGGTTCGCTTAGGATAATGACAGCAGCCAAAATCCAGACGTCTGCACGCGTCTCTTTGCCACGCGGAAGAACAAGGAGAGCGATGAAGGCCCCCAGCCCCCACCGCCCTCCCCGCCGGCAGCACAACGAGGAAACTGCTGTGAACGTCCGTCTGCAGCTAAGTCCAGTAAGAAGCCTCTGAACACGACAGAACAAGGTCTGGACCTCAGAGAGTAGGGAAGGTCCGGTGAAGACTCCGTGCAAAGGAAGAGAGGGCAGCAAGAACCTGGATGGGGACACAAATAAAATGACCCTGACGGGGAGAGAGAGAGAGAGAGAGAGAGAGAGAGAGTCGTGCCCTGGTGGGAAAATACCACGAATAGAAGGGAGTGCGCTTATGGAAACAAGAATTACCAAATCAACAAACACCTCATTCCTCCCCGCCAAAAACAGGTACTTCAGCGTGAACAGGAAAAAGGCAGAACAGACAACATCTGAAAAGTTCCACTATAAGAACTATAAGACCGCCTGGGTGGCTCAGAGAGTTGAGCGTCTGACTTCACCTCAGGTCATGATCTTGCGGTTCGTGGGTTGGAGCCCGGCGTTGGGCTCTGTGCTGCCAGCTCAGAGCCTGGAGCCTGCTTCAGATCCTGTGTCTCCCTCTCTCTCCGCCCCTCCCCTGCTTGTGCTGTCTCTCTCTCTCTTTCTCAGAAATAAATAAACATGAAAAAAAAGAAAGACAAAAGAAAACCACAGAAAACGAGAATCAAAACATTTCATCTGAAACTTCTAGCTATAAAATAGACAAGTCACGGAGATGAAAAGTACAGCATAGGGAATATAGCCAATAAAATTGTAGTAACGTTTCATGGTGACAGATGGTGAGTACACTTAACCATGGCGAGCACTGAGTAACGTACAGAATTGTCAGATCTCTGTGTTGTACACCCGACACTGATGCAACATTGCGGGTCAACTATACTTTCATAATTTGTTTTATGAACAAAAGTTTAAAAGTTTTTTTTTTACTTATGTACTTTAGTAATCTCTACACCCAGTGTGGGGCTCAAACTCATCACTGACCCTGAGATCAAGAGTCACATGCTCTGCTGACGGAGCCAGCCAGGTGCCTGGACTAAATATTCTTTTTTTTTTTTTAAGAGAGAGAGAGAGAGCACAAGAGCGTGAGTGGGGGAGGGGCAAAGGGGGAGAGAGAGTGCGAGAGGGAATCCTAAGCAGGCTCTACGCTCAACGCAGAGCCAACACGAGGCTCCAGCCCACGATCCTGGGATCATGACCTGATGATAGACATCAAGGTGCATAACTGAAGTTGGATGCTTAACCCACTGAGTCACCCAGGCAACTCTGAGCTAACTATTCTTAAACAATCATTTGCAGAGATGAAAAACACTTTAATATTTTGTTTTGAGAGGGAGTGAGGGGGGTGGGGCAGAGAGAGGGAGACACAGACTCTGAAGCAGGCTCTAGGCTCTGAGCTGTCAGCACAGAGCCTGATGTGGGGCTTGAACTCATGAACCATGTGATCATGACCTGAGCTGAAGTCAGATGCAAAACCGAGTGACCCACCCAGGTGCCCCTGAAAAAAACTTTATATCAGACATTTGGGAACATCAGACAGAAATGGCCCCCAAAGTTAGCAGCAGACATAAGAGTTAACAAAATCAGGAAAGAAATTGGAGACAAAAAAAGTCAAAGTCTTCTCAGAAGTGAAAAGTAAATTGCAAGGTACTCAAGAGAAATTAAATTCAACTGAAGGTATAATAAGAGGCATTTATGTCATACAAGGAATGAAAAGAACCAGGAAAACAAAAATAAAATCGGTAACGAAGTAAAAAAAAAAAAAGGGGTCAGAGGAAGAGCTCGTTAAAGAAGATAGGCAAAGAGAATACAACATACACCTCACTGGAGTGCCAGAAGAAGAGAAACAACTGAAAAGAACTAATATCAAACAAAATAGAAATTCCCCACCCCCAAAAGAAAGAACTTTCTAGAAATATGCAACATAATCTATATATCAAAGGGGCATATCAAGTACTTAGAAAAGATGTGGAATGGCCATCCCTGGGGTAAATCTTAATAAAACCTGAAAAAGAGGAACAGTGCCTTTACCTGGGAGAAAATGGTGGGCCCCACATCAACCTGGCGATGTAGCTTGGCATTCCCAGGGAAGAAGGTACAAACTGACATTATGAGCCCCAGGTGTGCTGCAGAAAGGGCACAATACCATCGAGGGGGTATTCTTGCCAGAAAACTTGAACCTGAATCTGCTCACGAGGCGACCACCAGCTAAATATGGATTGTAGGGTATTCTACAAGACAGCTGGACTTTTCAAAAATGGCAATGTCGTGAAACACAAAATCCTTTGGGAATGTTCTAGAACTAAAAAGTCCTGACAACTAAATGTACTACATAACCTTGACTGGTTTATGGGTTTTTAAAAGAGTTAAGGGGGCACCTGGCTGGCTCAGTCAAAAGAGCATGCAACTCTTGATCTCAGGGTCCTGAGTTTGAGCCCCACGTTGAGTGGAGAGATTACTAAAAATAAATAAATAAACTTTTTTTTAAAAAAGAGTTACAAAGGGCATTATTGGGACAAACTCAAGTAGAGACTGTGTTTTAGGTAATGTTATTGTGTCGACATTAAATTTATGAAGTTATTGTGGTAGTTTTAAGACATAGCCCCCAAGGGGTGCCTGGTTGGCTCAGTCAGTTAAGGGTCCGACTTTGGCTTAGGACATAATCTCATGGCTCGTGAGTTTGAGCCCCGAATCAGGCTCAGAGCCTGGACCTTGCTTCAGATTCTGTGTCTCCCTCTCTCTCTGCTCCTGCCCCACTCGTGCTCTGTCTCTCTCTCTGTGGTTTTTGGGTTTTGTTTGTTTGTTTTTTAAGTAGACCCCACATCCAACATGGAACCCAGTGTGGGGCTTCAACTCACAACCTTGAGATCAAGACCTGAGCTGAGATCGACAGTCAGATGTTTAACCAACCAAGCCACCCAGGTGCCCTGAGCAAGGAGATTCTGAGCAGACATGTCCACCGTGCAGGGTGAACTCAGTATCCCTTGGGAACCCAGAGGAAAAGCACCGGCTTGGGCCCAGGGTGAAGTCAGGGAAGGTGGGTTTAGAGGGTGAGTGGGAGCTGTCCAGGCAGATGAGGGAGGCTTCCAGACCCCGGAGAAGCCCGTTGTGGTGAGCTCTATGGGGCTGTCTCCCCTGCCCTCCCCCCAACACACACACATAGCGGTGTGCTCCCACCCAGCCCGATGTTTCCTTCCTGGAACTTGGACGAGAGAAAAAGAGAGATTGCCTGGCGCGGTGTGCCTGGACCTGTAATCCATGAACTGGGATCTTTCCTGCATGTCATAGAGAAGGAGGAGGAAGAAATGAGCTCCCTTCCTGAGGCCTGGCCGTGTCTGTCCCTCCCTTCCCTTAACTACACTTCCTTGTGCACCACCTGAAGGGGGCTTCTGTTCCTTCCAGCCCACACCTTCACATTTGCAAAGCCAAGAGGGCCAAAGGCAAAGGGAGCAGCTGGGGGAAGTACTCGCCAGGGCAAGGCCAAGTTCAGGATGGGCAGTGGTGGTGGGTGGTGGGCAGAGGGGAGCTCTCCATGAGAGGCAGCATAAAGAACACAGGCCTCAGAGTCTGGGCCCTGGATCCCAGACAACCACAAAACTTGGCCAAGTCACTTAACTGCTGTGGAAAAAAAAGCTGTCAGGCGGCAGTGAACATCTCTCTGTCGCTGGGCTGCCGTGGATGGAGTAGGAGGTTGTAGTAAACCACAGTAATCTCGAAGGTGCCGGGGGGGATCCAAGACAGTCTGGAGAGGGGAAGCCATGACCTGAGACCAGGTGCCTGGCACTCCGGGCCCACGCGGAGCCTCCTCCCTCACCTCGCGCCCCGCCTTCCTCCACCCACCTCTGCAGCAGGCTTTGGCAGCCAGGAGACCCTCACAGTGCAAGTGTCAGGTGTGTGGGGCTGGGTGTCCCTGCCGTTGCAAATGTGCACGGGTGACTACTGATACCTGTCTCTCCAGGGACAGAAGCTGCCCCCCACCATGAGGGGTCTCAGGACAGTGGGTGGGACAGCTCTGTCCTCAGCTGGCCCCCATGCTGGGCCCTGGAAGTCTTGGAACAGCTTTGTCTAGCAGCCGGTGCAGCCCCTTCGCCACCTTCCACTATTGACCAGCAGGGGGCGCTCCCACTCTCCCTTGGGTCATTTCAAGCCTGTCCTTTCTCCTTTCTGCCTCTTCCCTCCTTATAAACGCAGCAGGTGTGAAGGGAGGGGGTAGAATAAAACCTACCATTTGCTGGGCACCTACAGTGTCCCAGGCACGGTGCACCACTTCATCATCCCTCACCACTCATTCCTCCCGATTACAAGTGAGGAAACCGAGGCTCCGGAAAGTTGTCTTCAGGACCATTCCCTACCAGGTGTGCCCGCCCCTGGAAAAGATCGGCCTTTATTCCCTCCGCAGACTGGGGGCTTGAGTTAAAAGGCCTTACAAAAGCAGTATGGGAAAGCCCCCACCATGTGCCCTCCTGACCATGTGCCCTCAGCCAGGTCTCCGCCCTGGCCGGGACCTCCCACCTCCGCACAGCACTTCCCGGCTGGGGTGCCAACCTAGGGGAGCTCCCTGATGACAATAGCAGTTACCACTTGGTACCTTGCGAGGACAGAGGCTCAGCCTCACTCCCGGGGCCACTCACCCCTTCGATCCTGTGTCGCCCGTCCCTGAGGGCCCCTGCAGAACCAGGCTCTTGGGGCTGGAATGGGGGCCCTCAGGGAGGCTGCTCTGGTCACTGCTTCTGAAGGTGCCCAGCTCAGCAGTGGCGGGGGGGGGGGAGTAACAATTTCCCCCCAAATCCAGCCTTCAGCCTCCTCTTCCCATCCCTTCCCACCATCTTGGCAAGCCCTGTGGCTTTCTGGTGACTTTCAGATACAAAAAGACCCAGTTCCATCTAAGTGACAAGTCAAACAGCTCACAGCCAATCAAACGCTCCCTCCTTCCTCATGGGGAGAGGGGGGAGGCTGCGTGGGAACAGAGGGAGAGGAGAGATGAGGGGCTGTGTGTCTCACTGACCCCTGGCATAGTCACTTCCTTGGGGTGTCGGCGTCTCCTTTCGGTGTGGCTGGTGTCCAGAGCTGGGGCTCCCATGGGGTGCTGGTTCAGCGACTGCACCGTCCCTGCTGGTGACTGGTAACTGGCAGAGTGGCAGAGAGGTTGGGAAGAAGCAGGACAGGATCATCCGCTTTCCAACAGCCCCTGGCGGTGACTCTGCTGCCCAGTGGGGTCTTCTTTCTCTAGAATGTGGATCCAAATGCTTCCTTCTTCCTTCACCCCAACTTGGGCTCCTAAGTGCAGCAGGAAAAGTGTCTTTGGGCATCTTCGTTCCCATCCTGAGGTTGTCACCACCTGCCATCGAATCTTTCCTTCTCCCCCGTCAACACAGGTCATCGCCTGTTGGCTCTGTATGCTCTTGAATCCTTACAACCCTGCAGAAGACCAAGCATGAAGCCCATTTTGCAGAAGACACTGAGGCTTCCTCAAGACCACATAGCTTGTTGGTATCAGAACCAGTCAAAGATGGTTAGGGACGCCTGACTGAGAATCTGAGGTCTGGCTTAAGTCACTTAATCAAAACATTTCTCCTGGGGGCACCTGGGTGGCTCAGCTGGTGAAGCGTCCAACTTCAGCTCAGGTCATGATCTCATGGTTCATGGGTTCGAGCCCCGCGTCGGGCTCTGTGCTGACAGCTAGCTCAGAGCCTGGAGCCTGCTTTGGATTCTGTGTCTCCCTCTCTCTGCCTCTCATCTGCTGGCTCACTCTCTCTCTCCCCACTGCCTCAAAAATAAAAATAAAAAACATTTCTCGGGTAGCTGGATGGGGAAGAAATTCTTGCCAGTTTAGTGCTGGGTGCTGAGGACACCAGCTGACTGAGGTGGCCCCCCAAATGTTACACTCCAGTGAGGCAGAGGCAGGGGGTGGCACCCGGGATGGGGAGCCCCAGAGCCACTGCCCCGTCATCAGGGCCACCACAGACAGTTGGCATAACCAAGACCAGGCTGCTTTTCCTGGGGAAGGTATGTGTCTCACTCACCATAGAATGGACACGGGACTCCCTGCCCACTTGACGGTCCGTGCTTTAGCCGAATCTAACATGTAAGATTTCATTTCACGAAAACCAATTAGGGTGAGGTAATTTGCCTCACCAAAAAAGTGAATGCAAGGATTTTTAAAATAATACATTTGTCTAGGGGGCACCTGGGTGGCTCAGTTGACTAACTCTTGGTCTCAGCTCAGGTCTTGATCTCACTGTCATGAATTCAAGCCCCACACTGGGCTGCATGCTGGGTGTGCATGCAGGTATGCAGTAGGTATGAAGCTTACTTAAAATTTAAAAATAAAATAATAATAATACATGTTTTTTTTTTTTTTTAAATATCCCGCTGGTAAAACATTTTTAAAATACAGGAAGGCAGAAAACAAAGTAATAACCATCTATCATCTCACCATGCAAGAGGCTAGAATGTAAAAGGCAGAAAACCTGAGCCGCACTGGAGGATGTGCGGGCTCACATGGTCAGGGCACAGACAGCTCGGGGCGCAACGCAATTCCCACCCTCTCTTGCATCTTCTTTCGTCTCTCAGAGTCCCTGCAGTCTCCGTCCCCATGTGTGTGGGAAGCAGGACTTACCGGAAGCAGTCTTACTGGGCTCACACCCTTACGATGACCTCAAGGGGAAGAAGCTTCTCTCCCACTCAAATTCAGAAACCCTCAGGGAAGGACTCTAACTGGCCGTCTTGGGTCACGTGGCCCAGGCGGTACTCTGGGGGACAGAGTTTTGTAATTAACGGTCATGCGATTGGGCTGGGAGAGAAACCAGGAGTTCCCCAAAAGAAGGGGCTGCTCTTCTCTGGACAAAAGGATAGCTGACCACTTTACACCCCCAAGGCAAAACTGTTTCTAATATTTGGCCTTTTGCAGGCAACAGAACCCAGGTCGGGTGGTTTACATAGAAAGGAAATTATTAGAGACTATAAGGAGTCTTCTGCTTCTGGCATTATAGCATCATGGCTAAGGAGAACAGCTGAACTCTGAAAAACATATTTATTTGAAATGTAACTGATCTGACAAGAGGTAGGGGATGCCCCCAAGCGCACCCCCTCCCGGACAAGGGATCGGGGGCTGGCCAGGGATGGGGCAGCAGGCAGCCAGATAAATTTCCTTCTGTTACTGGGAAGCTGAGGCTGGGGCCAAGCCCAAAACAGGGAAGTGGGGTGTTGGAGTCCCTCATTCAAGGGGAGAGGAAGTAACCCCAGATCATGGCGCTTCCTGGTACCTGCAGAAGAGGAAAAGCACATGCTGTCTGTGGGGCTGCTTCCCCAGTTCTCCACCGGGACCTACAGGACTCCTACCAATTTGAAACCAACAATGAGATCACAATCAAAGATGGCAGGCACATGGGGAGGCAAGTTACTATGTGAGTCAGCAGAAGCAATGAACTGCAGGCTTATATCCCTAAGGACTGAAGATTGAAGGATTTTCAGATACAAAATACAAAACATACATTTATGAAATAAAGAAAACATGCAGTCACAAGGAAGCCACTCAACAAAAACAGGAAAGAACAGATGGATTTTAAGATGGAGCTTCAAGAAATTAACACTAGGGGGCGCCTTAGTGATTCAGTCGGTTAAGCATCCGACTTTGGCTCAGGTCATGATCTCATGATTTGTGAGTTCGAGCCCCATGTCAGGCTCTGTGCTGACAGCTCAGAGCCTGGAGCCTGCTTCAGATTCTGTCTCCCTCTCTCTCCACCCCTCCCCTGACTCCCACTCTGTCTCTCAAAATAAAATAAAGACACAGACACAAAATTTTTAAACAAAAGGGTAATTACTGAGGCATGACTTAAAAAAGAACCATATTGGAGGAGCTAGTGTTCATTTTACAATTATTCTGTCTATCTTTGTCTTATGCACCTTTGTGTACATGTATTATATTTTATAATTGTTCAAAAGTTCCAAACAAAACAAAACCGGAGTACATACCACTATCAGACCTACACTAAGGGATTTTCTTCAGGAGGAAGGAAAATGATCTCAGAAGAGGAGGCTGAAATGCACGAGGAAACAGTGAGCAAATCAAACGATGAACATGTGGAGGAAAACTCAAACAAATCCTATCATATAAAATAACAATAAGGTAGAGTTTGACGGTGCCAACCAAAAAGGACAGTCCTAAAATGCAGAACAAAAATAGGTCAGGCAGGAGAAGATAACCAGCCTCAAAGGGTTCTGAGGTCTTTCCTGCATTATTCAATAAGGACTTTAATGTATTGCTCAACTATACATTCTGTTAATCTACAGATGGATTTTTTAAAATCCTGCTCATATTGTTCACAAAAGACACCTACAAGGCATAAGACAAAGAAAGTTCGAAAGTGAAAGGATAGAAAAGATATAACATCCACCCACAAAAAACTTAGCATACTTTTATTAATATCAGACAAGATAAGTTTTAAGATAAAATACCTTATTAGAGATAAAGTCATTACATAATGATACAAGTCAAATGGGTTCAAAGATATAAGAACTCTAAACACCTAATTAGCTTTCAAATATATGAAACAAAAAAAAAATGGACAGAACCATGAGAGAAATCAAAGACTCCACTATCATGACAGAACATTTCATAGACCTTTTCCAATCATTAACAAATCAAGAAGACAAATAAAACCCAGCAAAGGCGTGGAAGATTTGAATGACAGGATTAACAAACTTGATCTAATGGACATGCATAGAAGCCCGCACAATGAAGTAGGTACACTCAAGAATACATAGACTATTCACAAAAAATGATCACATGCTAATCACAAGTCTCAAGAAACATTAGTAGTTCAGTATCATGAAGACAGTAGTCTCTGACCACAATGTAATTACATCATCACTCATTAACAAAAAAGATAAATAAAAATGTTCCAGACATTTAAAACACACTCTCAAAATAAACGAGGTTTGGGTTGGGAGAGCACATGGGAATATGGATGAAAATAGAATGGCCATATGTTCACAATTGGACCTGGCTGTAGGTACCTAGGGGTTCATTATATATTCTCTTCTCTTTTATATATTTGTTTTCCACGATAAAAGTTCTGAAAAAAAAAAATAACATATGTGTCAAATAATTAACAGTAATTTTTAAATATTTTCCAATAAACAATAACGAAAATTCATCAAAACTTAGGGGATATGGTGAAAACAATGAATAGAGGAAAACAACCCATTGAAAGCTTGAAAAAAGAAGAAAGGCTGAAAATAACACATTAACTGTCCAAGTTAGAGAAAGAACAGCCACATAAATTCAAAAACAGCAGCAGTCAGGAAATGACAAAAATAAGAGCAGAAATTAATAGACAGGAAACAATGCAAGAGAGAGAAAATCAACGAGGTCAAAATTGGTTCTATGAAAAGGCCAATTAAATTGACAAACCTCTGGTGAGATCGACCAGAGAGAGAGAGAGAAGTCACAAATAAACAGTGAGGAATATGCCAAACAGCTCCCCTGGCCAAGAGTAGAAATGAAAGGCTGAAGGAAGTGTGGACAGCTGTGGCACATAGGGGTGGGACACTGACAGAGAGAGTCCAGATCAGCTCTGGTAAGGTGCCTAAGGTCACTCCACTGACCCTGGGGCTGGGCACCAGAACCTCAGCCACTTACAACGGCATCCCTGGGAGCCAGGGCCCAGCTCACCACTGTCCTCACCAAAGAAAAGGACTTCCCGGGGGCTCCTAGGTGGCGCAGTCAGTTAAGCGTCTGACTCTTGATTTCAGCTCCGGTCATGATGTTGAGGTTCATGAGTTTGAGGCCTACATCAGGCTCCGTGCTGACAGCATGGAGCCTGCTTGGGGTTCTCTCTCTTTCCTTCTCTCTGCCCCTCCCCTGCTCTCCCTCTCTCTCTCAAAATAAATGAATAAATATTAAAAAGAAGAGAAAGGTGCTTACCCCCCTCCTGCCCACCTACCACCCTTTTGCCATTCACAGCCCCTCGCAAGTGTCTGATTGGTGGAGCCTGTGCTCTAATTGGGAGAAAGACTCATGGTTCTGCCTTCTTCCTTGAGCATGCAGACGTCTCCAGATTTAGGGAGTGTGGTCAAAAGATGCTGGAAAGGTTAAGATGGTGATTTTATGTTATATGGATTTCTCTTCCCATAATTAAAACATGTTTAAATGCTGCAGCAGCCAAAAGGCATGTCACGGGGCCACTACAGGTAGTACTTACTAGGACCCTGGGACAGGCTGTGAAAAGTCTGAGGCTTTGTCCTACCTGCAAGCCAACAAGCTAGGCTGCCACGGTTTCATGGAGAGTGGCAGAAGACAGGAGATCCGTGGGTCAGAGACAAAGGACTGTATTGCTTAAGGCAGAGCGGGCATCATGAGTTTCCCGTGTGCACTGCTCCTCTTGCCCCACAAGCCCCATGGGGCGACGTGGAGCAGCCCAGGCGGGTGCCAGCACACAGCGGGCCTGCATCGCAGCTGAGGAGCCCCAGGCTTAGCGAACTCAAGTCTTTTATAAGGAACTACAAGGAAATCTGCCAACCTTAGCCCTGGAAGGAGACAATATGGGACAGTAAACAAACCTGCCCTCTGCTCTGAAGACAGACAATATCTCCATCCTCCAAGACTGTTCAACATACAAACATACTTTGTCCAGAACAAAGGCGTGTGTGTCGTGGAGGTCAGGGGCAGGAAAGGACAGGGCATTGCAAGCAGCAGCCACAGGCTCTCGGAGGAGCAGCATCTGACACGGTCAGGAGCGAGGCCCCACGGCAGCAGGGACAAGCACAAGGGCCAGGGAAACCCCAGATTCTCACATGAGCCCATGTAATGGGGATAGAGACTCAACAATAGCCCCTTCCCGTTGTCCTGCCAGCCAGCTAGGGAGTGGCTCCAAGCCAGTTTTAAGTTTATTTTGAAAAATACAGAAATGTGACACCGCTCAGGCCAAGGAGTTTTGGAAACAGCTCCCACTGCTGCCTAAATGGCCTGTCTCCTCCCTCTCTGGGGCCATTCAGCGGCTCACCCATTGCCTAGTCTCAGCTCCAGCCTCATTCCAAGCCCCTGGCCTCGTTCTACCCCAAGATAGTACAGCAGTAGCAGAGTGAGGGGGAGGGGGGTATTTTTACCCCATCTCCTCTCAAAAGGAGTCTAACTAACAACAACAAAAAAAAAAATATGCAAAATAAGATTTGTTACATCAAATAAGAGGCAAAATTGGGGTAAAATGGCCTTAACTGTGTACCCTATTACTCCATGTGTTTCTGGATTGGGCTGTGAGTTTCCTGGCGGCCATAGCAAAAAGGGAAGTAATAACATCATCGGATCCAAAACATAAATACAACACAGTTATTCCAAAGAAAGCTGACCATTCCTTTACTAATATGGGAGAGAGATTTCTTCCCTGATTCTCTTTGAGGGAGCATCATGTGATATAACAAAAATATCCTCAACAAATACAGAAAAATATCTGTTGTGATGCTTCCCCACGGTCTCCCTTAGTGAAGGGTACATGTATCCAATTCAATTCAGTGAGAGAAGTTCTAAGGGGCTAGAGAAATTCTAGCCACGGGCTTCTCGGAGGTCTCTCAGAAAGATTTAGAGGTTTGACTTGGTGACCCGGGCCTCACCTGCTGGCTTCACTTGCCTAGACTTGCTCTGGCCTCATTACTGAGCCTCCTGCCTGTGATGGGGTTTCCTCGATGGCCCTTCTGTAATAACCTGGCCTCTACACTGTAGCCTTAACCCAAAGCCCTTCTGGCTTCCCCTCCCACACCCGTGACAGACATCACAAATCCATCCCAGCACTGGTTCTCAGTTCCTGTCCGGGATCAGATGACAGTAGGGCTGTAACGATGTCTGCAATCAGCGTGACCAACAAAAGCTACCCAGGGCACCTACACCCCAGTAAGACAAAGATAAATAGCCTAAAAGAAAAATAGGCAAAAGATCAAAACGGGCCTTTCAAAGAAAGGAAGTGCCAGTGGCCAATCCACATGAAAAGGTGTTCAGTCTGACTAGTAATTAAGAAAACGCAAATAGTGGGGCGCCTGAGTGACTCAGTCGGTGAAGTGTTAGACTTCGGCTCAGGTCACGGTCTCTCGGTTTGTGAGTTCAAGCCCCATGTCAGGCTCTGTGCTGACAGCTCGGAGCCTGGAACCTGCTTTTTTTATTTTTTTAATTAAAAAAAAGAACATGTAAATTAAAACAAGAATAAAATACCATTTTC
This sequence comes from Crocuta crocuta, assembly GCF_008692635.1. NCBI lineage: Eukaryota > Metazoa > Chordata > Mammalia > Carnivora > Hyaenidae > Crocuta > Crocuta crocuta. The sequence goes on along the minus strand of NW_027528611.1, from coordinate 4,291,667 downwards.
ACCCAACAGGTTGGCAAAGACGAATACACCTTATAGAGCACGCAAAGAAACAAATTGTAGTTGGTTGTGGGAGTGTAAATCAGTGCCACCGCTTTGGAAAACAGTTTGATAATTCTTAGTAAACGCATAAACATTATGACCCAAAATTTCTACTTCCAGATAACAACTGCAGAGAAACTCGGCCTTGCGTGTCCAGGGAGTCATGTTCAAAAGGGTTCTCTGCGGCGTAGATTATAATCAGGAAATAGTATAATTATTCTTAGCAGGAAGGTAGATAAGCTGTGGTCATCGTAAGATAAAGGAGACGCGGAGATTTCAATGAGTGGGTTCAGGTTACGTACATCAGCGCTGATAGATCTCAGAAGCATCATGTGGAGATAAAGCAATTGGCAAAATGATATGTAATGCTATGATATCATTCATGCAGAATTTTCTAACACAAAGCAATATTGTTTATGGAAATACACCCATTTGGTAAGTTGTCAAGCATGTTTGGGAATGAAAGACCACTTCAGAGAAGGGAAAAAGAGGGAGGTCAAGGGTGGGCTTCAGTTTTTTTCCATGACATTAAAAAAAAATTTTAATGCTTTTATTTATTTTTGAGAGAGAGAGAGAGTGACAGAGCACAAGTGGGGAAGGGGCAGAGAGAGGAAGACACAGAATCCGAAGCAGGCTCCAGGCTCTGAGCTGTCAGCACAGAGCCCGATGCGGGGCTCAAACCACAAACCATGAGATGATGACCTGAGCTGAAGTCAGGGCTTAACCAACTAAGTCACCCAGGTGCCCCTATGTTTTAATTTTTTTTTCAGTTTATTTATTTATTTATTTTGAGAGAGAGAGAGAGAGAGAGAGACCGAACACAAGGAGGGGAGGGGCAGAGAGAAGGAGAGAAAGAATTCCAAGCAGGCTTTGCATCATCAGTTCAGAGTCTGATGCAGAGCTTGAACTCACAAACTGTGAGATCATGACCTGAGCCGAGATCAAGATCAAACACTTAACCAACTGTGCCACACAGGTGCCCCTATATATATTTTATAAAAATGTCATGGAGGGGCGCGTGGGTGGCTTAGTGGGTTAAACAGCCGACTTTGGCTTGGGTCATGATCTCACATTTTCTGAGTTCGAGCCCTGCATCCGTGCTGACAGCTCAGAGACTGGAGCCTGCTTCAGATTCTGTCTCCCTCTCTCTTTGCCCCTCCCCCATTTGTGCTCTGTATGTGTGTCTCTCTCTCAACAATAAATATTTTAAAAAATTTTTAGTTAAAATATATACAGATATTTGATCATATGTACATTCTGAACAAAATAAGCCAAAATATTTCAAACAAATAACTTTGTTAGAGGATTATAGGTATTTGTTACATCATTTTCTGTATTTTTCCGTATGTTTCCAATATTTCAAGACTTGTAATTAAAAAGCAAAACAAAGAGTCGCACGATCCTGTAGGGATGCTAGTCAGAGCGGGGTAGTGGCAGCGAGAGATCACTATTTCCATCCCCGCCTGGAGTCCCAGTTTCTCTGACTACCACCCCCCCTCTCCCCACACACACACACTATGGTAGTCCCCAGTGTCCCCACACTGTCCCCAGGACTCAGCCATTGCTCACCTGATCACAGGCCTTGCTGGCACCGCCTGGATCCCTGACGGTCACCTGCTGGAAACCCCACCACCACCAAATGCATGTCCCAGATGGCCACCCATCACTCGTCACAAAAGGTTGAGCAGGGACCACGGGATTTTTTTTTTAACCTTTATTTATTTTTGAGAGAGAGAGACAGAGCACGAACAGGGGAGGAACAGAGAGAGAGGGAGATACAGAATCTGAAGCAGGCCCCAGGCTCTGAGCTGGCTGTCAGCACAGAGTCTGACGCGGGGCTCGAACCCACGAACCGTGAGATCATGACCTGAGCCCAAGTCGGATGCATCACTGACTGAGCCACCCAGGCGGCCCGAGACCACGGGATTTAAAGCCAGAAGATGTGGGTTCAAACAGTAGTTCTGCCACCTCTTGGCTGTGTGACCCTGAGCGAGGCACTTTACTTCATGGTAAGGATGGTAAAACAACGGAGAGAAGGAACCTGGGAACCTCACGTGTGTGCAGCGAGCCTACCAGCCCTGAAAAGCTCACCTTGGTCTTACGGACATTGAAGAGAAGGAAATTCTGCCTTGTTTAAGCCACTGCGATGTTAGGGATTGAGGGGATACGGCTCTTCCCAGAACGCCCCACCCCTCCCCTCAACATTATCCAAAGCTTTGCTTCTCAAAGTGTGGTCCCCAGACCAGCGGGCACAGGCCTCGGCTGGGAACTTTGAGATGCAGAATCTCCAGCAAGATCCAGAGACCTGTGTGCGCCCCGGAGCCCTGCTGCAGGCCTACGATACGAGAGGGACTTTCCTGTGGCCTTGGATTTGCTAAAACTGCAAAACCAGGAAACCCAGGTACGGCGTACTCTACTCCTTTGTTCGTGAGTGGCTCTGTCGGTTTAGTGTACACTTTTGGTTCAGGTCGTGATCTCACAGTTCGTGAGTTCAAGCCCCACAGGGGGCTCTATGCGGACAGCTCAGAGCCCGGAGCCTGTTTTGGAATCTGTGTCTCCCTCTCTGTCCTTCCCCCACTCACGCTCTGTCTCTCTGTCTCTCAAAAAAGAATAAACATTAAAAAAAAAAATTAAAGTCGCTCCCAGGGCAGGGGCGCTTGATGGCGCATGACTCAGGTCATGATCTCACAGTTGTGAGTTCAAGTCCCGCGTTGGACTCTGTGCGGATGGTGCAGAGCCTGCTTGGGATTCTCTGCCTCTCTCTCTCCCTCTCAAAAATGAATAAATAAACATTTAATAAAATAATAAAGATAAAAAAATAAAGCTGCTTACAGGGCAAACAGCCCCCCAGGGTCCTCGGTGAGAGGACTGTGAGCAGCCCCCGTGCCAGCAAAGTGAATGATGTGGCTTCTCCCTTTGTGGCAGCCCCCACCCGCCACCACTGTGCCCACCGCAGACCCATCGAGGAAAGGGCTCCAAGGTGATCTGGGAGGGACGCCCACAAGAAGGGGAAGCAAGCAAGCGGCTCCTTCCCCGGAAGGGCTGGAGGGGCAGCCCAGTGGTCAGCAAGTGACCACCACCAAACTGGAACAGGGCATCAGGGAAGCAGAGGTGAGGGAGAAGGGACAGTCTTTCTCCCAAAGGGGTGCAGTTACGGTACATCGAGACCGTGATGTCCCGGGGACACAGCTCTGTCCGTGCAGGCGAACTTTCCTGAAGAAAGGGGGCCCGGTGCCTGCAGAGGGGACCCTTTCTCCCTTGGCTCCTTCCAGCCCCAGGTCCCCGTGCTTGCAGACACCCCTTAGCTGTGGAGGCCTCGGCGAGCCTCCTGCGTCCGCTCATGGTAAACACACACGTTTGCCAAGCGGTGGAGGGCAGGCTGCCCCTTCTCTCTGCCCACCGTCTCCCTGCAACGTCTATCTCGTCCTGCTCAAACGCAAGACCCATTCAGGAAAGTCGGCACCCGAACTGCAGGAAGTGCAGAGGAGAGAACAGAGAAAAAAAAAACAAAAACAGAAAACAGAAGGATGGAAATTATTCAATCATAAAGCCCAAATGTGGAAGCAACTCAAATGGCCATCAGCTGATGAATGGGGAAATAAAAGGTGGCATAGCCATAGAACGGAATATTATTCAGCCATAAAAGGAAATGAAATATCAGCATGAAATATCAGGATGAACCTTGAAACCCTGCCAGACACAAAGAGCATATATCATATGGCCCCATTTACATGTAAATGTCCAGAATAAGCAAATCTATCAAAATGGAAGGTACAGGCGCCTGGCTGGCTCAGTCGGTGGAGCACACGACTCTTGATCTCAGGGATAGAAGTTCGAGCCCCATGTTGGGGGGATAGATGACTTAAAAACTCAAGTCTTTTTTTTAAAAAATGAAAGAAATGGGCGCCTGGGTGGCTTAGTCGGTTAAGCGTCCAACGTCAACTCAGGTCGTGATCTCGTGGTTTGTGAGTTCGAGCCCCGCGTCCGGCTCTGTGCTGACAGCTCAGAGCCTGGGGTCTGCTTCAGATTCTCTCTCTCTGTCTCTATTAAAAAATTAATAAACTTTTAAATAATAAAAATGAAAGAAACAGAAAGTACATGAGTGGTGGCCCAGGGCTGAGGAAGTGAGGGAATGAGGGATGGGTAGGCTATCTTTTTTGAAGTAATGAAAATATTCTAATCAATTGCGGTAGTGGGTGCACAGCTCTGTGAACATACTAAAAGCCAGTGAGGTGTACACTTTGAACAGGCGAATTCTTTGATATGTGAACTATATCCCAATAAAGCTGTTTCTAAAACTTAAAAAAGAAAGACAGAGAAGCATTCAAGAACATTTTTCTGAAGTGAGGGATATGAGTTTCCCAACGAAAATGGCCTGTCAGGTGCCGATGCAATGGACAAAAATAGACCCTCACCAGCGCCCGTCATCATGGAATTTCAGACAGGGACATGCTACGAGCTTTCAAAGAGGAAAAATAGGTCACTTTCCTAAAAAAGGTCAGGAACGAGAAGGGCTTCCGGCCGCTCCACAGCCACCTTAGAAACAAGAAACCAGTGCCTCATCACCTTTGACATCTTTCCTTCGACATGATTTCCTGCCCAGAAAGATGGAGCCAGTCTAAGCAGCAATCAAATGTGAGAGTAAACTAAAGACATTGAGGCACCTACCCTGTCTTGAAAGGTCCCCTCCCACCAGCCCTTCCCAGAAAGTTATACGATGGTTTCCACCCAGAGAGAGGAGGGGGTGAACCACGGACGATGTGGGGCCCAGAAGGGGGTCACTGGGATGGACCTCGGGAAGGGTGGTGAAGGCAGGGCCCAGGGTCCCGGCCAAGCACCCGGCAGAGAGAGAGCAGCCAGATAGCATGAGACGCCTCTGCCGTCTTTTACAATAAATTATGGTGTTTAGGCCCCTAGATAAAATAATGAGTGTTGACGATAGAAAATACGATGCACAGAACCCGGCTCCCACACGCTCTCGTTCACTTGCTGATAAGGTTCTTCTTGCTACGCCAGGCACAGCCACCTGTCAGCTGGGAGCCCTCAGGCTTTGACCTCATGGTTTACAAGTGGCAACAGAGCAGCAGAAATTCAGGGGAGCCCGCGCCCCCCCTCATCTACATGCCTGCTGGGTCCCCAAGCACAGGCCTCCCCACCCACTGGAAGGGAGCTCCAAGCTTTCAGGACTCATTCATCACATCACAGACTTCTCCAGAAGGCGCTCTGGTCCCCTCTCAGGAGACCTGAAGGCCGACTGTGACCAGAGGCTCTGCGCAGCTCACCCTCCCTGGCAAAAATAGACAGCCCTTCCCGGGCTTCTAACTACTTCGTATACCCACTGCCATTTTCATTCCCGTACCTGCAAATCCTGCTTGATAAAATTTTCTAGGATTTTCTTTTGATTGAGGCAGAAAATGAGTGGAGGGGAGAGCGTGCCCAGAAGTCATGAAGTCACAGAAGCCGGTGTGCAGAGGAATCCAAGTGCGTGCGCCTAAAATGGAAAGTTTTGAGGCAGGGGTTTGCAAGAAGTCAAGCCGGCCAGGTGAGCTGGAGGGCGGACCCCTGGACTGTGGCCCCTGGACCGTGGGGGCCTTGAAGGCAGGGCGGCCGATTGATGGCCACACCCTCTCCCAAGGGGCAGTCCCGGACTTCCCTGAGCTCCAGAGCAGCCGTGGGCACTGCTGGCCAGGGTCCGGGGCACTGCGAGGACTCTCCCACCCTGCTGGCCTGCCGCCCTTGACTGCCTGGCCTGGAGGGGTCTGAGGGCAGTGGACGGACACAGCCACTACGACAGGGGAGCTGCCTCGGAGCCGGACGCCCGGGAGGTGAGCAGGCCTGGCCCAGGGAACCTGTCTCTGTTCAGCGGCCACACCCTGAGTTCTGGTCCCAGACAAGAGTTGGGGCCCAGGCTGGGGCCCCAGCTCTCCGCGTCTGCGGTCAGTGATCGGGAGAGAGTGGACAACGCCCTCTCCATCCCAGGTTATCTCACCTAGGCCACACATGAACATCTAGAAAGGTTATGGGATTAGACTTGTGGTCAAGAGAGCCATCGTGCAGGTGGTGAGGCATCATCATTCCCCTCCTGAGCTGGACCCTCAGCGCTACCTTCCCCACCCTTCCGCTCGCCACAGCCCTCAGGGCCCTCGGAGCCTTGTTTTTTCCTCTAAAGGACAGGAACAGAGGCAGGGGGTCGTCGCACAGTCGCAGCCCAGGAGCACAAACTGGCCCTACCCCAGCCAGACATCCCGCGCCTGAAGCCCCTTCAGAGCAGGCGCGGCAACGCCGGCCACAGCCACTAGGTGGCGCCAGGAAACCGCTGGAGACGCCCAAACCCAAACCCAGCCCCAGCTCGCTTCACAGCTCTTCCCCTCTTCGCACGCCGGCCGGTCCCCTCGGCCGCGTCCGCACCCGGGCCTCGATTCACGGCGGAGCCTGGCCCGCGGAGGCGGGGCAGATGCCGGGACATCCTCGTGGAAGGAGCCTAGAGACCGCTTCGGTCCAGGGCGACCTGGAGGCTGGACTTGCGCACCCCAGTATCTGGGGTTATAAAGGTGCCCCCATCAGGTGGGCAGCCCACCCTCCCTACAGGACCTATTGGGGTGAGCCGGTTCCTCCTGGATTGTAAAAGGGAGAGCGTGGAAATAAAACGTGGAGGAGAAAGAGAAGACTTTGTTAGCAGAGCACCTGCTGTGCCCAGCTCTGCCCGTGCCGGCTCTGGGCCGGATTTAGTATTTCTCACCTTTACAGGGATGCGCCTATCACCAACCGTTCCCCACCCTCCCTTCCCAGGCTGCACGGCTCTGGGTGCTGGGAGCTCACTGACAATGGAGCTCACGTCTGACACCAGCCCCAAACCCTCAGCCAGGGCCACCCCATCTGTGTGGGACCACCTCAACCCCAAGGAAGGGCAGAGGTGCTCCCCACTGAGCTGGGCCAGGAGTCATGCCGGAGACCTGGCCCACACCTAACCTGAAGCCTGAGGAAGCTGGGTCCCCAGGACAGGCTCCCCACCCCCACCCCGTCCACCCCTGAACTGCAGCCGCTTCCCTCCCAGCCCACACACCCTGTTGTGAACATAACCGGGAGGCCTGAAAAGAACAGGGGGTTATTAGAGCCCACGCAGACCCGGAATAAAGCTGGCTCTGCACTTCCCGGCTGTGTGATCTTGGGCAAGTCATCTAACCTCTCTGGGTCTCACTGTCTTATCTGTAAAGTGAAGGCACTTGTACCCACCCTGGGGAGTTGCAGCTGTTGGAAACCATCCCCATGAAAGAACAGTCCTGGTATGTAGCAGATCCTCAGTAAACTGCTTATTGGATACTTATCGGCTCTTATTTTTGTACCAGGCCCTCCGCTGATGTTCAAGGGATCCCAGAGATGAATGAGATGTGGCTGCTGGCCTCCAAGAATGACGTTTGGAGAAGATAAGATTCAGGCTTCAAAATTCAGGCGGCATTTTCCTGATGTAAACCGTGCTGGCATTCAAACATTGATTGTGTTTCAGGCTATAAAGATGCTGCAAAAAACAATGAATGTAGCTACCCTTCGTTGAGCATATACTCTGCACCAGGTTCTTCACCTACATTTGTTCGACAGCTGTGTACTGAGGTCCTGGTGGGTGCCAAGTACTCTGCAGGGACCAGGGACTCGGTGAGCAGAACGGTGACTGCCCGCATGGAGCAGACACGCTAGTGAGGAACAGATGACAAAGTCATGACACAGATGCACATGTAATTAAGGTAAGTGCCTCTTCAAGGCACATGGAAGGAGTCAGTACCGAGGTGGGCACCCGAGGGGGGTGGGGAGCATCCGCCCAGATGCAGGCAGCGAGAGGGGGTGTCGTGAGTACCAAATTTTAAAACAATAAGAACCCACTAAAAGTCCGTCTGCTTTTTATTATCACTGCATACCAGCAATTCTGAACAGTGTCCCCCCCCCCGATTCTTTTGTTACTTCTCGACCTCAACAATTGTTTCCATTACTGTTAATTTTTAGTAATATACATGTAAGTTTCAAATTAGTACATTTTCATTACTTATCCCTTAGAAAACATTGTATTCTGCTTGGAAATTAATTGGGAGGATTCCCAGTCAGTGAGCCACTCCCGGGACCAGCTACCCGCGGTCATGTGGATGCAGAATTGTTCACGCTCACTTCAGAGGAATGTTGTGCCTTGAATCCCTATTGCACTGTCCTTCATTTAAACAGCCGGTTTGGAATAAACACTGGTAGCATAGTCCTATGGGACCATTTGGAGTTCCTATTTTTAAAAAAATTCAACTGGGAAGATATCTGAAAGCTGCTAGAATCGATCCTGGAGAGCTAGATGTGGACAGTACCGCAATTTCTGGAATTTCTTGTGAAATGGACTTTTTCCCGATTTCCACCAAACGTATCCTTATGTTTAAGGCTTTCCCTAATTATTTGTGTATCTATTGCTTCGGGTGAGAAAGAACATTTCCAAATAAAAATTAATGAAAAATAGTCTTTGGTTAATTGTGATCAAAGATAAATTGACACATCTGATAAATCTAAGCTACTTTTTGAACATAAAAATATGCAAAGATGAGGGGCGCACGGGTGGCTCAGTCAGCTTAGTGTCTGACTTTGGTTCAGGGCATGATCTCACAGTTTGTGAGTTCAAGCCCCACATCAGGCTCTGGGCTGTCAGCACAAGCCTGCTTCAGATCCTGTCTCTCTCTCTCTCTCTCTGCCCCTCCTCTGTCTCTCTTTCAAAAATAAGTAAACATTTGGGGCGCCTGGGTGGCTTAGTCGGTTAAGCGTCTGACTTTCGCTTGGGTCATGATCTCGCGGTTCGTGGGTTCCAGCCCCGTGTCGGGCTCTGTGCTGACTGCCAGCTCAGAGCCTACAGCCTGTTTCAGTCTGTGACTCCCTCTCTCTCTGACCCTCCCCTGCTCACGCTATCTCTTTCTCCTAGAAATAAATAAAACATTAAAAAAAAATAAGTAAACATTTTTAAAAGTATGCAAAGATCAGGGTTTTTAAAATGTTTTTTATTTATTTTTGAGAGAGAGCACAAGCAGGGTAGGGGCAGGGAGGAGAAGGGGATAGACGATCCCCTGACAGCAGTGAGCCCGTGTGGGGCTCCAACTCCTGTACCGCGAGATCATGACCCATCAAGCCGAAGTCGGCCGCTTAGCCGATTGAGCCACCCAGGCGTCCCGCAAAGATCAGTTTTGACAGAGTCTGACATATCTGTGGAAGGCTGGAAAACAGAAAACGCAATGTTATTATCCATTCCCACAGTAGATGCAAACAGACATTGTTCCCTTTTCTCAAAAAATACATGAATGTAGGGGCGCCTGGGTGGCTTAGTCGGTTAAGCGTCCGACTTTCGCTTAGGTCGTGATCTCGCGGTTCGTGGGTTCGAGCCCCGCGTCGGGCTCTGTGCTGACTGCCAGCTCAGAGCCTGGAGCCTATTTCAGAGTCTGTGACTCCCTCTCTCTCTGACCCTCCCCTGCTCACACTGTCTCTCTCTCTCCTAGAAATAAATAAAAAATATTTTTAAAAAAATACATGAATGTAATTAAAAAGTATGAATCCATTACTTAAAACATTTTATTGCACTATAATATTTGTTTTACTTTATTTTTTACCATGATGATTATGTATATGAAATTCCATAAAAGAAATTTTGTGCTGCATTTTTCATTGGTCACTGTTACTATTCATGTCGTGATTATTATTGAAAATCACGCATAGAAGAGGGACTTTTTTTTTTTTAATCTACTCTCCATATCACATACTCTAAGTATGCCCCTGCCATCAGGAAAGGCTTCCCTTGAGTAAGTAAAACCCCAGCTAAGGCTCGAAGGGTGAGTGGAGATGGCCAGGGAAAGAGGGGTGCTCGGGGCAGAGAGAACATGTGCAAAGGCCCTGTGCCAAGGCAGAGGAAAAACCTCAAAACTGGCACTATGGCAAGAGCAGAGTGGGCAAAAAGGAAAGGCCGCAAGCTGAGACCCCGGAGGGCAGCAGGGGCTATGTGATTGTTATGGGATTTGGTTGAACTCTGAGAAAAAACAAATAAGTGACTTGAATTAGATCACATTTTTTTTCTGTTTCCCCTAAGAAAAGCCCAAAGGTTGGCAGGTGTGTGCATAGCAGTGTTAGGGACCAGGTGCCTTTTTTCTTTTTGCTCCACCTAGCCCCAGTATTAGCTTCCTCCTCATGGTCCAAAATGGCTGCTTGAGCATCAGCCATCACGTGTGCATTCTAGTCAGCAGGAAACAGGAAGGGGCAAAGGAAGCCCCAACCCAAACACACATTAGAACCCAACACCTGCCTGCATCCAGTCAGTCCCGATTTAATCATTTGGCCCATCCCAGCCACAAGGGAGTCTGAGAAATGGAGTCTATTTAAATGGCCTTGTGCCTGGCTATAGGCAAGGGTGCTCTTTCTAAAGAAGAAAGAATGGGGGCACCTGGCTGTTTCAGTTGGTGGAGTGTGAGACTCTTGATCTCAGAGTTGTGACTTCGAGCCCCACATCTGTGTAGAGATTACTTAAAAATAAAAATTTTAGGGCAGCTGGGTGCCTCAGTCAGTTAAGCATCTGACTTGACTCAGGTCATGATCTCACAGTTTGTGAGTTCGAGTTCTGAAACCGATAAGCTTGAGCCCCACTTCAGGTGAGCCCTGCTTCTCTCTCCTTCTCCCTCTCTCTCTCTCTTTCTCTCTCTGCCCCTTGTGGGATTCTCTCTCTCTCTCTGTCCCTCATTCATTGCGCCCTCTCTCTTTCAAAAAAAAATTTTTAATAAAGTAAAATAATATCTTTAAAAAATAAAATAAAGAAGGGAAGTCAAAACCACAATGAGATACCACCTCACACTGGTCAAAGTGGCTAACATTTGTTTTAATGTTTTTAATTTATTTCTGAGAGAGAGAGA
>NW_027528611.1:4240866-4280693 GCF_008692635.1 Crocuta crocuta | reverse complement strand
GGGTTCGAGCCCCGCGTCGGGCTCTGTGCTGGCAGCCAGCTCAGAGCCTGGAGCCTGTGTTCGGATTCTGTGTCTCCCGCTCTCTCTGACCGTCCCCTGTTCACACTCTCTCTCTCTCTCAGAAATAAATAAAACATTAAATAATTTATTAAAAAAAAAAGAATAGTGTCCTACCTTCATTTTAAGATGGTGAGGAATGGCTGGCCAATCGGGGTGGCCTCAGGGAGGCAGGAGGAAGCTCTGGCAGTGGTCCAGCCGCAGTGGCATGGAGGTGAAGTGGATGCAGAAGAAGAGGGTAAGGGAGATATCAAAGATGCCAAGACTGCTCGCTGGAAGGTAGAACAGTTACTGAGGCCAGAGTGAAAGAGAAGCAAGTGCGTGTGTCAGCAAGTGAGTTCAGTTTGGACTTGTGATGTCCGAGGCACCCACAAGACATCCAAGTGGGCGTGTTGGCGGGCAGCTGGACATACAAGTCCAGAGCACAAAGCGCGGTCCACGAGGCAGACAGGAGGGAGGGGTTATGGTGACGAGATGCTATTTAATGCCACGGGCGAGAGGAACACCACGCAGGTGCAAGGGCAGAGGCGGAGCCTGGGAATTCCAGGCTGGGAAGAGAAGGCGGAGAAGGAAACAGAAAGACTGAGGCTCGGATGAACAGAAGAGTGAGCTCTTGTGGAAGCCAAGGGGATGGAGTGTTTGGGGGAGAAAGAGAAGGCCTTCCCTGCCATGGCCTTCCCTGACCTGTACTGCTGCAGAGGCAGGAACATGATGAGAAAACTTGAAGTCGGGAGTCAGCACCTCCCTTTACTGGAACTCAATTCCTCATCTGTAAAATGGGGCCAAGGCACCAACCCTGCTGTGTCGCCACTCTTGTTGCCTCTGCCACACCATTCCTCCCAACTCGGTCTTGGAACCACGGGTTTATTGGAGTAACTATGGCAGGCACCACCAATTGCCCCAATACCCGTTCTCCCTTCTTCCATAGAAATGGACATTTCAGCTGGCTAAAGACTACATTTCCCAGCCTCCTTTGCAGTAAGGGGTGGTCATATGACTGCAGTGAGTTAGTTGTGTTACAGGAGAGGAACCTGAGTTTAGGGAACCTGAATCTTTTAAAATCTGGGGCACCTGGGTAGCTCCATCAGTTGAGTACCTGACTTCAGCTCAGGTCATGATCTCACAGTTCGTGGGTTCAAGCCCCGTGTCAGGCTCTGTGCTGACAGCTCAGAGCCTGGAGCCTGTTTCAGATTCTGTGTCTCCCTCTCTCTGCCCCTCCCCTGCTTGTGCTCTGTCTCTCTCTCTCAAGAATAAATAAACATTAACAAATTTTTATTTGTTTACTTATTATTTTAGAGAGTTCACGAGAGAGCGTGTGAGCAGGGGAGAGGGGCAGAGGGAGAGAGAGAGATTCTCAAGCAGGCTCCAGCTCCACGTGGAGCACCAGGCGGGACTGAATCCCATGATCCTGGGATCATGACCTGAACCAAAATCAAGAGTTGGACCCTCAACCAATTGGGCTGCCCGGGTGCCCTGGGAGCCTGAATCTTTTAAAATGAGATCTGAACAAACTTGCCCTTTGACCTAGACGGAAACACTGTCTTCTAAGGCTGTTTGCTATACAAACCTCTTTGAAGGATGTGCAGAAACACGAGAGACCCACAGATGATTAACTATCTCCCAGCATTGCAGCGATACTGGATTTTGAATGAGCAGTGGTGTAATTATGGCCACCGAGACACAAAGATGAATTGTTAGCAGCTTCCAGGAAAGCTCTCTTTCACCGGATGACGTCATGTCTTGACATGATACTTGCTGACGGGCAGCCATCTTGCGCCGTAAAGAAAAACATGGCTGACCCCTTGGCAATAGTGGAGACAAAGGTGGAAAATAGCCTTAGTACTTGATGATGCTGAGCCGCTCAACCACTACTGGAGTCACTTCCCTTCGCGCCACCTTGTTACAAGAAAGCAGGAATTTCCTCATCACTGAAGCCAGCTGAGTCAAGCGTCAGCCTGATGCACCTTGAATCTTGCTCTGGTACGTGTGCCTTCCTCCTAGAAGTGCCGTGAGGCCATCCAGTGCAAAAGCCCAGGTGAGAAGTACTTCTCCATGAGAGACAGGGCTGGACTCATCCAGGGAAATGCCTAAGACCAGCTCTGTGAAGGGTTTTCCTCGGCCAAAACCACAGATAACAGTACCTTGCCGGCATAACGGAAGAGAACTAAACCAGTCGGCTTCTTGGGGCCCCTTCCAGCCCTGGGCTCTATGGTATGATGCCACCTCCCTCCACACCAGCACGCGCTCCAACATCCCATGAAGAAACTCCAGGGAGGGTCCCCTGCATTTCCACTGGGGTAGTGCCTGCGGAGCGAGGTGTGGGCAGGGGCCGTTCCCCCTCCAGGCTCCGGGGGCGCTTATTCTGCCCACACATGTCACCACTGGAAACCCCAGCAAGGCCCCGAGGATGGCCCTCAGCGGGGAGGCTGCATGACCTTGGCGGTAGGGTTACTCAGAGGGGAGCCCGGATCACCATGGGGGCACATGGCGGTGGGACCCAGAGGAGGAGCGGAGCCGGGTGCCACACTCGGTGATTTCAGGGTGGCTTCGGGCTGTGGGTGACAGATGGTTTATCAGATCAGTTCATCAGGACTAACGGGCTGCTCTGATACCGCCCACGGAACATGCTGGGTGCGGATCTGAACAGTTGAAAGGGAGCTTTCTGGAGACACCAGGTTTTAAGCTAAACATGCATCCAATGCGGGAGATTTCAAGCACCTTGAACAAGCTGCTGGGGCATATCTGGGGGAAACGCAGGGATTTTATCACTCTTCAAATCCTCAACTGACCCTCCTCTCAATTAAATTCAAAAGCAATTATTGAGCACCTGGACTGTGCAGATGAAAAAGACACAAGTACTACCCACTGCTGGCTTGACATCTGGAGGTGGCCGGGATTATCATTTACTTCTCAGCTCGGGCTCCCTTCTTGTGGGCGGCGTTCCAGAGCCGCACCCTCCTCACCCCCAACATCGCTGCTCACCATCTCATCTAGGTTACCCTCCTGCTCCCCCCCGCACCGAGGCCCTCCAACTCAGCTGCGTTAGCCACCCCCTCCTCGCAGAAACTGTCCCCACGTGCATCTTCCCACTCCCCCGACCAAGCCCTGCGCAGCACGATGCCCGGCCCAGGAAACAGGCAGGGCGCATGCGCTGAGAGGAACCGAGGAAGGTGAGCCCCTTCGGGGAGATCCCACGAAAAAGGGACTCCAGGAAGAGATGAACAGAGAGACAGGGCGTCGGGATGGCCTGTCAGGTGGAGGGGAGAGGCATGCAGGAAGACAGGGGCCAGGAGCCAGATGGCAAGGTCACATGGGAGAAGCTTTGGATGTCCTTGGTGCTACAGCGAGGGGTGGCCCCTGGGGATTTCAAGCCGCGAAATTAACCTCATACAGGCTGTGCCTCAGAGATATTGGGGGGTCCGCTCCAAACCACCACAGTAAAGCCAGTCAAATGAATCTGGTTTCCCAGGGATATAAAAGTTATGTTTACACTATACTGCAGTCTGTTAAGTGTGCAATAGCATTATGCCTGAAACAACAATGTACATACTTAATTTAAAAAAATTTTTAACGTTTATTCGTTTTAGAGAGACAGAGCATGAGTAGGGGAGGGGCAGAGAGAGGAGACACAGACTCTGAGGCAGGCTCCAGGCTCCAAGCTGTCAACACAGAGCCTGACATGGGGCTCGAACTCATGAACTGTGAGGTCATGGCCTGAGCAGAAGTCGGAAGCGTAACCAAATGTGCATTCCAGGTGCTCCACGTACCTAGTTAATTTAAAAAATACTTTATTGCAGGGGTGTCTGGCTGAAACGGCGATGCTTGGTCCCAGGGTCATGAGTTCAAACCTCACCTGGTACGTAGAGATTACTTAAAACATATTGCTAAAAAATGCTAACCATCTTCTGAGCTTTCAGCAAGTTGAGATCACTGATCACAGGCATAATAATAATGACTATAATACTAATGAAATATAATACTAATGAAAACTTTTGAAATATTATGAGAATGACCAAAACATCACAGAGAATCATGAAGTGAGCAAATGCTGCTGGAAAAATGATGCCAAAAGACTGGCTTGAGGTGGACCTGCTTGCATCTTTAGTTTGTATAAAACTGCAATATCTTTGAAGCGCAGTAAAGCAAAACACAATAAAACAAAGTATGCCGGTAAAGCTTTATTTGGACAATTGTAACATGCCAGGCACCAGCTTAGATGTTCTACATGTATTTCCTTTTCTATTCTTTTAAAGCAATCTCCGGGCGCCTGGGTGGCTCAGTCGGTTAAGCATCCAACTTCGGCTCAGGTCATGATTTCACAGTTCGTGGGTTCGAGCCCCACGTTGGGCTCTGTGGCTGACAGTTCGGAGCCTGGAGCCTGTTTCAGATTCTGTGTCTCCCTCTCTCTGCCCCTCTTCAGCTCACGTTCTGTCTCTCTCTCAAAAATAAACATTAAAAACTTTTTTTTAAATAAATAAATAATATCTACACCCAATGTGGGGCTTGAACTCACAACCCTGAGATCAAGAGTCACATGCTTACTGACGGAGCCAGCCAGGTGCCCCATGTATTTCCTTCGTTAATCCTCACGCCACCCCCATGAGATAGATATTAGCATCCCATTTGGCTGAGAAACTGAAGCACCACAACCACAAGTGGCAAAGCTGGGACTTGAACGTTGAGTCCCAGCTCCGGCAGGAGTTCGTGTTTAATGAGCATTCACTGTAGGCCACAGGCCTCATAGACAGCATTCCCCTTACCCACCCCAGCCGCCCTTGCTGGGACGCGTCAGAGACCACCTCTATGCTACATGGTCTCTCCCCTGCACTCCTGAAAATGGCATCAATCTTTACTCGGGTAAAACTTTTCAACACATGGCAGGCCCTCAGTACAGGGGGGAGTGGGGAGGGGGGCAGCAGCCATGTGAATGAGTCATCCTGGAAATGGCTCCTTCCAGCCTTCAGGTGACTGCAGCCCTGGCCAACATCTTAACTGCACGCCAAGCTAGAACCACCCAGGTAAGGAGCTTCCAGACCCCCGACTTTTGGAGTGATTTCTTACTCATCAATAGGTACCTAAGACGCACCTCATTCAGGGGCCGGCCCCTCCCGGCTGTGGGACTCTGGGCAACGTTACTACTCTGAGCATCTGGTTTCCTTGGTTCAGACCTTTCTGCTGAACTCCAGATCACAGCACTCGGCAGTCCCCATGAGGGTCCCTCCAGCATGGGCACTTAGCGTGTCTCAAATATCTCTTAAATCTGCTTGACCTGACTATGGCTCAGGCCCTCATCAACTCTCCCTTCAATTACTGAAACAGCGCCCTCACTGATTCTCCTGCCTTGTACAAGGCTGCAAATAACAAAATCCCCACATACCATATAAAGAACGTTAAAACTCAACACCCCAAAGATGAAAAATCCAACTCAGAGGGGCAGAAGACATGAATAAACATTTGTCCAAAGAAGACATCCAGATGCCCAACAGACACATGAAAAGATGCTCAACATCACTCATCATCAGGGAAGCGCAAGTCAAAACCACAATGAGACACCACCTCACACCTGTCAGAATGGCTAAAATCAACAACACAAGAAAAAACAGGTGTTGGCGAGGATGCGGAGAAAGGGAAACCTCCTCGCACCGTTGGTGGGAATGCAAACTGGTGCAGTCACTCTGGAAAACAGTATGGAGGTTCCTCAAAGAGTTAAAAATAGAACTGCCCTGAAATCCAACAGTCACACTACTAGGGTTTACCCACAGGATACAAAACTATGAAGGGATACATGCACCCCTATGTTTATACCAGTAGTATCTACAATAGCCAATTTATTTTATTTTATTTTTTTAAATTTTATTTGAGAGAGAGAGCAAGTGGGGGAGAAAGATGGAGGGAGAGAGAGAGAGGATCTCAGGCAGGCTCCATGCTCAGCCCGGAGCCCCACGCAGAGCTCAGTCTCACGACCATGAGATCACAACCTGAGCCGGAATCAAGAGTCAGACACTCAACTGACTGAGCCACCAAGGCGCCCCTCCCCCCAATAGCCAAATTAATGAAACAGCTCCAGTGTCCATCGATTGATGGATAAAGAAGACGTGGTGTCAGGGCAGCTGGATGGCTTAGTTGGTTAAGCATCCGAATCTTTTTTTTTTTAATGTTTGTTTATTTTTGAGAGAGAGAGCACAAGCAGAGGAGGGACAGAGAGAGAGGGGGACAGAGGATCTGAAGCGGGCTCTGCACTGACAGCAGGGAGCCCAATGCAGGGCTCGAACTCATGAACTGCAAGATCATGACCTGAGCCAAAGTCAGATGTTCAACGGACTGAGCCATCCAGATGCCCCAAGCATCCTACTCTTGATTTTGGCTCAGGTCATGATCCCAGGGTCATGAGGTCTGGCCCCACATCAGCCTCTGCATTGAGCATGGAGCCTGCTTGAGATTCTCTCTCCCCCTCTGCCTCTCCCACCCCACCCCCTGCTCATATACTCTCTATGTAAAATAAAAAACAATAAAATTTTAAGAACTAAAAAGAAAAGATGTAGTCTACATATACAACAGAATATTACCTACCCATAAAAAAAGAATGAAATCTTGCCATTTGCAACAACATGGATGGAGCTAGAGTATTACGCTAAATTACGTAAAATAAGCCTGTCAGCAAGAGACAAATACTGTATCATTTTACTCATGTGTGGAATTTAAGAAACAACAAATGAGCAAAGGGAAANGTTGTACGGAAGTATTGAATCACTATATTGTACACCTGAAACTAATATTACACTGTATGCCAACTGGAATTTAAAATTTTCAAAAGAAATCCCAAAATATCAGCAGATTACACTTGACGGAGGTGGATTTCTCTCTCACCTTCCAGAAGTCCAGGGGCGCCTGGTTAAGCATCTGACTTTGGCTCAAGTCATGATCTCATGAACTCCTGGTTCATGAGTTCGAGCCCTGCTTCAGGCTCTGTGCTGACAGCTCAGAGCCTGAAGCCTGCTTCAGAATCTATCTCCCCCTCTCTCTCTGCCCCTCCCCTGCTCATGCTCTAACTCTGTCTCTCAAAAGAATAAATAAATGTTTAAAAAAAAAGTCCAGAGGCAGGTAGTCCAGGGTTAGTGTGATATATACACCACAGTGCAAGGAACCCAGGCTCTATCTGGTTGCTCTGCGGTGTGTGGTTTTCATTCCCAGTTTCCTCATGGTCTAAAACAGGTGCTGTGCTCCAGCCATCATGCCCACATTCCAGCCATTAGAAAGGAGTAACTGGAGAAAAGTAAAACATCCCTTCCCTTTATTTTTTTGTTTTTATTTATTTCTAGAGAGAGAGAGACACAGCGTGAGGAGGGGAGGGTCAGAGAGAGAGGGAGTCACAGACTGAAGCAGGCTCCAGGCTCTGAGCTGGCAGTCAGCACAGAGCCCGACGCGGGGCTCGAACCCATGAACCGCGAGATCATGACCTA
The DNA here is from genome assembly GCF_008692635.1 of Crocuta crocuta. Classification (NCBI taxonomy): domain Eukaryota; kingdom Metazoa; phylum Chordata; class Mammalia; order Carnivora; family Hyaenidae; genus Crocuta; species Crocuta crocuta. Next base: position 4,273,176 of record NW_027528611.1, on the reverse strand, counting down.
AGCGAAAGTCGGACGCTTAGCCGACTAAGCCACCCAGGCGCCCCAAACATCCCTTCCCTTTAAAAACATTTTGTTTCTCTTCCACTGACCACATCTAGCAAGGGAGGCAAGGGAACAGTCTATTCTGTGGGTCAATTACGTGCTCAACTAAAAATACAGGAACGTTGTACTGGGAGAATGGCATGTAGGACAACCAGTGGTCTTTGCAGTGCCCTCCACGCTGTTGCCCAGTAGACGGGTTTATTATTACTCTTCACTTTTGTTCTTCATTTTAAAAATAATATAGTCTAGGAAGGGGAGGCCGAGCGGAGGGTCACAGAGTTGGTGGCTGTTCCAGAAGTAGACTCCGGAAACACAGCCCCTCTCCACCGTGGCCTCGGTTTTCTCAGCAGGTATCATTTTATAATTGGGGCAATGAAACACATAAACATACAACAAAAGAGCATTCTAGTTTTGACCTAAGTTACAAAAGAAGAATTGAAAGGAAATATTTATAGTTATATCTTTTAAAATAACCAAGAACACCGGCCCCGTGTTTTAAGGAGGCAAACTCTTTCCTGGCTCCGTTCTTGGAATCAGGGAAAATTATCACACCTCCTTTGCACCTCAGGCTCTCTGCCTTGACCCTGTAGAAAAGAGCCTGTTTTCTTCCTTGTAAATAGAAAGCTTTTATTGTCAGGTGATAGTAATAGGAAACTAAAATGGAATATGTTTGAGCTGCTTCGTTTTTAAACGGTGACATAACATGAAAGAAATGCACCGCACCTGAATTTAAGATTTATTCTTTAAGTTACACACAGAATGTTAACAGTGTTAGGCCTGAGTACAAGGGACTTTTCCTATGGGGTTACCTATTTCTGTACCATTTGAACCTTACAAGAAGCATGGATTGCACATATACATGAAGGAAAAAAGACTTAAAATCAAATATAGCCTATGGGGCTCAGTCGGGTGAGTAGTCTGACTCTTGATCTTGGTTCAGGTCGTGATCTCACGGTTCATGTGATCAAACTCTATGTGGGGCTCAGTGCCGACAGCGTGAAGCCTGCTTGGGATTCTCTCTCCCTCTTTCTTTGTTCCTCCCCAATTTGCTCACTCTCATTCTCTCTCTCAAAATAAATAAATAAACATTTAAAAAAATCAGACATATTGGGTGCCTCAGTCGGTTAACGACTGAGTCTTGGTTTCAGCTCAGGTCATGATCTCACGATTCGTGAGTTCAAGCCCCACACATCAGGCTCTGCACTGACAGTGCGGAGCCTGCTTGGGATTCTCTCTCTGTTCCTCCTGCGTGCTCCTTCTCTCTCTTAAAAATAAATAAAGTATTGGGGCGCCTGGGTGGCTTAGTTGGTTAAGCGTCCGACTTTCGCTCAGGTCATGATCTCGCGGTTCGTGGGTTCGAGCCCCGCGTCGGGCTCTGTGCTGACTGCCAGCTCAGAGCCTGGAGCCTGTTTCAGTCTGTGACTCCCTCTCTCTCTGACCCTCCCCTGCTCACGCTCTCTCTCTCTCTCTCCTAGAAATAAAAAAGAAAAAAAATTAATAAAAAAAATAAAGTATTAAAAATGCTGAATCAGGGAGAGATTATTTAAAAATATTTTAAAAAATGAAATACAGACTATACTCTCTCTTAATAAAATAGGTGCTCATTATAGAAAACACAGAAATATAAAAAGAGATAATTTTAACTACCCACAATTTCACCCTTCAGAAGAGAATCCCACTGGTAATAGGTGTGATGCCTTCAATCTTCTAACTCAGAATCATTCTGCATGTAGTGTTTCCAACATTTGTTACGAGGATTTTCAAGCAGACAGCAAAGCAAAGAGAATTGCTCAGTGACCACACGTTCCCCCTAGATTCTCCCATTAACACTGTACTATAGTTGTGTTATTGCACAGTTATCCAGCTGGACATAGATGGTTTTTTAAATTATCATCCAGGAATAGTGACCACTTTTGGTGTGCAGTTTCACAATTTTTACACGTATACACATCTGTAATCGCCACCATCAGGATTCAGAACAGTTCCATCATCCCCAAATAATTCCGTCACCCCCTTGTAGGCATGCTTTCCCCCACCCCTAAGCGCTGGGACCCACTGATCTGTTCTCATCACCATTATCCTAGAATGTCACGTAAATTGAACCATACAGCGTGTGTCCTTGGAGACTGGCTTCTTGCGATCACGGTATGTGGAACAAGAGAGTGCTCCTTAGGAGCACTTAAATGTATAAAGCAAATCTTTACAGGTGTAAAGGAGGGATTGACAGTAATACAATAATTGTTAGAGGACTTTAACACTCCACTTACATTAATGGATAGATCATCCGGACAGAAAATCAATAAGGAAATATTGGCCTTAAATGATATATTAGACCAGATGAACTTGGTAGATTTATACAGAACTTCCAACCAAAAGCAGCAGAGTACACATTCTTCTCAAGAGTACATGGAACATTCTCCAGGACCGTATGAGGTCACAAACAAGTCTCAATAAATGCAAGAAGACTGAAATTATATCAAGCATCTTTTCCAAGCACAAGGGTACAAAGCTAGAAATCAATTACAAGAAGAAAACTGAAAAAAACGCAAGCACATTAAGAATAAACAACACGCTACTAAACAACCAATGGGCCAAAAAAAAAGAAATCAAAGAAGTTTAAAAAGTGTCTGGAAACAAATGAAAATGGAAACACGACTCTCCAAAATCTATGGGCTGCAGCGAAAGCAGTTTTAAGAGGGAAGGTCATAGCAACGTAGGACTACATCAAAAAATAAGACAACGTAGGACTACATCAAAAAATAAGATTCTTACATAATCTCACTTTATACCTAAAGGGACTAGAAAAAGAAGAGCAAACAAAGCCCAAAGTTAGCAGAAGAAAGGAAATAATAAAGACCAAAGCAGAAATGAAGGAAATAGAGACAAAAACAAAAATAAACAACAAAACAAAAACAGCACACACACAACAGAAAAGATTAATGAAACTAAAAGACGGTTTTTTGAAAACGTAAACAAAATCAATAAACTTCTAATCAGGCTCATTAAGGAAAAAAAAGACAGAGAGAGAGGAGGGGCGCCTGGCTGGCTCAGTCAGTGGAGCATGCAACTCTTGATCTCTGAGTTGTGAGTTCAGGCCCCATGATGGGTGTAGAGATTGCTTACAAATAAAATCTATTAAAAAACAATTAGGGGCACCTGGGTGGCTCAGTCAGTTAAGTGTTTGACTTTGGCTCAGGTCATGATCTCACAGCTTGTGGGTTCGAGCCCCGCGTCGGGCTCTGTGCTGACAGCTAGCTCAGAGCCTGGAGCCTGCTTTGGATTCTGTGTCTCCCTCTCTCTCTCTACCTCTCCCCTGCTCATGCTCATGCTCATGCTCTGTCTCTCTCTCTCTCTCTCTCAAAAATAAATAAAACATTAAAATTTTTTGAAAAAATAAGAAAAACGAGAAAAGACCCAGTAAATAAAATCAGAATTAAAAGAGAAGTTACAACTGATACCACAGTGATACAAAGGATCATAAGAGACTACTATGAACAATTATAAGCCAACAAATAGAAACACCTAGAAGAAATGAATAAAAAGGGGCAAGAGAGAAACACTCCAAAGCAGATACCCCTAAGTCCAGGACAGATACTCTGTCTCCCTCTCTCTCTGCCCCTTCCTCACTTGTGTTCTGTCTCTCTCTCTCTCTCTCTCTCTCAAAAATAAATAAAGATTTTTAAAAAATTTTAATACCACCAATGGCATTTTTCATATAGCTAGAACAAAGGATCCTAGAATGGAACCACAAAAGACCCCTAACAGCCAAAGCTATTTCTCAAATCTTTAGAAAGAGAACAAAGCTGGAGGTATCAAAATATACTACAAAATATACTACAAAGTTATGCTAATCAAAACTTTACGGCACTGACATGAAAACAGACACATAGACCAATGGAATAGAATAGAAAGCCCACATACACGGTCAATTATGTGGCCTCCTATGATAAAGAAGGCAAGACGTACCATGGGTGAAAGACAGTCTCTTCTACAAACGATGTTGGAAAAATCGGACAGCCTCATGCAAAAGAAACTGAACCCCTTTCTTACACCGTACACACAAATGAACTCAAAATGGATTAAAGACTTGATGAGACCTGAAACCTTAAAACTCCTAGAAGAGAACATGGGCAGTAAGCAATTTGACATTGGTCTTAACAATATTTTTTTGGACCAGTCTCCCCAGGCCAGGACAACTAACACTAAAATAAACAAATGGGACTACATCAAACTAAAAAGCTTTTTCACAGTGAAGGAAATCATCAACAAAACGAAAAGGCAACCTATGGAATGGGAGAAGATGTTTGCAAATCATACATCCAATAAGGGCTTAATATCTAAAATATATGAAGAGCTTACACAGCTTTAATATTTAAAAAAAAATAATAAACCTAATTAAAAATTGAGCAGAGGACTCAAATAGACATTTTTCTAAAGAAGATATCCAGATGGCTAACAGGCACATGAAAAAATGCTCAACATTAATCCTCAGGGAAATGCAAATCAAAACTAAATTGAGATATCGCCTCACACCTGTCAGATTGGCTGTGATCAAAAAGAAAACATTACAAGTGCTGGTGAGGGTGTGGAGAAAGGGGAACCCTCGTGCGCTGTCGGTGGGAATGTAAATTGGTGCGGCCGCTGTGGAAAATAGTATGGAGGTACCTCAAAAAATTAAAATGGGGGGCACCTGGCTGGCTCAGTCGGTGGAGCGTGAGACTCTTAATTGCGGGGTTATGAGTTCAAGCCCCACGATGGGTATAGGGATTGCTTAAAAATAAAATCTTTTATTTTATTTTTTTAAATAAAATCTTTTTAAAAAACGAAAACACCAGTTTGAAGAGATACATGCACGCCTGTATTCACTGAAGCATTTTTTACAACGACCAAGATGTGGAAATCACTTTAGTGTCCATCAATAGATGAATGGATAAAGATGTGAGACATACATATAGATATGATATATACATATATACACATGTACATGTATATATATGATACATACACACACAATGGAATAACACTCAGCCACTCTTTTTTCTTTTAATTAAAAAAAAAATTTTTTTTAATGTTTTATTTATTTCTGAGAGAGACAGAGACCACGTGAGCAGGGGAGAGTCAGAGAGAGAGGGAGACACAGAATCCAAAGCAGGCTCCAGGCTCTGAGCTAGCCGTCAACACAGAGCCTAATGCGGGGCTCGAACCCATGAACCGTGTGATCATGACCTGAGCCGAAGTCGGACGCTTAACCGACTGAGCCACCCAGGCGCCCCTTTTCTTTTAATTTTTTAATGTTTGTTTATTTTTGAGAGAGAGACAGAGCATGAGATGGGGAGGGGCAGAGAGACAAGGAGACACAGAATCTGAAGCAGGCTCCAGGCTCTGTGCTGACAGCTCAGAGGGCTTGAACCCACGAACTGTGAGATCATGACCTAAGCCAAAGTCGGACGCTCAACCGGCTGAACAATCCAGGTGCCCCTTTGCCACTCTTTGAGGAAGATAGGGTCACGGCTACAGCGGAGTGTCGGAAGCCCCACTCCTGACTCCTGACTCACTGCTGTTCACTCTTGCGGAGGAACAAGTGGGTCAGGCAGCTGGCCACAGCTGTGGCTTTTATTTATTTATTAAAAAAAATTTTTTTTAATGTTTTTTAAAATGTATTTCTGCGCACGTGCGAGACAGACAGACAGACAGACAGCATGAGCAGGGGAGGTTCAGAGAGACAGGGAGACACAGAATCTGAAACAGGCTCCAGGCTCTGAGCTGGCTGTCAGCACAGAGCCCAACACGGGGCTCGAACCCACGAACCGTGAGATCATAACCTGAGCCCAAGTCAGACGCTCTATTGACTAAGCCACCCAGGCGCCCCGCCGTGGCTTTTAAAGACACCGGGAAGACACCCATGGAACCAGAGTTGGGAATTCACCGAATTAGAATGACTCTAACCAGCCGCAACGTAAAATCTTTGGAGAAGGTATGTGCTGACTTGATCAGAGGCACAAAGGAAAAGAATCTCAAAGTGAAAGGACCAGTTTGGATGCTTACCAAGACTCAGAATCATGACAAGAAAAACTACTTGCGGTGAAGGTTCTAAGACTTGGGTGAGGATTCACAAGCGACTTGCTGATTTGCACAGACCTTCGGAGATCGTTAAACAGATTACTTCCATTAGTATTGAGCCAGGGGTTGAGGGTGAAGTCACCATTGCAGATGCTTAAATCAACCTTTTTAATACATTGATTATCAGTTAAAAAAAAAAAGAAGGAATAACAGCCAAAAAATTGAAATTTTGCCATTTGTGACAACATGGGTGGACCTAGAGGGTGTTATGCTAAGTGAACTAGGTCACACAGAGAAAGACGAATATTGTGTGATTTCATTTATATGTGGAATCTAAAAACACAAAACAGGGGAGCCTGGGTGGCTCAGTTGTTTGAACATCCGACTTTGGCTCAGGTCATGATCTCACGGTTCGTGGCTTCGAGCGTCGGGCTCTGTGCTGACAGCTAGCTCAGAGCCTGGAGTCTGTTTCAGATTCTGTGTCTCCCTCTCTCTCTGCCCCTCCCCTGATCATGCTGTGTTTCTCTCTGTCTCAATAATAAATAAACATTAAAAAAATGTTTAAATAAATAAAAATAAAAACACAAAACAAATGAATGGACAAAAATAGAAACAGACTCTTAGGAAGCAAATTGTTGGTTACCAGAGTGGGAGAGGTGGGGGGTAGGTAAAATAGGCAGAGAGGTTTAAGAGGTACAAACTTGTCGTCATAAAGTAAATAAGTCCTGGGGATATAAGGGAATATAGTCAATATAGTCAATGGTATTGTAATAACTTTGTACGGTGAGAGACAGCAACTAGACTTATCACGGGGATCGTTTCATAACGTATAAAAATATCACATCACTAGGATGTTCACCGTGATGTATGATGAAAAAAGATATTGTAGGGGTGCCTGGGGGGCTCAGTCACTTATGCGTCTGGCTTCGTCTCAGGTCATGATCTCACAGTCCGTGGGTTCGAGCCCTGCGTCAGGCTCTATGTTGACAGCTCAGAGCCTGGAGCGTGCTTCGGATTCTGTATCTCCCTCTCTCTCTGCCCCTCCCCTACTCACTCTCTGTCTCTCTCTGTCAAAATAAAATAAAGACATAAAAAAAATTTTTTTAAAAGATACTGTATATCAAGTATACAAGGAAGGGAGGGAAGCTAGGAGGGAGGTAACGAGAATAAGAGACATTTTGTTCATTTTTACTGCTGAGTAGTATTCCGTAAATGAACCACAGTTCATTTACCCACCCTTCCAATTCGGGTTCCTTCCAGTTTTGGGGGGGATTCTGAATAGACCTGCTACTACCATTCTTGTACAGCTTTTGTGTGGATGAAAGGTTTCATTTCTCTAAGATAAATACCCAGGAGCGAGACTGCTGGGTCATGGCGGGTTTAGTTTGCATTTGCTCGGTGGTGAAGGATGTTGAACATCTCTGCGTGTGCTCATTTGGCATCTGTATTTCCTCTTGGATGAAGTAAGTGTCTGTTTAATTCTTTTGCCATTTAAAATTGATTGGTCATTTTCTTACTGTTGAGTTTTACGAATTTTTTACATATTCTGGATAAAGGTCTTTGGTCAAATATATAGCTTGTAAATACTGCCTCTCAGCCTATAACTTGTCTTTTCATTTTGTTTGTGTCTTTCATAGACATCATTAAGAAATTGATAACGTTCAGCTTACCAGTTTTTTTCTTTCCTGGGTCATGGTTTTAGTGTCATATTTAAGAACTCTTTGACTAACCCCAGGCCACGGAGATTTTCTCCTCTGTTTTCTTCCAGACATTTTATGGCTTTAAGTTTTGGATATGGTTCANTTTTTGCATAGAGGTGTCTACTTGCTCCAGCACTGTTTGTTGGGAAAGTATTAGCATTTTTATGAAAGTCAATTGGACATATTTGTGTGTGTCTATTTCTGGACTCTATTCTATTTCGCTGATCCATTCACTGTGTCCATTCCCCTGAACACTCATTCTTTTTTTTCAATTTTTAAAAATATTTATTCACTTTTGAGAGAGTGTGAGTGGAGGAGGGGCAAAGAGAGAGGGAGACACAGAATCCGAGCCAAGTTCCAGGCTCCGAATTGTCAGCACAGAACCTGATGTGGGGCTCGAACTCATGAGCTGTGAGATCATGACTTGAGGCAAAGTCAGAGAGAGGCTCAACCTACTGAGCCACCCAGGCGCATTCTTTTTTTTTTTTTAATGTTATTCTAACATTTTTTAAATGTTTATTTATTTATTTATTTTTAATGTTTTATTTATTTCTGAGAGAGAGAGACAACATGAGCAGAGGAGGGTCAGAGAAAGAGGGAGACACAGAATCCGAAGCAGGCTCCAGGCTCTGAGCTAGCTGCCAGCACAGAGCCCAACGCGGGGCTCGAACCCACCAACCGTGAGATCATGACCTGACCCGAAGCTGGACGCTTAACCAACTGAGCCACCCAGGCGCCCCAATGTTTATTTATTTTTGAGAGAGAAAAAAAACAGGCTGGGGAAGGGCAGAGAGAGAGGGGGACAGAGGGTCCGAAGTGGGCTCTGTGCTGACAGCTGTAAGCCCAATGTGGAGCTCAAACTCACAAACCGTGAGATTGTGACCAGAGACAAGATCACTCAACCGACTGAGCCACCCAGGCGGCCCATGAACATTCTTGATCGCTGTTATAGGTTCCGTTGTAGTAAGTCCTAAAATCAGAGAACTCCTTCAATTTTATTCTTCTTTTCCAAAATTGTTTGAGCTTTTCTAGTTTCTCTGCCTTTCCATTTAATTTTACAATCAGCTTGTCCATAGCTACAAAAATTCCTGCTGGGGTTGGATTGGAAGTATGTTAAAAACCTATAGATGGCTTTTATGGATTGAACTGTGTTCCCCCCACCTCCCAACCAAAGATATGTTGAAGTCCTAACCCGGCCCAAATACATCACCTCAGAACGTAATTTTAGTTGGAAATAGGTCCATTGTAGATGTGGTTAAGATGAGGTCATAGTGTAATAGGGGGAGTCCTTAATCCAATGTGATGGAGGTCCCTGCAGGAGAAGAGACACAGACATACAGAAAGAACGCCATTGCCAAGGGGGGGCAGATGCTAAAGTCCTGTAGCTGCAGGCCAAGAACACCAAGGATTGTGGGCAAACCAGCAGAAGCTGGAAGAGGCAAGGAAGGATCCTCCCCTAGAGGCTTCAGAGAGAGCAATCGTATCATTGATTTTAGACCTCTAGCCTCCAGAACTGTGAGACAATAAATTTCTATTGTTTTAAGCTACCCAGTTTGTGGTACTTTATCAAGGCGGCCCTAGGAAATGAGCACAATCAATACGGAGAGAACTGACAGCTCTACTCTTTTGGGTTTTCCAATCCATTAACATGGTATATTCCTGTTTGTTTGTTTGTTTTTATTTTAGAGAGAGAGTGAGCAGGAAAAAGGAGCAGAGGAGGGAAGGGAGGGAGAGAGGGAAAGGGAGAGAGAGAGAGAGAGAAAGAGAGTGAGTCATAAAGAGGCTCCACACTCAGTTCAGAATCCAATGAGGGGCTTGATCCCATGACCTTCGACCCTGGGATCATAACCTGAGGTGAAATCAAGAGTCGGAGTCTCAGCTAACTGAGCCATCCAGGCATCCCCATTCTTGTTTATTTATATCTTGGTTTCTTCCATCACTGTTTCATAGTTTTCAGCATAGATACCGTGTATATGTTTTGTTAAATTTATACTCGTCTTTCTTTCTTTCCTTCTTTTTTCCTTCCTTCCTTCCTTCCTTCCTCTCTCTTTTTCTTTCTTTCTGGAGCTGTTATAATAGTATTGTCTTCTTTTTTTTTAATAAGTTCTTTTTTTTAATTTTTTTAATGTTTTATTTCTGAGAGAGAGAGAGAGAGACAGCGTGAGCAGGGGAGGGTCAGAGAGAGAGGGAGACACAGAATCCGAAATAGGCTCCAGGCTCTGAGATGTCAGCACAGAGCCCGACAAGGGGCTCAAACCCACAAACTGCAAGATCATGACCTGAGCCGAAGTCGGACACTTAACCGATTGAGTCACCCAGGCGCCCCTAATAAGTTCTTTTTTTAAAGTTTATTTATTTTGAGAGAGAGACAGAGAGAGCACACAGGGGAGGGGCAGGGAGAGAGAAAGAATCCCAAGCAGGCTCCACACAGAGTCCAATGTAGGGCTTGAAACCACAAACCATGAGATCATGACCTAAAACTAAGAGCTGGGTGCTTAACTGACTGAGCCACCCAAGCACCTGTAATAGTATTGTCTTTTTGTTTCCCAAGTGCTCATTGCTACCATATAGAAATAAGATTTTTGTGTGTTGACCATGTACTTTGCAGACATGATGAACTCAGTTATTACTTGTAAGAGTTTTAGAAATCTTTTTCTTTTCTTCTTTTTTAAGATTTCATTGGGGCACCTGGGTGGCTCAGTCAGCTGAGGGGCTAATTTCAGCTCCGGTCCTGATCTCACTGTTGGTGAGTTCCAAGCCCCGCATCAGGCTTGCTGCTGTCAGCTCAGAGCCCACCTTGGATCCCTGTCCCCCTCTCTTTGTCCCTCCCTGACTCACACTCGCTCTCTCAAAAATGAATAAACACTTTTTAAAAATAGATAATTATTTGGCGGGGGGCACCTGGGTGGCTCAATCAGACTCTCAGTTTGAACTCAGGTCATGATCTCACAGTTTTGTGAGTTTGAGCCCTGCGACTGGTTCTGTGCTGGCAGCCAGGAACCTGCTTGGGATTCTCTTTCCTGCCCCTCCTTTGCTTGTGCAGTCTCTCCTCAAAAAAAAAAAAAAAAAAAAAAAAAAAAAAAGAAAAAAAAAAGATTTTATTTTTATCATTTATTTATTTTCCTTTGATAGTTTATTGTCAAGTTGGTTTCCACACAATACCCAGTGCTCATCCCAGTATTTTAATTTTTTTAACATTTATTTTTTAAATATTTTTAATTTACATTTATTTATGTTTGAGAGATGGAGAGAGATAGAGCACACAAGTAGGGGAGGGACAGAGAGAAGGAGACACAGAATCCAAAGCAGGCTCCACTCAGAATCTGACGCCAGGCTCGAACTCACAAACTGAGATCATGATCTGAGCCGAAGTTGGACACTTAACCGACTGAGTCACCCAGGTGCCCCGTTTTTTTAACACTGAGAGAGAGTATGTGCATGTGCACTAGCAGGGGAGGGGCAGAGAGAGAAAGAGAAAGAGAGAGAGGGGAGAGAGAGAATCCCAAGCAGGCTCTGCACTGCCAGCACAGAGCTGGATGTAGGGCTCGATCTCGCAAACTGTGAGATCATGACCTGAGCCAAACTCAAGAGTCAGACGCTTAACCAACTGAGCCACCCAGGGGCCCCTTAAATATTTTATTTTTAAGTAAACTCTACACTCAACGTGGGGTTCAAACTTACAACCCCAAGATCAAGAGGCACAGGCTTTTCCCACCGAGCCAGCCAGGGGCCCGAAGGTCTAGAAATCTTTAAGCACTTTTGATGGCGTTTACACTCTTTGAAAAAAAAGACATTAATTGCTATAAAACATTCCATGATACTTCCCTCTTTAGCAATTACCTCCTGCTGGATATTTACATTGTTTCCTTGTATTATTATTACTATTATTAATGATGGAGTGAATTTGATTATGAGACATAAATCTCTGACCTCTCTTTTGAGAGGAAAGATTCCTAGAAATGGGATTAGCAGGTCAAAGGGCTGGGCCCTCCTCAAGTACTACACAGGGCTCAGCTGCTTTCCAGAAAGGTCAAATCAACTCATTCCCATCAGCGACATGTGCGAGCACTCAGTGCGCTGAAACGTTGCCAGCCCTGGAAATGATCATTTTAAAGCTCTTTGCCATTTGATAGGAGAAATGCAGTGTTTCCCTTGTGTTTTAAAGTAATCCTTTCTAAAATCCCAACCTCTGCTGCCCCTGCTAGAAACCGTCCATGGCTCCCTATTACTTTCAGAATAAAGCCCATGGCTCCAGCTGTCGGGTGGGCACCCCAATGTCAGCTGCCCTTTACTCTCGTTGTCAAATTCTGTGGCTTCGTTTTCCGACCCTGCACTACAGCATGGCTGGCTATGTCTGAAACGTACCGCAAAAGTGCCTTCCCTCCAAGACTCTGTCCATCCTGTCTGCTCTGCCCAGAATTTGGCCTGTTTACCCCTCCCCTAGGTACCCAAGAGAAGCTGAGTGTTGGATCTGGAGCCAGACTGTGTTCCAGCCCAGCTCTGCTGTGTGGCCCTGGGAAAGCTATTCAACCTCTCTGTGTCTCTGTCACTGCAATTGTAAAATAGCGGTAAAAATAGCAGCCACTTCAGAGGGTTGCTGTAAGATTAAAGAGTTAAATAACAGTACATCAGAACTCAGTCAAGGGATGCCTCGGTGACTCAGTCAGTTAAGGGTCTGACTTCAGCTCAGGTGATGATCTTGCAGTTTGTGAGTTCGAGCCCCACATCAGGCTCTGTGCTATCAGCATGGAGCCCGCTTGGGTTCTTCTGTCCCCCTCTGTCTCTGCCCTTCCCCGGCTCGTGCTCACACTCAATCTCTCAAAAAATACATAAACTTAAAAAAAGGGAGAGAGAAGAAAAAGATCTGTGTCTGCCAACTGAGAAGTATTTCTTTTATTTTTTTTTAATGTTTAGTCATTTTTGAGAGAGATAGAGTGAGAGTGGGGGAGGGGCAGAGAGAGAGGGAGACACAGAATGTGAAGCAGGCTCCAGGCTCTGAGGTGTCAGCACAGGGCCTGACGCGGGGCTCGAACCCACAAATGGTGAGATCATGACTTGAGCCGAAGCCGGACGCTTCACCGACTGAACCACCCAGGCGCCCCGAGAAGTATTTCTTTTAAAGATTTTAAGTAATCCCTACACCCAAACTTTCAACCCCGAGATCAAAAGTCGCACGTTCCACCGAATGAGCCAGCCAGGCGCCCCACTTGAGAAGTATGAATATATCTTAGCTAGTACGATTATTACTGTTATTCATAGCTGCCCCCCACCACGCTGGCCGGTCACCCCCAGGAAACAGCCCACATCACTACTCATACTCCGTTGCGTTGCTCCTTAAATGCGTGAGCCTCAAGTTTCCCGTCGAAACGAAGCTAACAACCCCACACTTGTTCAGACTCCCTGACGATGTGAAGATCTAATAGGTATCCAAGCGCTTTGTAATGCTGTGTATCATCTCTGCGCACCCCACTCTTGGAAGGAAAGAGCAGGATGGTGACAGGTGCAATTCACCGCGTGCCGAGCCCTGGGCACATTTAGCGCACGTCCCGCAGTGCAGCGGTCAGCGCCCTGGCAGGAAATGGAACCCAACCTGGAGGCTTCAAGAGGCTTTAATGGCGAGGTGCTGGTGGGGTGAAGAGGATCTGAGGAGGGGTGTGTCCACCGGCCCCAGCAGCGGCGGGGAGTCACTGTGACTGCAGGGCTGGGAAGGCAAGGGGCCGATGGGCGGGGAGCTTGAAAATCAAGGAGAGTCACGGAGGGACACAGCTGCAGCCAGACCAGGGGCCCCAGCAGGGCCCAGGCTTGGGAAGGGGTGCCCCTACTTCTCCTTCCCTCGGATCTCCTTAGAGTGCGTGCGTCCCAACAGAAAGCCAGCTGGCAAGGGGGCCCAGGCACAGAGCCAGTCGGAGCTCGGATGGATGAGGGAGAATAACAAGCACAGGGTAGGATTACTGTCCACCACCACCTTCCATTTCGCAGATGAGAAGACAGAGGCCCAGAGATAGGAAGAAACTTGCCCGCTGTTACAGAGCCGGGAGAGGAGAGCGAGGCTCAGAGACGACGATGGTCCCTGGGCCCAGCCTCCTGGGACAGGCTTGTGGGCCCCTGGCGCCAGCAGCACGCAGGGCGGCAGCACCCAGGCGCTGCCGCCACCCTCCTCTCCTCCCTCCCTCTCACTGGTCACTTGTCCCTTCTCACTTGTCTGCCTCGGCCTCCGTGAAGGCTCCGGGCTCTCTCCTTCCTGGGTCTCTCCGTTTCCGTCTCCACTTTCTCTCTCTGTTCTCCCAATTTCTTAGCCTTCTTGTCCCCGGCTTTCGGTCCGTCCGCATTTGTCTCCTACATGGCTGGCTTCCGTCCGCCCCGCCTAGAGCTCGGCTGCTCTGCAATTCTCCTCTGGGCTGTCCCCCGTGCCCCACAGTCGCCCATCTCCGCCACGGGCACCCAGTCCCTGCACGCCCCGCCTCCTGTCGCCGGCCCGTCCCTCCGCCCCTGCGGCTCGGTGGCAGGGCCCGGGGGCGGGGACAGTAGGGCTGGCGCGGCGCCCGGCCTGAGTCACACGCATGAGGCAGCGTGAGTCAGGCGCGGAGGGAAGTCCCTACGGAAGGGGCTTTCGGAGCCGCAATGGAATCACAGGGAAAGAGAAAGTGTTCGGACGTTCCTTTGACACAGTGACCTTGTGTGAGCCCAGGGCGGACACACCCCCAACACCCTACCCGCAGACAACAACACGCACACCCCCAGCCCACCACTCTGGGTGTGCAGTCAGGGTCCAAGGGGGTGGGTGCCGGGGGCGCTGTCTCTTCCCTGCGCCTCCTCCAGGCAGTCCCTCTCCCAGCGTCTGTGCACAAGGCCTGGCCAGTGCCCCCCACCCCCACCCCCGCNGTGGACCCCACACCCATCCTCCCCCCCTCCCCTCCCCCACGGCGCAGACATGGTGTCAGGAAGGCCCCCTTGCTGGTCCGACGGGTCACCCTGTGGAGTCCCGTGGGGTGGCAGGGGCTGGGCAACTTCGGGTCCTACCGGGTCAGAACACCCCCTTCCTTCCTCAGGCACTCCTCCTGACCCTCTGAGACTGGCCTAGGATCAAATCGGCTGGATTCAATTAAACACATTTGTACTGAACACCTATAATAAAATCCAGTGCCAGACTCTGAAAACCTGGGAGAGGACCAAGAAGACCATGAACAAAATACGTTGATGCCTGCTCTTCCGGAGCAGATATTGGGGAGTGGAGGAGAGACAACAAATGAAAAGCCAAGGATCTAAACCGGCACTGTGCGCCGAGAGAGGATGGGAGGCACGTATGCAATGTTAGCTTTTCCAGCGGCCATATTAAGACGGTCAAAAGAAATACACGAAATGAACTTTAATAATCTGTTTCATCTAAAGCTGCTCAAGTATTACTGTTTCAATGTATAATCAGGATACCAAAAAAATTAGTATTGCTATGGGTTATTTTGCACTAAGCCTTGGAAATCCACAGTACTTGGTACTTCTAGTGCATTTCAGTTCTGACTCCCCATGCTTCAGGTGCTAAGTCGTCACCTGTGCCTGGTGGCAGCAGTAATAGGCAGCACAGTCTAGATGTCAGATAAAGNAGGGTTACGGGGCGGGGAGAGCAGGGTGGGGGAGGGGTAGGATTCAGAGAACGGAGACCCCTAGATATTCTGAATCCAAGTCACCTGACCTTACTGAACCCCAGTGTCCTCATGTACAAAATGGAGGCGTGATGCCTCCCTCCTATCTGGGAGTAAATGAGGACTCATTAAATGCTATTTTTGTCCCCACCCCTCCAGCCGTCTGTACCAGTGGCCGGGGCACAGGCTCCCAGTCTGAGTCACACCCCAACACCCCCAACACTTAATGGCCACAGAAGGCAGACTAGCTCCCGACCGCCCCCTCCCCCCACACTCTCTCCACTTTTATCGGTTTCTACCCCTTGCTACAGCAAGATACTTCATCTCTTTGGACCTCAGTTTCACTGTGGGATGGATGCTTAGAGCTCTTGAGAGAAAAAAGTACTGCAGACTTCTGGGGACCAAGCCACTGCTTAAGCTGGACACAGGCCAATGTCAAGGTAGATGGGGGCACCAGGTGCCAACCTCATGATACTGGAAAGGTGAATTCCCTCTTTGAGAACCAGTAGAAGGATTTCTGCCCACAAAAGGCATCCCGCTCACAAAAACCCCTCCCACCCAGGCCAAGAAGGCCAGGAAAAGGCATAGGAACCACAGGAGTCACCCAGGAGCCCCGAGCCAAGGGGTTGCCGTGGGAGAACTTCTAGATCACCTCTGTACACCCCACCTTCAGGGCAGGTAGGCCAGCGGGCCCACGAGCCCACGGGAAGTTCCAGGTTCAACCATTAGCCCCCTCCTGGGGGGCTCCGGGGCTCTGAGGAGGCCCTGGCAAGGCTGGAAGTGGGGGATGGGCGCAGGCCCAGAAGTGGCCCAGACAAAGGAGGCGGCAGGGTCTGGGCTTGGGATCCAGACGGCCCTCACCCCTCACCCCACCCCCAAGGCCTGGGAATTGGCAGGGCACCCTGGATGGTGACCCAGAAACCTGGCTGTCAGCAGCTCCTGCCTGGCGCTGCCCACACTGAGCCCCACTGCTTCCCGCAAGAGTCGGGGCCCGGGCAGCCGCCAGCGAGGCAAGCCTTTGGATTCTCTCTGCCCACCGGCTCCCTGCGCTACTCCAGAGACCCACCCCAGGCGCTCGCTCCAAGGTGGCGCACACCCTAGTCGCTGTATTTCCTGTCCTCCAGACCTCAAAGTGGGGAATGGGGAGGGGGTGTCCAAGCCCAGGTTCACCATCAGACTGCCACTGTCCACCAGGGCCAGTCAGGGATTCAAGGCCCAGAGGACCACCGACCCCAGGGTGGCTGGATTCCTAGAAAGTAAGAAAGGAAGACTAAGAACGGCGCCATTCAATTCTCAATAAGGAGGAGGCCCGGGAGGACCTACGACCCCCAGGGCTTCAGGGAGTGGGAGAGAGGCCTGGCGGCTGCGGGTGAGCAGGGAGCAACGAGGTTTAAGCTGGCGGGANCTACCTCCCCTCCCCCAGCCTGCTTCTCTCCCCTCCCCCCCAGCTCCCCACTTCCTCCGCCCCTCCCCCAGTCCCTTTGGCTCTCATTCATCCATCCATTCACCAAACTTGTGCGGAGCGCCAAGGCCCCCTTAGGCCCTGGTGCGAGGCTCGCGGGTGGGGAGAAGAACAAAACAAAGCCCTGGAGGCTTCCGACAAATCCCGGGCCTGGTGTTGGCTCCTCCCCTCACCCCCAGCCCACCTCCTCCTCAACCCAGGCCCCCGCCCTTCGACCTCCACCCTGCTCTCCTTTCTCTCTCCAGACTCTGGCTGGCCTGTGGGGCCGAGAGCCCCGCGCAGGCGTCCCACGTGCTACTGGGCTCGGCAGGCGGCAGTCCTCCCGCCCGATCCCAGTATGGAGACCCCTGAGTCACCCTCTCAGCGCTAAGGGTCAGGGTGTCGTGGAAGGGACAGAGCACTGTGGGTCCCCGTTAGAGCAGCCGCGGAGGCAGAAGGACCCAGTGGGGACTCACGCGACCCCAGACATCGGGTAGGAGGGAGCCTCCCTGCAGCAAGTTGTCTTGAAGTCGGTCACTCTTGAAGACTTCAGGGGTCCCTATCCCCTTCCCCGGCCCCAGCACTTAGTCTCATGCAGCTTGGAAAGTAGGTAAGGAATAGAGACAAGAGAAACCAGTTAAAGACCACAGGAAATTCTCCGGAACCCTCGGGGCCTGTTTCCAAAAGGATGTGAGGTGGGTGGGAGCAGGTGGCTAAACTACAGGCCCGGAGTCCGAGTCTGCAAGTACTAGAGCTGGTTAACAAGAGACATGGACATCCAACCCCAGAGGGCATGTGGCCTGGAGAGAAACCCAGCCTAGGGCCTCAAGCCCGGCTCCGGAACACACCTCAGGCCCCCAAAGGACAGGGCCACAGGCCCGCAGTGGGAACACACCTCGGCCCCCAGGGGACAGGGCCACAGGGCCACAGTCACTGCCCTAACACCTCCTTCCACTGGAAGGGCTTACACGGACCACGCAGCTTGCAAGTGTGTGCGCTCTCAGCCGGTCCTGTGTGGGGCGCTGTACCCACAGAGCCTGTTGCCCTGGCCACTGTCAGGTAGCTCCTCAGACCCAAGGGAAACTCTTTTGTTCCAGGCAAAGCTTAAATCTTACACTCACCCAAAGCACACTCTGGAGAGCTGCCACCCCTGCCCAGCCACTGACAAGCAACCTGGCCGGTCCGCCCCAGCCCAAGGGCCAAGATGGTTGTCAGGTGGCTGCCAGCTCCTGATGACTAAACCTGAGACCAAGGGAAAAAACAATTTCCCCTGATTGCTGGCACGCTGGAAGATCTGAAGGTACGGCCTGCTAGCAATGAGTCTGTGTGCAGATCACGGGATAACGAAGCTACAGTGGTTTTAACTCAGTGAGATGACAAAAAAAAAAAAAAAACAACCAACAACCAAACAAAAAAACCCACCACCAAACAGGTGTTTTGTAAGGTGCAGAAGCCCTGTCTCGGGCTGGGCCACCCTGTCACTCCCATCATGATCTGCTGGGTCCCTTGCCCTTTTCTCTGCCTTGAGGTTTGGGGACAGATGTCCTATTCCCAACCTGATGCCCTGTGGCTTGGTGTTTATGATCACAGAAATCACTTTGGCTAATCATTCTTCATTCGATAACCTTTTGGGTTTTTTTAGGTTCGAACACTGCGAGGCCCCAGGGATAGCCCTGTGAACCCAACACCTCGAACTCCTCTGGCCTTCCAGTAGAGAGCGCTGGCCGGGAAACAAATCGGCCACTTGTACAGATAATAGTGAAGTACAAAGTCAGTTATACAGTATGGAAGAAATCGGTAAGTGTTACAGGGGGAGAACAGTGGTAACGTGGATGAATGACTACAGCGGGCAGACGTGCAGTTTTTCTAGTGTGGGCAGTAATATTGAACAGAGACCTGAAGGCAGTGAGTGAGCGAGCCCTGAGGATCTTCAGGGGGGGTGGGGGTAGGAAGAACAAGTCAGGCAGCAGCAATGGCAAGTGCAAAGGCCCTGGGGTGAGCTCTTGCCTGACAGGTGGTGGGGGCATGGAGGAGGCTGGTGTGGTTGATGCAGGGCAGCAGGTAAGTGATGAGGTTAGGGGCAGGGCACCCTGCAGGGCCTTGTGGGCCTTTGTGAGGACCTCGGTTTTACTCTGAGATGGGAACCCCTCGAGGATTTTGAGCAGAGGTGGGATGGACCTTATGTTTTAGGTGGAAAGAGATTTAATACCAGGGATGAGGTGCTTCTAAAGCCATTGGAGGAACTGGGGAAGCCGGCTCCAGACTGGGCCTCCTGGGACAACGGAATACCCTCTGCTCTGATGGGGGCAGGAGGGATGGAATCAGAAGACCCCACCTGAGTAGCTGAGCTGTGATCCAGGGACAGGAGGCTGCTCGGCCCCTGTGCCTGCCTCTTGATCCCCATAAAGCTGATGACGGACACTGTGTGTGCTGCAGATATGCTGTGTGGGCCGGAGTCTCCATGGCCCACACAACAACATCTCCTTTCCTTGCTTCCTCCACACCTCACTCTTCTTTTGCTGGGACCTGACTCATATCCAAAACCACGTGGGGAGCGGTGCTGAATCTGCCGCAGCCCCGAGCCCATCTCTGTATCAGATGCCCTGCCGCCTCACCTGCCCGCTTCTAGGGCTTCCCGGGATGCTCCACTCACACGCTGGGCCCCTGCCTGGTGCTCCTCATGTCCTCATTCCAGCAGGGACCACACTGGTGAAAGGATATTACCATGTACTCCCCCGCCCAAAGTACACCACCGAAAGACGGGGAATGTAGCTACCTAGTTCAAGCCACAGCCCCAGTGCCTATCTTGGCGCCTGGAGGGAATCCATCTGGCCGGGCTGGGAGAAGGCAGCAGGCCCAGCTAGCCCGGGAACACACGCAAGCTGCTGAAACGCCAAGTTGTTTAACCTCCCTGAGCCTCAGTTTTAACACCTGTATGATGGGGACAGTTGCATTACTGACCCGGGGAACATCGAGGGATCTGAGAACGCAGATGCATTTAGTATGTGCTCCTAAACATCCTTTTCCTCAGGTTTTCTGAGCTTGGAGAGGAGCGGGGCTGTCCTGGGTTTCAGGCTTGAAGAAGGTCGACGACGTCCATGGTGTCCTGCAGCCATACCGCGTGGGTGGCTGGCTCAGGGCACGGGGGTGCCTGCCTCCTGGGCCTTCCAAATCGTTGGAGAGTTTTTCCCTCGAAAGTTGGAAGCCGAAGAGGCTCTCCTCCCATTCTAGGCCTGCCAGGCCTCCTGGCAGCAGAGCTTGTGGTCAGCAGGGCCTGGAGACCTGATCCTGCCAGAAGACCAGATGTACTAGTAGCTGGGTGACTCTCCGGGAGACTGGTCACACACTCTGCGCCGGGGTGACCTATATGCGACTCCCGTGGGTCAATCCTGGTTGATAGGGTCCTGGGTCAATCCTGGTTAGAGTAGNCCCGCCTGTCTGTGACCGTCGGACCTGCATACCCTATGATCCCAGAATTCCTTTCCTAGGAAGCTGCTTCGCAGAAATCTGCACATCACGTCACCGAAACCTATTCTGGAACACTCACAGCAGCACGCTTCGTAATAGCCCCAAACCGGAGCCTAACCAAATGCCCTTCAACAGAACAGATGCATGCGCTGTGGCTCGTTCACACCACATAACCGTGCCGCAAGGATGAACATTCGGCAGCCATGTGCCACACGGATGAAACTCAGACGTGATGCTGAGCAACGGAAACGAACCCAGGAATACATAAGCCGTGACTCCACCCATACGTGGCACAGAAATGGTGAACCTAGGGGATGCTAGTGGGGACAGTGGTTACACGAGGGGAGCTGGAGATGGCTTTTTGATCCGGGTGCTGGCGACACAAGTGTTCTCCCTCTACGAAAACACATTTGAACTGATAACAGGATTGCCCATTTTCTGGATGTAGTTTTCATCCGTAAAACGTTCCCTTTAAAAGGCATCCCGGTTTGGCCCATAGGTTACACAATGCCTGCTGCTCTTCTGGCCACTTCCTCCCATCTACCTTTCACGTTGGGCTGGACACGGAACATGACCAGACTTCATCCCTGTGACTTTCAGAAAACCTCGACTAATCCAAACACTCCATGGAGCCATTCACAATGGTCTTTCCCTCGACTCTTCTACGAGCTGTAGTTGACTCCGAAGCGAGAGATAAGCGACAAACATGCTGACTGGAGAGATGCAGAGAGACGCGGAGCCCCAGGGGATGCTAAGGGGGCACCCCAGCCTACTACAGCCTCTGCATCGGCAAGCTTGTACTGGGAGACTGCCGGGCTCCCGCTGCGCCACTTAGCAAGGCAGCAGGAAGCAATGGCATCCATCGGGAAGAATCGCGGCAGCTCAGGAGAAAAGGAGCTTGCCCTTCAGCCGTCCTGAAACGTACAGTTAACCCAAACCCCCCATTCCCTGGACATTCCCGTTGGGGTCCTGAAGTTCACTGGGTTGTCCTTGTGGAAAC
Source organism: Crocuta crocuta (assembly GCF_008692635.1). NCBI lineage: Eukaryota > Metazoa > Chordata > Mammalia > Carnivora > Hyaenidae > Crocuta > Crocuta crocuta. Next base: position 4,251,828 of record NW_027528611.1, on the reverse strand, counting down.
TGTATAACCCAACTCTGACAATAAGAGCATGCTTCCGGTCAGCTAGACCAGTTCCACCATGACCGATTCCCCTGGGACTCCCCAGGCTTTGCCCAAGCAGGTTGATTTCCCCAGGCCCAGAATAGATCTTTCCTCCTGCATGCTCCCCATGGCCCCTCACTTCTCCAGATCCCATCAAGGCCAGCTCAAGGCCTGCTCCAGCGACTTCCCTGACTACCCCGAGCTCCCATCCAGTCTCCCTCTGTAGCACCTACGAAGTCTCGGAGTCTCCGTTTAAGGGCCTGACCCCCTAGTCTGCAGTTTCAAGAGCACAGGGAACCTTGCTTTGTTATACGCCAAGGCTTTGGACCAGTTCTTCCTAAACAGTAGGCCTTCAATAAATGCCAAATGAACGAACACACTCTGCCTGGTGGCATCTCCTGGATTGTTGCTCTGCTTTCTCTCAAGGGTTCTTGGTTCCAATTCCTCTAAATATGAAATTCGCCAGGGCAAGGACGATATCTTAACTAACTACTTACTGCAGGAGGAAAGAAAGGAAAGGAAGGGGATTCCGGGCATCTGTAATGCAGAAAGCAGGGAGGTGCGGGTCAGTGGGTAGTTCCGTGGAGTTCAAGGGCGTGGGTAATGCTTAAGAGTCACAAGCTACTTTATCTGTGCACACTTTACTTACACCTGCCTCCTTCCAGAGAGGGCTTGTGAGGCTTACAGAAACACACGTAACACAAGGTAAAAACAAACAAACAAACAAACCCCAAGTCGGTGAGAAAATCAGGACGAGGGGGAAAAGAAGAGTAGGAAAAATAAGATCAAGTCGTTTTGTTAGAAGTGGGCCAAAAAGTTGGCCAAGTTTTCCCACAGCCTCTCGAGGCAGAAGTCCTGTCTCCCTTCCCGGCCTCCCTCCGGGACCGCCACAGGCCAACAAGTCGCTAGCAGACGGCAGAGGAGCCCCAGGCTGGCTGCGTCCAGGCAAGGGGCCTACCCCAGGACCCTTCCCACGCCTCCCGGCCATCGGCCCCAGGCCTAGCGGCGCAGGCGGCCGTGGGGAGGGCCGAGTCTAGGGGCGCCGCGGTTCTGCGCGGGCTACCCCCGGGCCAGGCTTGCTGGCGGGGAACTGTGACCCGAGGGGAGTCGGGGAAGAACCGAAGGGCCATTCTTCCACTCAACGCTGCAAAGGTTCTCGAGCTCACTCGATGCCTCCAGCCAACTCATCTCGCGGCCTACTAAGCGCGCGATCGGCACGCAGGGTACAAAGATNCCCAGCGCCCGCCCGCCCGGCCGTCCCCGCCCCCACCCGGCCGAGCACGTGCTGCCCCCGGCCCGGAGCGCCAGCCCGCCGCCCCGGGTGGGGGCTGGGCCCACTCCCGGCTCTACTCCCCACCCCCACCGGAAACATTCCTGAAACATTCCTGAAAGTAGGAGGCCCGGCCCCTCCGGTTCCCCACCCCGCCTCCACTCCGGACTCAGGGTTTTCCTGGCGTCCCCCCTCCGTCGGCGGCTCGCCCCCTGAAGAGGGGGCTGGGCCGGGGCCTTGGCCGACCCGGGAGGAAGAAGGGGAGCAAAGAAAAACATGAGTCACAGCCGTGTGTCACCGGGCCGCATTGCATTTCCCTGCATCACGGGAGGTGTGGAAGGCCGCCTCGGGGACCAGGGGCGGGGAGGTGTGCCCGAGAAGGCCCCGGGCCCGGCCTGCAGGGCGCGCCGCTGACAGCGCCCTTTCTTCTCCCACCGCCCTCCCCGCCATCTTTTCACTTTGGCTTCCTTCTCAAGCGTGCAACAAGTCTTTGTTGCGCCGGGCGGGCCAGGCGTGGCGGGTAAGGCTTGCGTAGACCCAGTCCCTGCCCTCAAAGTGCTTCCAGGCGACCGCGGGCTCACGCTTTCTTATTTTCCTTTAAAGTCACAGCGGGGAGGAGCCAGGGCGCAAAGTGGAAACGCACGGCTCCAAAACCTCGTCCAGGTCACCTAAAGGAACGAAGCCTCCCTCAGGTTTACCTGCAAACGAGCCAATCGTGTGTTTCCTTTGGAGGATGCACCTTGACCACGGCTCACTCGCGGCCATTAATAAACGAAAAGTCGGGATTTCACAAGTTTCACGTTTGAATTTCACAAGACTTGAATTTCACCCGGCAGCCACACGCAGGTTGGCACCGAAATGCACACGCTGACACCTGTCCGCCCAGGGGAAATCTATGAGCCGTGTGTCTGGGCGCAGGGGGCGGCGGGTAGGCCGCGGAATCCTCTCACCGGCGCGTTTCTCTCCACCCCCTCCCGCCCGCGCGGACCCCGCAGGCACGAAACGCCCGCCCACGACCAACGCGCCCCGCGGGCGCCAGGCCCACACGCCCGGAAGGCCCCTAGAGGGGACTCTCCCGGGGACCCCCGTTTCTGGCTGTAAGGGCGCCCTCCCCCAGCGAAAAGCTTCTTGGTGATCCCTCTGTGCACCTTCCCGTGTCTCCCGGCCCAGNACACGGCTGGCGCGGGCGGGCCCGTCCCCCCTGCCCCTGGGTCGCTCTTTTTAAGCTCCCCTGAGCCGGGGCTGCGCTCCTCTAATTGGGACTCCGAGCCCGGGCTATTTCTGGCGCTGGCGCGGCTCCAAGAAGGCGTGAGTTCGCGGCCCCTCCGGTGGCTTCTTTTATTTATATCTATCATTTAATTAAATTATTTATTTATTGAGGCCGCGCACGGGCCGTGCCTAGCTTCCTGCCCCTCGCCATCCTTCGGGGGAGGGTGAATATTTTTGTCCCCCCGCCTGGATGTGACAGATAAATACCCCGTGGGGGCCTGGGCGGCGAGCACGCGGCGGCGGCGGTCTCTGAGCGCCTCTGCTCTCTCTCCCGGTTTCAGATCCGCATTTGCTACCAGCGGCGGCGGCGGCGGAGCCAGGCCGGTCCTCAGCGCCCAGCACCGTNTTGGAAGTGAGGGGGATGGGCAGGAACCCCGCAATTCGGCCCCGTTCGGGCTCGGCCTTTCTCCTGGTGCCCCCTCCCCCCCCACGCAGATGAGGCCGAGTCGCCGGCCTGGGTTTGGGGCTTCACCTGGACCCCACCTCTGGCCCGGCCCGCGCCTCTTCAGCCCCCAGGGCCGGGCCTGCCCTCCGCCCCCACAAACAGGTTTCTCTGCTTTGCAGGGCTCTGTTGGAACTAGTCCCTTTGACTCCCCGTTTCAATTTTTTTTTTTTTCTGGGGCTTTATTTTGCGGGGAGGGGGCGGAGGGAGGTGGCTTTCTTCCTCTACCCCGCGCCCGCGCGCGCCAGGTTTCCTGCCCCAAGGCGGGCTTGGGTGCCCCCTCTGGCAGGAAGTGGGGCCGGGTGCACCCGCGTGGCGGTGCATGCGGTCGGGGTGCACCAGTTTCCCGCGCCTGCAAGAGCAGCCTGTGCCCCTCCCCCCGCGCGCTCTGGCCCCTAGTCCCGCCGGCCGACCTGCAACGGCCCGGCGCAGACACTTGCAGAGTCACCCTGGAGCCCGGGCCGGAGCAGGGGGAGACAGGGACTTAAAAGGTCTCCGGGCGGGTAAGGAAAGTGGCGGGCTAGAGGGGTCGCCAGGAACCTACTCCGTCCTGCTCGCCTACTTGCTGTGTGACCTTGGGCAACTCATCAGGCCTCTCTGGGCTACTTTTTTCCCGGAAAACAAGGGAGCGCCGTGAGGATTTCCTAAGGGTCGTTCTTGTAGATTCCCTGAGCATTTGTGGAATACACACTGCGTGCTCGGTGTGTAGTGGGGACAAGCTTGAGGCCCTGAAGGGCTTATTACAGACTGAAGGATTGAGGTCGGGCCCTAAACATGGCTTCGCGTAGCCAGGCCTCTGATTTTCAGAAACAGGTGGAAGAGACAAGCATTTGTTGGTCTCACCAGAGAGGGCCTCAGGCCTTCATTCAGTTCCTGGAGGCCTGGATAGGGGGGGTTAGAGAGTGGATTAAAGGGTCCCCAGTAGCGAGAAGTGGGGGGAAAGCACCAGATGATGCAAGAACTTCCCCAGAGACCCACCAGGATTCCCAGGCCTGCTTGGGCCCGGGCTTTCTGGGATTAGGGGCTGGCTTGGCCCAACTGGAACCCCCTCTGTGAGGGGGCCTTCAGCAGACCTCATGTGAGGTCAGCACTCATTTAGGCTGATTAATTTTGATGTTTAGTTTGAAGGGAAACCTGTGGTGTAATATAAGATTCTAATCACTGCCTGTAATTACAGAGCAGGCCAAGCCACTAATGACGGAGCAGGATAAATCACCAACCACCTTGTTTAAAAGGGTCTTCAAGTCTGAAATATTATAAAATAGAATAATTACCAGACGAAGTCTCGCCGTCTGGAGAATCTTGATGTTTGGGGATGGGGGCCTCCGGCTCTCAAAAGTCCCAAGTTTGCAGGAAAAAAAACTTTTTTTCCCTCTCATCGAGTTAAAATTGGAAATTGTCTGAAAAGGAGGAAGAAAAGTCATTTTCAAATGTTCTAGTTTTTGCTTGGAGCAAGGTTTGATCTTGCATCATCAGTCTCGAGAGGCGGTTGGGGTAGATGTCTTACCGTTACCCCCATGTTACAGAGGGAAGGTCTTTTAGAAATGAGGCAGCTTGGGCCCACCCTTTGTCAAGTGCCACCAAAGACTGGTTACCAGGGAGGTGTGGAGCCATAGGTCTCTCAGGTTGCGCATCTCCATAGCTGGGAAGACAGATGGGGTGGGGCACCCTCACTGCCTTAAGCTTCTGGAAGAGGCTCCCAAATAAAGGGGGCAGATGTTCCTAGCAGTGGAGGTTTTAGGTAAACTCAAAATTGGCGGGGCTGAAGAAACCCAAAATGGCCTATAAGAAGAGGGAAGATGCTAGAAAAGAACTAAGGAGCTTTGGAGGAGTAGCCCTGCCCAGGCTGGGGTGGAGGGCGGTGCGTGGGGGAGGGCACCTAGCATCTGTTGGAAGGATCCATCTCAGTGGAGAATTCCTGCCCCTCCTGAAAGCAGGCATCAAAGGAGACGATCTCATTTGACTCCAGGTGGACGGGGTAGAAGAGGAGCTCCACGTTTCAGCTTTGGGTTTCTTTTCCTCTCCCATGCAGCTTCCTCCTTTCCAAATTGTACCTGACCTTGAGTCCCCAAGGCTTTACCCAGGGAGAGAGCAGAGAGAACTAACTGGCGGGACGGGCACCATCCCTGGCCTGGCGATTGGTACAGGGTCAAGGTTGGCCCTGGTAGTGCCTGGTCCTGAGGCTTGGGCTGAGCAGTACTCTGCGCCAGGCGGGCTGGGGACTGATGCCCATGGCTGCCAGATGGATGCCCGAGGCTTATTCTCTCTGCTTACCTTTCCTCCCTTGTTGTCTGAGCCACTCAGGCTTAGTTTCCTCTTAAGAAATAGGGCAGCTGGCTAGAGGGGGGACCCCGGGCCGTGTGAGGCTTCTTGCTCTCGCCCCCCACCTCATCCACACCTTTGCCCTGGTGACCTCACCCACATCTTGGGCCTGGGCCCTGTGGGGGTGGCAGAACAACAAAGCGCCCTTCTGAGCAAGAGATAAGGAGCTGATTAGAGCCAACGGCTCGACCCCACCCTGCGCGCTGGGGCTGGGCAGACCCTCCACCCCCACCAGCCGAGCAGGGTGGGGATCCTGGGTCCCTGGGAGCAGGCACATCAGCACAGGCCACCTTGAGGGTGGGGGTGGTAAGGGGGGGGGGNGAGGCGGCCGAAGCAAGGTGTTGTGTTTGAAATGACTTTCCCTACTCCATAGCATCCCAGCCATCGCTCCTCCACCTGCTCCGGAGAGAAGGGAAGATGAGCGAGTCGAGCTCGAAGTCCAGCCAGCCCTTGGCCTCCAAGCAGGAAAAGGACGGCACTGAGAAGCGGGGTCGGGGCAGGCCGCGCAAGCAGCCTCCGGTGAGTCCCGGGACGGCGCTGGTAGGGAGTCAGGTGGGTGTCCGAACCTTTGCCTCGGTTTACCCCCTCTGGGCTAGGGAGGTGCCAGGTGTCTCGGCAAGTGACAACTGGACCGGAGGGGTGCAGGATCCTCTCTCGGGGTGCGTCTCGCACACAAGCACCCAGCGCACGCCCACCCTGGTCCGTTCCTGAGGCCCCAGGAGAGAAGTGGGGGCTGAGGAATCTTGCTGGACGATCCGGCCAGAAGCGACTGTGGTCAGACTCTGGTGGACTACCCACACTTGACTTCCAGTCTGTCCTGGACCCGCGCGTTTATAAAACACGGAAACGATGAGTTACGTGTGTGTAGAAGTTCCCCATTTCCAGTCCCGAGATTCCTTGCACGTACTAGTCTGTCAGTTAACCGTGAAAGTTTATAAATACCTCCGCTGTCGATTTCTGTACGTCCTTGGTGCAGGCCTGTACCAGAAACCTCCTGGGCCACCACCTATCCATGGGCCTCCCTTCGAGTGGCCCTGGGCCAGGCTCGGGCTCGGGCTCTGTAAAAGGGAAACTGAAGCCTGAGAACTTAAAGCTATAGGGGAGGTGGTGAGAGAGTGACCCTCGACCCCAATGCTGTCCCTTGCTGAGGTCTCCTGGGGTTAGAGAGCCAGCCTGGCCTTGTGGGGGGCACCGTAGGGAGCACGGCCGGTCAGGCTGTGGGGGACCCCTGTCCTGCGAGGGGGGGAGATTTTGGATTCTCTCAGAGGTGTAGTAGCTGGTGAGGCCAGGGAAGAGGAAAGGGATTAGGGGCAACCCCTACCCTGTGCACAGTGGGTCCCGGGTTTCCGCACCTGTAGGTTGGAGAGCGCCATCTATAGGGGAGATGATGAGCGTGGGGAGTCGGTGGTGACATTGACCTGCCGCCACAATGTGCGAGAGGGGAAAGGCCAGACTGATTCCTTTGGTCTCCACCTCGATCCTGTTAGCTGGGCTCCACAGGGGGGTATCCAAGAAGGGGTGTTGGGTCACTGGACCGTAGTTCTAAACAGCCTCTGGGCAGCCACCCCGAAACCGTTTTTATTCTGTCAGGCTTACTAAGATGTCAGCGGCAACCGTGGCCGGGATCTCTGGGTTTCTGACACGCGGGCAATAATTTCTTCTCCTGGAAGTTCCCTCCACTGGGGTGTGGGGCGGGGGGCATCCTTTCCCTTCTTGACTCCCCCACAGTCTCCAGCATATATCGTCTGAGGGGGTAGTCTTGGCCCAGCGCTAGACGGTTCCACATCCTTCCTTTACTTTCCACAACGCCCTGTGAGGTGAGTCTTGTCACCATTTACTGTCAGGGAATCCGAGGCCCAAGCATTCTGTGTTTTGCCCCGAGAGCTTAGAGCTGTTTCGACGGCAGAACTGCCTGACCGTATCTTTCTGCCCCGGTGACACCTTTCCCTTTTTGGCTTCTTTTCATTTTGCTGTCACAGGGATGCATGGGAGGGGCTTTGCAAAAGACGGTCAAGGTGAGAACCTGTGTCATGAGGGCTTGCCTGCCCTGGTGCCTGTGGATTTCTGGGTCGGGGTGATGGCTTGCCGATTCAGCCTCGCTGGGGTCAGGGGAGAGAGCTGTGTCTTCGGAAAGGGGTGGGACAGGTGGCATCTGATGACCCCATCTGTCTCTGCAGAAGGAACCCAGCGAAGTGCCAACACCGAAGAGACCTCGGGGCCGACCAAAGGGGAGCAAAAACAAGGGTGCTGCCAAGACCCGGGTGAGGACAAAGGGGGGAAGGGGGAGGCCCCCCTCCCCAGGGCCACAGCTGGGGGGCTCGCTGGGGGGGACCAGACCCCGCCCCCTCTTCCCTGGCATATGGGCATCGGCGAGTCTCTGCAAATTGGGGGAAGCAGGGTGATTGGGTCTTCCTTCTGGGGACTTGGTCCTGCCCAGCACAAAGGGGAAGTCAGGTCAGAAGTCCTGCGGCTGCGGCTTCCTCGTCTGTAGAAGGAACAGCTGCACCAGTCCCTGGGCCGAGAGTGGTTCCTTCCATTCCGGGGTTCCCAGGGTCCCAAGGGAGCGGGGATAAGCCGGGAAGGCCGGATTCACAGGGGCATCAGCCTCTTGGGGAAGTTGTTTTGTTTTTTATTTTATTTTTTCTGAGACACGACTCATATCCTCTGAGTCATGGGTGGAGGAGGGAGTGGGGGGCGTGTGTGTGTATTGGGGGGGGGCAGCGTGGCTGGCCAGTCATCACCAGCTGGACTCGGGTGGGCCTGCCGGGGTGACAGTCCTGGCTGCCCTGAGCAGCGGTAGGTAGTTCCGCCCCTCCCAGCTCTCCCTCACCGTCGGGGCCCTGGCCATCGGGGGAGTGCCGTCCAGGACAGTTTTGACTTAGTGGCTCTTTTCTCGGACCATCTAGAAAACCACCACAACTCCAGGGAGGAAACCAAGGGGCAGACCCAAAAAACTGGTAGGCCAAGGGGCGGCGGCAGTGGTTCGGTGTCTCTGGGGAGGGCGGGGAGGGTGGGTGATGCTGCTCCTGGGTGCTCACCGTGGAAAGGTAGTGACCTGAGCCAGGCACGCTAGGGCAGCCTCACTCAGCCAGGCCTAGGGAGGGAAAGGGATTCTGGGTCCTGGCACCCAGCCCAGGGCTGTTAAAGGGCTGTGGCCATAGAAGTAACGGGTCCCAGGTACAAACCAGCCTAGACCCCTGCCCTGCCCTGCCCTGCCCTGCCCTGCCCTGCCCTGGTGGGGGACTGCCTCTCCTACAGACTCAACTGCTAGGGAGAACTTGGAGGCCATCTAGCCCCTCCCCACCCCCCACTAATAGAAATGAGGAAAGGATGCCACCTGGGCATAGGGTGACATTTGTCCTCACCTATCCATTTCGGAGTCCCCCCAAAAAGCTAGAAACGGAGGGAGGTGGGCGGAGTCAGGAGGCTGCCTGTGGGGCCTACGCTGGAGTTTAGGGCCACCCCAGCCTTGTTCCTCCTGGCTGTTTTCTACCCCAAACCTGCTCCCTGAACTCCCCGAGGCCTTCATTCCTCGAGCTGAGCCACCACCAGGGTGAGGAGGGGGGTCGGGGGTGCTGGCTGGGCCCCAGGAGTGAGTAACAGGAAACAAGTTGTTTTGGAGTCTGTGCCTGGCACGGGGGCTGCAGGCCCGTGCGGTGTCCCGACATTCCCGCCCAGTGAGTGAGCCCGGCGGCACACACTTCCCCTTCCTCCCCGCCCTGGCCTGGGGTCAGTCAGCGGCCCAGCTCCACAGCCCAGCAGCTGCCCCTGCGGGCCAAGGCCACCTGGTTCCCCTGCGCTTGCACCCAGCAGGGGGGGCTCGCGCACCCTGCAGCCACCCTTTCCCCGGCCCTCTCCCTGGCCACCTCTCCCTTCCCCTCCCACAGAAAGCCAGCTACTTCCTCACTTCCCGGGCTCCGTGCTGCACCGAGCGGTGCGGCCCCCCCCCCCCCCGCACCCACCCTGGGCCCCAGGTCCAAGGGGGGCCGGCTCCGTGTGAGAGCAGTGCGTGTGTGGGTTTTTTCCCTCCCTTTAAATTCTTCCTTTTTTATGAATGAAACTGGGCCGTGGAGGTTGCTGAGTCACTCACACACTCAGCCCTGACTCATCCCCCTTCTGGAGAGCCAGGGAGCATGGAGAGGGGTGGGGGCTATCTTGGCCTGCACCCCTTCCCCCCGGTCCCCTGGGAGTGGAGGGGGGCAGGCCTGGCACTCCTGCTGACTGGCCTGCCCACCGCGCAGGAGAAGGAGGAAGAAGAGGGCATCTCGCAGGAGTCCTCCGAGGAGGAGCAGTGACCGCGCCGCGCCGCCCGCTCCTTCACTGAGGAGCAGTTTCCTTCTGGGACTGGACAGCTCCGCTCCGCTCCCACCGCCCCCGCCCCTTCCCCCAGGCCCACGCGTCACCGCCACCCACCTGCGCCCTCGCCACCACACTACACAGCACACCAGCCGCTGCGGGGCCCCGAGGCCCAAGTGGGCAATGGTTTCCTTTGGTCTCGGCTGCCAGCGACCCCTCCCCCACGCGCACACTTGCCCCTCCAGACAAAGCCGATGTCTCACCTCGCCGCACCCTGCCCCTGCTGCGTCCCCATACTCGGCGGTGGGGACATTGCTGACTGGGCTCTTGGTTTGGGGGTCCCTTCTGCTTCCCCACTCCTGCCTCCGGCTTCCCGCCAAGGGGTCTGGGAGGGCTCCCCTGGCCTTAAAAGGGGCCCGGGCCCCGTCTCGTTCTGATCTGCCCCACTCCACTGCACTGGCAGCAGGTATGGCCTGTGGGGAGGGGCACTGGGCCCCAGGTGCGGCTCACACCCGCCTTTCTTCCTTCCCTCCCTGCCTAGTCCTTGCTCTGGGTCGGACAGCGCCGTTCGGGGCACTGGAAGGCAGGCAGGAGGGGTCTGAGTCCCCTAGCCTCCCCGGCTGGGCTCCAGCCCGCTCACCCCCACCCCGGAATCCATTGCAGTGGGGGCAGTTCGGTCACCCTTTATCCAGGAGGCCCGGGTTCCCTGTGGCAGCCACCTAAGGTGGGCTGGAGCCGCTGCCTGACCCCATCCGCTTCCGCCCTAGGCCTCAGTTTCCCCTTCCCTCACACGGGGCACTAATAACAAGGAGCTAGCCTTGCCCACTCCCACCCTTCTGCTCCTCCCCACCCCCCAAGGTTCTGGTTCCATCTTTCCTCTGTTCACAAACTACCTCTGGACAGTTGTGTTGTTTTTGTTCAATGTTTCCATTCTTAGACATCCGTCATTGCTGCTGCGACCAGCGCCAAATGTTCATCCTCATTGCCTCCTCCTGCTCTGCCCACACCCTCCTCCTCCAAGATGCTCTTAGGGGAAGGGGCCTGGGGCAGAGCAGGCTGGGTTACCGACCACCCCAGTCCCAGGGAAGGTGGGGCCCTGCCCCTAGGATGCTGCAGCAGAGTGAGGAGGGGGGGGGCCTGTATTGACCGGCAAGGGTGTAGGGGCCACCTTCTCCCCCTGTTCTGCCGGGGAGGAGGTAGCCATTATTTGTCCCAGCCTGGGGCCCCCCCATCTGGTTTCCTATTTGCAGTTACTTGAATAAAAAAAATATCCTTTTCTGGACTGGAGTCTTTTCTTTGGTGGTAGGTACCTGGGGTAGGAAGGCTGGAAACCAAACATCAA
>NW_027528611.1:4216393-4240848 GCF_008692635.1 Crocuta crocuta | reverse complement strand
AACCCAGCCACACCCCTAGCCACAAAACATCTTTATTTACAAAATATATATACTGAATACTATACATTAAGCCCTGTCACCATGGAAACCAATCCAAAGCCAAGTTGGGGAGGGCTCGGAGAAGGGTGGTGCCCACGAAACCCTCCCACCACCCTTCCACCCCAGAAGGAAAAACCTGTATTAGCCCCGTGGGTGTGGATGGTAGGCTCAGCCCACAAAGCACTGAAGGCCTGGGGGGGGGGGGAAGGTGCTCCTGGGGAAGGATGGGAGGGAAGGAGCCCTGGTACCCAGCAGGGGGAGCTGGGTGAGTACACGTGGGGAGGGAAGCAACGGGCCCCGGGCACTGCCAAGACCCCATGGTTCTGGAGATCCGGGTGGGGGGGGGTGGGGCAGGTTAGGTCTTGACATCCAGCAAGGGCATCCGCTTGTGCTGGTAGCCGCTCTGCCAGCCGTGTACCACCTGTGAGGGAACAGCACATGGCGCCGGGCTGGGTCCTGGTGCAGAGGCCACCACACAACCTTGGAGCCCCACCCCCACCCCCGGCGGTGGCCCCAAGTCGGGGACAGCTGAGGGCAGAAGCGGGCTCCTGTTTCGGGGGAGCCTGGAGGAGAAGACCGCGGACGGACCGCTGCTGATTCCTCCAGCCCCGAGTGCTCACCTTGGGGTCTCCCACATCGGACAGCAGCTCCTGCTCAGCCTCATGCAGTTCCTCGGCGGGGTCGTAGCTGTACATGGGGAGCAGGTGATGGCGAAGCCGGTCCACTCTGGGGAGCAGGGGAGGGGGCTCAGCCCAGGGGGGTGCCCACTCCCTTCAAACCCCTGACTGTCCAAGGCCGGGGCACTTGCAACGGGGTACCATTAGGGGCACACAAGGGTTCTAAGGATGCAGGCGCGATGCTACAAGGGGCCCCTCTCCGGTGGGAAAGCCGCATGTGGGCAGGAAAACCTGCCAGTGGGGTGTAGGAGATTTCAGGCTTGTATAACCGTTGCCCAGGGGCATCTTAACATGGATGTACAGAACCCAGATCCCAAGGGACAAAACTGACGCAGAAGGCAGGGCAGGTAACACGGGGCAGGGACACTCACCGCTTTTTCTTCTGGACGTACATTACCTGTAACAGAGACACAGCACTGTGGAGGCTGCAGAGCGAGCCCAGGATGGCCCACAAGTGAGAGAGACCCACCTCTACCCTTCCACTCCCCAAACGGCTGGACAGCTGAGAAGGTGTGTGCGGGCTGGATTGGGCCCACCCAGTGCGGTGGGTGCATGCGGGGGCTCCTTACCACAGCCACCACCACCCCGACCAGGGTGATGAGGAAGAAAGGCCCCAACACATAGCCCACCATGGAGTCGCTGTTGGCCTGAGGGACATAGGGCACTGTAGTGTTACTCATGACATCGGCGGCCGGAGGGCTGGGTGGTCAGCATGGGCAGTAGTGCCTCGGGAGGGCGCCTCCACTGGGCTCCCTGGGGAGGAGGAAGGGAGGTTATCAATTTCAAGCTCTGGATCCCTTCCCGAGAGCTGTGAGGTATCACAACTTAGGGCAGGCCCTGGGGGACAAAGGATCGTCAGGCCAACGTGCTGGGTTTAACCCTCCAGTGACTCGGCAAACCCTGGGTTTGGAGGGCACCCAGGGGAGGTCCAGAGTCCTACTCAGCTCCTACTCCCAGATCAGGGTGTGGCCCAGCTCAGGTGCTGGCCAAACATTTGCACATCTCGACTGGGCAAAGCTTCGACACAGGTTCCCAGCTCCTGCTCGCACCTCCTGGGACGCTGGGCTGCCAGCACCTATCCAGCGGAGCACAAAGGGGAGATCTGGCGAAAATATGAGGGTCCTGCACTGCGGCCCGGGGGTGAGGGAGGAGCATTTGAAGGAGGCTGCCTCAGTCCTGGTCCAATCCCCACCTTTTAGGCTACAGGCCCTCCCCAGGCCCTCCCTGTCCCCGGTGTTTCTGCACACACACAGCCTGGAGAGCCTCTCCCCCCCACTGGTCTCATGTGCCAGGGTGGACACAAGTGGGCAGGGCTGGATTGTATCTGCGAGGTGATGTCACCTCCCTCTGGTTCCCACCCAGGGCTCCGCCCAGGTCCCTCCCCTCTTAGCGGGGGCTGACAAGCGGGAGGTGACAGGGTCAGCTCCCATCAACAGATGCAAGGAGACTGTCCATGGGCTCCTGCACGCAGACCCCAACGTCCCTAACCCCGCTTCGCCTGGTCTCCATCGGAGGGCAAGGTATGAACTACTTGTCCCGGTGTCCGTCAGGGCACCGAGCTTGCCCAGTCGCAGGCACACCGTCCCACGGTCGAGGGGACATGGCCGAGGTGGGGCGAGTGACAGGCCGCTCCTAGGATGCGGACCAGCATCGGCGAGTGGGAGGAAGTCCCCACTGCGCTGGGCGGCTCGGGCCGGAGGAGGGAGGGAGGTGTGGGCAGCGGTGCGCAGAGGGGCCCGGGAACCCCAGAATCCCTGCACTCCGAGGCGCGGACCCGTCCGGGCGCTCTGCAGCCCATCCAACCCGTTCGTGCCTTACCTCCCGCCGCTGTAGCCCGGACAGGAACGCCCTCGGTTGGCTCCCAGGCCCCGGAAGAGCCGGCAGGCGCGTGATCAAAGGACCCGGGGAAATGGGCGGGGCCTCAGTACAGGGGCGCAGCCAATCCAGTGGCCGAAGGCGGACGGCCCGGAGACTGCTGGAGCGGCCAATCCCGAGGTGGGGGGTGCGCGGTGCGAAGGCGGGGACGGCCCAGGTTGCAGAGTCCACCCCACGGCAGCAGGGGGCAGCCGAGCGCTGCGCAGAAGGGGGGAGGAGAGTGCGCGGGGAGGGGCGGGGCCGGAGCTGCTTCCCGGCGTCCCCCGGGGCGGGACACCCGCGGAGCGCCGCGCCGGGGAGCTCAGGTGACTGGGAAAGGTGTGGCGTCCGGCTGGCTCTTCCTTCTGGGTGGAGTTCAGGTGTAGGGCCGAGCCACGCCCTAACGTTTGGCCGAGGCGTGCGGCGACTTCTCTTCCCCGCCGGACCCTGCCCCGGGCCCACCGGGACTCCATTAACGTTCATTTCGCCTTCCAAGCCTCCTAGTTCCTAGTGGTCCCCTGGGCCGGGTTCAGAGGATAGATAGAGTGACAGCCCCGGGTTAGGTCCTGCCCGGCCGTGGGACCTGGGCCCACTTACCGATCCACCCGTCTCTGCGCCTCAGTCTTAACGTCCGTAAAACAGGCTGAGGTGCAGATTAAGCGAGGAATTCCGTGCCCTGTTAAAAGCCCCGTTAACCTTTTTGTGGGTTTCAGGGGCACAGGTGGAGCTGGGCGGTGCGGTCCCCCCTGGGGCACAAGCAATTTGCGAAACAGGTAAATTTGAAAGCTTTCGTGGTCTGTTAGTTGAAATGCCACACATTGGACAAACGTGAATAAGGTGGATAGATTTTACCAATGTATCCTGGCTGTGACGTTCCACTATCGTTTTGCAAGAGTTTGCATTGGCGGGAGCTCGGCAAAGCTATGAGGGGTCTCAGTTTCTTACAACTGCATGTGAATCTACAATGACCTCAGGTCGCTGTGTGTAGTTTTGTACCAGACTCCTCAGCCCCAATCACACATGATTCGGAAAACTCGAGACGGGCACGTGATGGAAGCCAGCCAAGAATGCAAGAGTTGTGGGAGCTGAACCAGGAGGCCCTCTAGGGTCCTTGGGTGCTGCTGGAGTTCTACGGATAAACGGAACCGGCTTATTCTTGCCAGAGACGGCCACTGGCATGGACGTGGTTGAGCCGCTTGGTCTGGTCTGGCCTGTTTCCTCCGGCCCTTCCAGAGGAGGTTGGATCAGGGCAGGTCCATGCAGAGATGACCCAACCCAGAACCAGATGACAGTTGAGAACTCTGGCCACTTGCCTTCAGACAGCATCGTCTGACTGGTGGGAAATCAGAGATGAACGGAAAGGAGTGACAGAAATGCCCAGGTACGGAAGGCTCCGGGCGGACTCCTTGGGGTTTCTCAGGCTTTTGAGTCTGAAGACGAAGGAGACCACCCATCCCAGGCTTCCATTGGAGCTGAGGGCAGACGGAGGCGGCCACCTCCCCCGGGGCAGGCTTGCCTACTATGGATACATTTTTAATGTTTATTTATTTTAAGAGAGCTGCACCTGCTGCATGCAAGCAGGGGAGGGGCAGAGAGAGAGAAAGGGAGAGAGAGGATCCCAAGCAGGCTCCGTGCAGTCAGTGCAGAGCCCGACATGGGGCTCGGTCCCACGAACTGTGAGATCACGACCTGAGCCAAAATCAAGAGTCCGAGGCTTAACCGCCTGAGCCACCCAGGCGCCCGTGGGCTCGCCTCCTCTTGCAAGGTTAGGATCAAATAATGGGGTTTAGAACCCAGACCCCTTTGGCTGCTCACATACCCAACTTTGGCCCTCATCCTCACAGCTTCTGACTTGAGGGTCTTCTAGGGGTGGGCTTAGCGGTCAGCTGGCTAAGCCAGGATGTAGGGTCTCAGTGTCAGAAGCTCTGCACGCTTCCCTTACTGCCAGGGGACAACACCATTCTGAGCTACACAGGGCAGGTGGAGCGACCCCAATTTACAAACAAGGAAGCTGAAACCCTGTGCAGTGTGGTGACTTCCCAAGGCCCCTGGTGTGATCAGCAAGGGTGAAGCAGAATGGAATGACAGGTGGGCCCCTCTTCCCGGGTAGCTTTGTAACAGCAGCTTCTCCCCGTCTGTATTTGAGGCCTGATTTGTTCCAGTGATAAGGCTCTAGATCCCGTGCGGGTACCCCCAAGCCTAGCCAGGGAATACTCCAGGCCTCTCTGCTCTCTTCATGCTGCTGCTACCTCAGGAAGGGGAAAGAGAGGGCAGGGCTGAGGCTGCACTGTGCCACCCTGGTCAGGTTTTGACTGTGCCCTTACCCGTGTCACTACGGTGAGTGCCTGGGCTTATGTATCCATTCCCACGAATGCCTTGCTCATCCTTGTGTCCGCCTACTCTGGACCCACCTCACAAATCATAAAAGCAACCTTTGAAAAGAGCAAGCTGTTGACAAGTAATATCAATTCATTCCAGAACAAAACTCAAAGAAGATTTATAGGACTGCAAAACTACCCAGCCCCCAAGAAGGTAACATTCATACTGTGTGGCATCCATTTAAAAAATGGATCCAGGGGGACATGGGTAGCTCAGTCTGTTAAGCATCCGCCTTCAGCTCAGGTCATGATCTCGTAGTTCGTGAGTTCAAGCCCCATGGCGGGCTCTCTGCTGTCAGCACAGAGCCTGCTTCAGATCCTCTGTCCCAATGCTCTCTGCCCCTCCCTGTGCGTGTGCTCTCTCTCTCTCAAAAATAAATAAATATTTTTTAAAATTGGATTCATAAAGGGGGGGCCTGAGTGGCTCAGTTGGTTAAGAGTCCAACTCTTGGTTTTGGCTCAGGTCATGATCTCATGGTTTTGTGGGTTCAAGCCCCGTTTGGGATTCTCTCTCTCCCTCTTTCTCTGCCCCTCCCCCAGTGTCTTTGTCTCTCTCAAAAAAAATAAACTTCAATAAATGAATAAATAAAAATGGATCCATAAATACTTAGACATGCAAAGAGGCAGGAAAACACAATTTATAATCAATTGAAACTGACCCAGAACTGACAGATGTTAGACCTAAGGAGGACATTATAACAGTTATAACTGGGGGCGCCTGGGTGGCTCGGTCACTTAAGCATCCGACTTCGGCTCAGGTCACAATCTCATGGTTTGTGAGTTCGAGCCCCACATCGGGGTGTGTGCTGACAGCTCAGAGCCTGGAGCTGCTTCAGATTCTGTGTCTCCTTCTTTCTGTGGCCCTCCTGCACTCACACTTTCCGTCTCTCTCTCAAAAGTAAGTAAACATTAAAAATTTAAAAATAAAAATAAAACCGTTGTAATTGTATTCTTTATGCTCAAAAAGTTAAGGACAGGCAAGGAAGATATAAAAAAAAGCCCCAGACTGAGTCTGTAGACATGAGGACTGCAATGTCCAAGACGAAATATACAGTAGATAAGATTAATAGCAACTTAGATACTGCAGAAGAAAGGGTAAATAACTTGAAGGCATTAGAATAGAAATTATCCAAAATGAAACAGAAGAAGGAATCTAGAAAAAAACTACAAGGGCATTAGGGAATTGTGGACAATTTCAAGTGGTCTAATATATGGGTGATTAGAGGCCCAGAAGAAGAGAAAAAGAGGGGACAAAAATATTTGAAGAAATAATGACTAAATGCTTTTGAAACTTAATGAAGACTATAAACCTACAGACCCAGGAAGCACAGTAAACCCCAAGCACAAGAAACATGAAGGAGACTATACAAAGGCACATTATAATCAAATTGCTCAAAATCAGTAACAGAGATAATCTTTAAAAAAAGTTTTTGTAATGTTTATTTCTGAGAGAGAGAGAGAGAGACAGCGTGAGCAGGGGAGGGTCAGAGAGAGAGGGAGACACAGAATCTGAAACAGGCTCCAGGCTCTGAGCTAGCTGCCAGCACAGGGCCCGTTGCGGGGCTCGAACCCATGAACCGTGAGATCATGACCTGAGCTGAAGTTGGATGCTTAACTGACTGAGCCACCCAGGTGCTCCCACAAAGAGATAATCTTAAAAGATACACAGAGAGGAACAAAGAATGGTTAGCTTTTTACCCAAAACAATCCATGGGAGAAGACAGTGAAGCAGTATCTAAAGTATTGAGTGAAAACCTCCCAAGGAGGAACATTAGGCAAAAATATCTTTCAAAAACACAATAGCCAAATTATGGAAGCAGCCCAGATGCCCACTGATAGATGAGTGGATAAAGATGTGGTATAAATATACAATGGAATATTATTTCGCCATAAAAAGGATGAAATCTTACCATTGGCAACGACGTGGGTGGAATTACAGAGGATGATGCTAAGCAAAATAAGTCAGAGAAAGACAAATATATGATTTCACTCGTGTGGAATTTAAGAAACAAAACAAATGAGTAAAAGAAAAAAGAGAGACAAGCCAAGAAACATACTCATAACTATAGAGAACAGTTTGATGGTTTCCATGGGGGAGGTGGGTGGGGGATGGGGGAAACAGGTGATGGGGGTTAAGGAGGCACCTGCTGTGATGAGCACTGGGTGCTGTATGGAAGTGTTGAATCACTATCTTGTACACCTGGAACTGGTATAACATTGTATAGTCACCATACAGGAATTGAAATAAAAAATAAAAATCATCTTTCAACAACAAAAGTGAGGGGCGCCTGGCTCAGTTGGTTAAGCACCCAACTCTTGATTTTGGCTAAGGTCATGATCTCGTCTTTTGTTGGGCTCTGCACTGACAGCACAGAGCTTGCTTGGAATTCTCTCTCTCTCTCTCTGCCCCTCCCCACTCTCAAATTAAATAAATAAAGATTAAAAAACAAAGGTGAAATAAAGACATCTTCAGATATATAAGACCCGAAGTTCTTCAGGCAAAAAGAAAACGGTACCAAACAAAACATGGGCCTACCCAAAGGAATGAAGAGCTCTGGTGATGATAACTACATGAGTAAGTAAATTTTTTTCATATTACTTACATCTTTTAAAAAGATAATTGTGTTTAAAAATGAAAAAAAAATATAATGTATTGTGGGGTTTGGGAACCGAGAATATTTACTGAGATAGACCACATTCTGGGCCATAAAACAAGTCTCAACTGTACAAGGATTCAAGTTAACATGTAAAAGTAAAATGTATTGTTAGTATCATAAAGGCTGGACAAGAAATGGAAATATAGGAAGATTCAGATATATAGTAGGTTGTATAATATCACTTAAAAGTGGACTGTGGAAGCGTGCCTGGGTGGCTTAGTCAGTTAAGTGTCCAGCTTCAGCTCAGGTCATGATCTCATGGTTTGTGAGTTTAAGCCCCACATCAGGCTCTGTGCTGATAGCTCAGAGCCTGGAGCCTGCTTCGGATTCTGTGTCTCCCTTTCTCTCTGCCTCTCCCCTGCTCTCTCTCTCTCTCTCAAAAACATTAAAAAAAAAAAATTTTTTTTTAAAGTGGACTGTGGTGAGTTAAAGATGTATAGTATATACCCTAAAGCAACTAATAAAATAACAGTTATAACTAATAATTAGGCAACAAAAGAAATAAGATGAAATAAAAAGTAATCCAAAGAAAGCAGAAAAAGAGGAAAAGGGAAACAAAGAACAGATGAGACATCTAGGAAGCAAACAGGATGATAAACTGAAACCCAAGTGCCCTTGGCCCTTGAACAGCATGGGGATTAGGAGCAGCCAAATATCTGTGTACAACTTTTGACTCCCCGCAAACTGAACTACAAATAGCCTGCTATTGACCAGAAGCCCTACCGATAACATAAACAGTTGATAAAACCTATTTTGTATGTCATATGTATTATATATTGTATTCTTATTTATATTTATTCATTTCAATGTTTTTTTTTTTATTTTTTGAGAGAGTACAGCGGGGGAGGGGCAGAGAGAGAGGGAGACAGAGGATAGGAAGCAAGCTCTGTGCTGACAGCAGAGAGCAGAACATGGGGCTCGAATCCACAAACTGTGAGATCATGACCTGAGCCAAAGTTGGTGGCTTAACCAACTGAGCCACCCAGGCACCCTTGTGTTCTTTCTTTTAAAGTAATCTCTATGCACAATATGGGGCTCACACTCACCACCCCAAGATCAAGAGTCTACTTACTAAGCCAGCCAGGCACCCCTATACTGTATTCTTAGAATGAAGTAAATAGAATAAAGAAAATCATAAGGAAGAGAAAATACATTTACAGTACTATACTATATATTTACATTTTTAAAATCTGTGTATAAGTGGACCTGCCCAGTTCAAATGTATGCTGTTCAAGAATCAACTGTATATCATTCATCACATTAAATGTAAATTGTCTAAACAACCTAATTAAAAGGCAGAGATTGTCAGAGTGGAAAGAAAGCAAGACCCAATTATATGCTGCCCACAACAAATGTACTTCGAATATAAAGACTCAAATAGGGTAAAAGCAAAAAGGTGGAAAAAATACACAATGTTTATGCAGTCAAAAGAAAGCTGGGAGGGCTATAATAATATACTACAAAGTTGATTTCAAAGTAGAGAATATTACCAGGGATAAAGAAGGTCAGTTCATGATGACAAAGGGGTTAATTAATCGAGAACATAACAATTCTAAATGTTCATGTCCCCAGTAAGAGAGCTTCAAATGATATGAAGCCAAAACTGATAGAACTACAAGAAAAATGATCACAGTTAGAGTCAGAGATTTCAATACTACCCTCTTAGTAATTGATAAAGCAAGTAGTCAGATCCTGAGCTAGGGTATAGTAGATTTGAATAGCACTATCAACCAACTCACCACACAGAACATTAAGGAGGATTCAAGTCATAAGAAGTACGCTCTCTGATCACAGTGGAATTATATTAGAAACCAACAACAGGGAGCCCGGGTGGCTTAGTTGAGTATCCTACTCAGTTTCAGTTCAGGTCATGATCCCAGGGTCGTGGGATCGAGTCCCTCATTGGGATCTGCGCTGAGTGTGGAGCCTGCTTAAGATTCTCCCTCTCAGGGCACATGGTAGGCTCAATTCAGTAGAGTGTCCGACTCTTGATTTCGGCTCAGGTCACAATCTCAGGGTTTGTGGGTTCAAGCCCTAGTGCAGAGCCTGCTTGGGATTCTCTGTCTCCCTCCCTCTCTCTCTGCCCCTCCCCCACCCACACTCTATCTCGCTCTCTCCCTCAAAATAAATAAACATTAAAAAAAAGTTTCTCTCTGCTCCTCCTGCTCCCATGGGCACATGCTCTCTATCATGCGTGTGCTCTCTCAATCTCTCTCTCAAAATAAATAAATAAACATTAAAGAAAAGAATTAGGGTGGCACCTGGATGGCTCAGTTGGCAGAGCGTGTGATTCTTGATCTCAGGATCATAATTGAGCTCCACATTGGGTGTAGACACTACTTAAAAATAAAATTTTTAAAAATATTTTTTAAAATAATAGGAAATATTTTGAACTGAATGAAAATGAAAATGCAATGCAGAATTTGTGCAGCACCTCCCTTACAGAAATTTATGGCACTAAATGCTTTTTGGTTTGTGTATTTATTTTGAGAGAGACAGACACAGTGTGCGTGGGGGAGGGGCAAACAGAGAGGGAGAGAGAATTCCAAGCAGGCTCCATGCTGTCAGCACAGAGCCCCACTCAGGGCTCGAACCTATGGGGCTTGAACCCATGAAGCCATGAGATCATGACCTGTGTCAAAACTGAGAGTCAGATGCGTAACTGACTGAGCCACTCAGGCACCCTGACTAAATGCCTTATTTTAAGGAGCATCTGACTCCTTATTTATTTACTTAGAGAGAGAGAGACAGAGCACAAGCGGGGGAGGAACAAAGAGAGAGGGAAACATAGAATCCAAAGTAGGCTCCAGGCTCCAAGCTATCAACACAGAGCCTAATGCAGGGCTCTAACCTATGAGCCATGAGATCATGACCTGAGCTGAAGTCAGATGTTCAACCAACTGAGCCACCTAGGAGCTCCCCTCTTCTTTTAAAAAAAGAAAAGGACGGAAGGAAGGAAGGAAGGGAGGAAGGAAGGAAGGGAGGAAGGAAGGAAGGGAAGGCGAGAGGGAAGGAGGGGGGGAGGGAGGGAGAAAGAGGGAGGGAGGGAGGGAAGGAGGGAGGGAGGAGGAAGAAAAATAGATCTCATGTCAATGACCTCAGCTTCCACCTGAAATCAAAGTATGCAGAAGAAAATAAAGATCAATGCAGAAATCTATGAAATAGAAAACAGAAGCATAGAGAAAAATAAATGGAACTAAAAGCTGCTTAAGATGAACAAAATCCTCTAGCCAGAATGATCAGGAAACAATACAAATCATCACCAATATCAGAATTGAGAGAGTAATATCACAACAGATTTTTCAGACAATAAAAGACTAATAAGGGGACATTAGGGACACTTTATGCCAATAAATCCAACAACTTCATTGAAATGGAGAACACATGGAAAGACACAAATTACCCAAGTGCATTTAAGAAGAGAGAAATTTATAACAATCTAGATTGATAATACCATCTTAGCTTCAATAGCATACGTTAATTCCTCCTATCCAATTCCATACCCCGTTTATGTATTGTTACTGTATACATTGTGTACATGTTAACATAGATTTATAATTCTTGTTTTATGCATCTGCCTGTAAATCATGTAAGAAACAAAAAAGAGGAGCTACATAGCAAAAATACAATAATACTCTCAGTACTTTATTTTTTTGTAAGTGTAACTTTCAACATATGGAACGCTTCATGAGTTTACATGTTATCCTTGGGCAGGGGTGACCCTAATCACCTCTGTATCCTTCCCGTTTTCATATATGTGCTGCCATAGGGAGCACTGTATTCCCCCTTCCTTCCTTCCTTCCTTCCTTCCTCCCTCCCTTCCTTCCTCCCTCCCTCCCTCCCTCCCTCCCTTTTATTTATTTANCCGACACGGGGCTTGAACCCACGAACTGTGAGATCATGACCTGAGCCGAAGTCGGACGCTTAACCGACTGAGCCACCCAGGCACCCCACTTTCATTTATTTATTTTTTTTTAATATTTTTTATTTTATTTATTTCTAGGAGAGAGAGAGAGAGAGAGAGAGACAGCGTGAGCAGGGGAGGGTCAGAGAGAGAGGGAGATACAGACTCTGAAATAGGCTCCAGGCTCTGAGCTGGCAGTCAGCACAGAGCCTGACGCGGGGCTCGAACCCACGAACCGCGAGATCATGACCTAAGCGAAAGTCAGACGCTTAACCGACTAAGCCACCCAGGCGCCCCTACCCTCTTTCATTTATTTTTAAGTAGGCTTCATGCCCTGTGCAGAGTCCAGTGTGGAGCTTGAATTCATGGCCCCTGAGATCAAGACCTGAGCTGAGATCAAGAGTCGGATGCTTAACTGACTAAGCTAACCAGGCGCCCACCTATCAGTACTTTAAATATATCATCCTACTGGTTTCAGGCCTTCATGGTGTCTGATGAAAAATTAGCTACTAATCTCAGGGTATTAACTGTAATCCCCATGGTAACCACTAAGAAAACAAGTAGGAAATATACAGAAAAGAAAATGAAGAGGAAATCAAAATGGTACACTAGAAAAAGATCAAACACAAGAGAACACAGTATTGGAAGGACTTGGGAACAAAAGAAGATGACATATAGAAAAGAACACTATCGCAAGAGTAAATCTTCACTTTATTTTATTATTATTATATACTTTAAGTAAGCTTTATGCCCAACATGGGACTCAAACTCACGACCTGGAGATTGAGTCACAATCTCTACCGGCTGAGCTACCCAAATACCCCAGTAATCACTTTAAATGTAAATGGATTAAGTTTACCAATTAAAAGACAGAGATTGGTGATGATTATACAACATTAAGAATGTACTTAATGCCCCTGAAGTGTATACTTAATGGTGAGTTTTATGTATATTTTACTACACACATAGGAAGACAGATTGGCTGAATGGATTTTTTAACTTTTTTTTTTTTTTCAGAGAGAGAGCATGAGTAGGGGAGAGGGGCAGAAGAGAGAGAATCTTAAGCAGGCTTCATGCTCTATGTGGAGCCACACACAGGGCTCAGTCCCATGACCCTCGGATCATGACCTGAGCTGAAAACAAGAGTCAGAGACTCAACTGACTGAGCCACCCAGGCTGGATTTAAAATGATCTAACCAGGGTGCCTGGCTGGCTTAGTAGAACATAAGACTCTGCTCTCAGAATCATGAATTCGAGGCCTACAATGGGTGTGGAGCCTGCTTTAAAAAAAAAAAATTAAAAATAAATAAATAATAAAATAAAATAAAAACTGATCTAACTGAAAATAAATAAATAAATACAAATGACATAACTGAAGTTGAACAGACATCTGTCTAAAGAAGATAACAAATGGCCAACAAGTACATGAAAAGATGCTCAACACCACTGATTAGGGAAATGCAAGTCAAAACCACAAGTCAAAACTTCACAAACATTAGGATGGCTATTACTTAAAACACAGCATAGCAACACAAAACATTCAATACACAAATGTTGGTGAGGAGGTAGAGAAATTGGAACCCTATATACTGATGGTGGGAATATAAAATGCAAAATCACTATAGAAATCAGTATGTATGGCAGTTCCTCAAAAGATTAAGAATAGAATCAGATCAGTGCACTTGGGTGGCTCAGTTGGTTAAGTGTCGACTTTGGCTCAGGTCATCATCTCGCGGTTCGTGGGTTCGAGCCCCACGTTGGGCTCTGTGCTGACAGCCAGCTCAGTCAGAGCCTGGAGCCTGTTTCAGATTCTGTGTCTCCCTCTCTCTCTGACCCTCACCTGCTCACACTGTCTCTCTCTCACACAGAAATAAATAAAACATTAAAAAAAAAGAATAGAATCAGATCGAGCAATCCTACTCGAGCATATGCCTGAAGGAATTGAATGCCAGGTATCTGTACAGTCATGCTCACAGCAGCCTTATTCCCATTAGGCAAAAGCTGGAAGCAACCCAAGGACCCACTGGCAGGTAAACTGATCACCAAAATATGGTATATCTATGTATACAATGGATTACTGACTATTATTCATCCTCAAAAAAGAATGACATTTTGCCACCTCTATAATGTGTCTGAATCTTGATGACATTATGCTAAGTGGGAACAAAAAGACACAAAAGGACACATGCTTATGATTTCACTTGTATGAGGTACCTAGTACTTTACATACACTTGTAATCAAATTCATAGAGACGGAAAGTAGAATGGTGATTGCCAGGGCTGGTGGGGTGGGGGATGGAAGATTATTATTTAACGGGTATGGAGGTTCAGTGTGGAGTGTGAGAAAAGTTCTGGAGATGGATGGTGGTGATGTTTGCCCAGGAATGTACTTATTGCCCCTGAACTGTAGACTTCACAATGGTCAACAATATTTTTTAAAAATCCACGTATATACTGCTAACAGGAGACTCACATTAAACCCAAAGGCACAAATAAGATGTGCGCAAAAGGATGGAAGAACATATTCCGTGCAAAGAGTAACCAAAAGACAGCCAGGGGGGCTATGCTGATACTAGACAAAGTAGATGAGAAATAAAAACTATTACAAGAGACCAAAGGGGACATTATATATTGATATAAGAATCAATTCATGAAGAAGTTTTAACAATTATATATGTACCAAACAACAGAATCTCAAAATATATGAAGCCAACTTTTACAGAAGAAAAAGGAGAAACAGACACATCTACAGTAATAGTTGGAGACTTCAGTGCCCTACTTATTTTTTTAAGCCTACTTATTTTGAGAGAGAGAGAGAGAGAGTTGGCGAGGGGCAGAGAGACAAGGAGAGAGAGGAAATCCCAAGCAGGCTCTGAGCTGTCAGCACAGAGCCCAGTGGGGGGTGGCTCCAACCCACGAACCGTGAGATCATGACCTGAGCTGAAATCGCTCAACTGACTGAGCCACCCAGGCACCTACTTTCAATAATGACGGGGGCACCTGGGTGGTTTAGTCAGTTGAGCGTCCGACTTCAGCTCAGGTCACGATCTCTCAGTTAGTGGGTTTGAGCCCCGCCTCGGGCTTGCTGCTGTGAGCCCATCAGCGCAGAGCCCGCTTGGAATCTTCTGTCCCCCTCTTTCTGCCCCTCCCTCGCTTGCACTCTCTCATAAATAAATAAACATTAAAACAAAAAATGGACAGAATATCCTATACAGAAGATCAGTAAGGAAATAGAGTACTTGAGAAACACTAGAAACTAACTGGACCTAATAGACTATGGAACACTCCTCCAAGAACAGAACATACACTGTTCTCAAGTATACACAGAACAGTTTCTGGAACAGACCACAGGCCACTATTGTGCCTTTGAGTCAGTCATTCACCACAATGAAATCTCAGAGTCCCTCACTCCGAAACATCGCTAATAATACCCATCTCATAAATAAGATTATTGGTTGGTTGGAGGAAATAACATAGAAGTGCTAAACATTAGGTAAATAATTAAACGCTCCTTAAGGGTAAGGGACTCTCTTTCCTTTCTCCCTGCAAAAACAAATTACGAGCAAGAGTTGGAGAATATACAACATAACAAAGAAGAAAAAATGTACTCATACTCCCAGCTCCAGAGGGTGCTTCCTTCCAGGCTTTTTTCTCACACTGGCTCCCTTATTTTTGTTAAATTCCTTGGTGTTCTGCCTGAAGCCCCTCTGTTTTCGCACCTCTGTGCTTGACTGCAGCTCTTCCAAGTCGCTCAGAAGCCTGTGGGTCTCCCCCAGGCGGAGGAGCAGGGGGCCAGCTCCAGAAGGAGGGAGGAGCGGAGGAAGAGCTTCTGAGAAGACACTGGCCAGAAGAGCGGGTTCAGCCTCGGCCCCAGCCAGTGGGATTGAGGCAGAAGGTCCCCACAGTCCCTGTTCCTGCCATTGTGATGTCACTGGCGGTCTGAGGAGGTGAGGCATGGGGCCTCCGAGCAAGGCTCTCTCTCTTTGTTGTTTTGGGGCTCCTTCCACTTCCGGGTCCTCGCAGAAACTGCTGGAAGTTCCAGGCCCCTCCCTCCCTGGTCCCCTGCCTGGGTCCAGCCCTGAGCTTGCCTCGACTGCCCAGGCTCCTCCCTGATGGTTCCCCCCAGGCCCCCAAACTGCAGAGGCCGCCTTCCACACGGGTGATTTGTCTGTAACTATCAGCAAGGATGCTCAGCCTCCTTCCGAAGCCCAGCAGCCAAGGCCAGCAGGTGGAGGCCCATCAGGAGCCCCAGGGCTGGGCCTGCATATCCTGAAAGGATATTACAGGAGGGACTACGTGGGTCTTCAAATGCATCAGAAGGAAGGGGTGGCCGGAGGCCACTTTTTACCGGCCAGCCCCTGACGCCACCAGAGGCCTGACCTGCAAGCTCTTTGCTTCCCTCCAGCTTTCCTGCACCTTCTGAACTTGACCCTCACCCAATCTATTTTTCCTTGTCCTCACTCTTCCTCCAGGCTCCAGCTCCCTCAACAATGAGGCAGGGATCAAAGCACCCCCTGCTCAGGGTGTAGGTGAAGGTCAAGGCCCTGAGCCCTGGCCCTGTATAGGCAGTAGGTGTTCAAGGAAGTGTTTGAACCGATGGGAGAGTGCTCGGGGTAAGCTGGTCAAGTCATATTAACTGCTACATAGTTTGGTCCACTCCACGTTCTCAAGTCAAGTCCCCTACAAGAAACCTAGGTTACCCTTGACTCCACCCCTCAGTCTGCAAATACCCGTAAGTGCCCAGCCCTTCTCAGGTCTCAGTCCCTGCTTGGCTTCCCTTGCTGGGCCAGACACAGGACCCAGCCTTCCATTGGGTCCTGCTGTAGGTTCACAGGATCCTGGGCTGAGAGATACGGGGAATAGCAGCAACTGGGGTATTCCTCCCCCCGAAGAAGCCCCTTCCCCTTTCTCCTTCCAAGCTGCAAACTCAAGGCAGGAAGAAAGAGCCGGGGAAGGGGCCTTGGCGGGTGCTGCGCTGGTGGAACATCGTCCTTGTCCCAAAGGGAAGAGACTACTATGGTGCTCCCTCCTGCCCCTGCTCTGAACTTCTCCCTCCCCAGATCCCTGAGGACAGGCCACCATTGGCTTCTTTCCAGGTTTGGGGAAAAGTGAAGGGCACGTGCCGGTGGTGGTGTCGACTAGGGTACAGGGTGACATTAGGCATATGTTTCCTTCTGTTGTGGACGTTCCCAAAGTACCATTTGGCTCTTTGCTCCCTCCAGCCTACATTACCCAGGTACCTGCTCTGAAGC
This sequence comes from Crocuta crocuta, assembly GCF_008692635.1. Taxonomy (NCBI): domain Eukaryota; kingdom Metazoa; phylum Chordata; class Mammalia; order Carnivora; family Hyaenidae; genus Crocuta; species Crocuta crocuta. Next base: position 4,224,087 of record NW_027528611.1, on the reverse strand, counting down.
ACTTTACTGGATACCAAGGATACAGAGATACCGTCCCTGCCTTAGAAGGTCCCTTCAGAAGGAGCGCATATCGAGGAGTTCCACAACCCTACCTCCAGGAGAGAATCTGAGAGATCTTTCCTGCAGAGAGCACTGCGGAGGTGGGCAGGGGCCAAATCACAGCGGATATTGAGTGCTAATCCAAGGAGTTGGAAAGCTCCATACCCTGAAAGCTATGGGTAGGAGGAGAATCAGAAGTATTACTGGGGACATCAATGGGAGAAGGAAGGGTCAGTGAAGTCAGATGAGAAGAAAGTGGCCTTTGGACTTGTCACTGTGGCAGTCGCTGGCCACTGGTGGGTGGCGCTGGAGGCTCGGTGGAGGGGAGACATGAGTCCATGGCGACCCCACAGTGTACGGTTTTCCCTGGGCAGGCTCAGCTCGTGCACAGGGACGGATAGGGATGAATGGGTTAATTCAGGGATGGGATTCTATAGGAAGGCTGCAGGGAAGAACATGGGGTCCAAAAAGATGGAAATAAATAATGGTTGGATGAGTGAGTGATGAAGTGATGAACAGGGTCAGACCTGGCACTGGCTGAATGGTGTCTGGTGGCCAGAGCAGGGTGACCAGCGGAAAACAAGTTAATTTCAGGGCTCAGTCGGTTAAGTGTTTGACTCTTGATTTCGGCTCTGGTCACGATCTCCCGGTTCATGGGATCGAGCCCTGCATGGGGTCCACACTCTCAACACGGATTGGGATTCTCTCTCTCCCTCTCCCTCCGCCCCTCCCCTGCTCACACACAGTTTCTCTCCCAAAATAAATAAACCTAAAAAAAGATAATTTCATGCCAAGAGAGACAGAGGAGCTAGTTATTTACAGCACATCCAGAGAGCTGTATTCTTTGCTCAGGGTTTCAAAAAGAATACTGGTGCGAAGAGAGAAAAGTCCCCTCTCACAGTGCCTGTCTCCCAATCTGTAAAACAAGAGGCCTGGACAGATGATCTCCCGAATCCTCCCAGCCCTACCATGCAACGATCCCCTGCTATTGGCTTATTTTTATCCTTCTCACACCTACCCACTATCACGACCACCTACGTACCCTCGTTAAACGTTTGCGGACTTTCTGCTGGCGTCTCTCACACGGGCGCCTGGCAGGGGCTTGGCACCTCACCAGTGCCCAATCTGTTGACTGAGTCAGGGGGATATGGTGAGGGGCCCTCCCTCTGCTTCCCCTGTAATCCTTCACATAACGTGCGTGGAACCAGCTGCACATCCAGCCTCCACTCCCCACTCCCCTACCTCCAGCGTCTGCTTGCACTGGTCCATCTTACGCTCTCCAGGGACCTGGACACAGCACTCCTGGGCGGGCAAGGAGGGTCTGGCACCGGACCCCTCGGGCTTGCCGCCATACGGCTTCTCCATTTATTACCTGGGTGACCCGAGATCTATTACTGAACTTCTATTTTTATCCTAAAATGCATTCATTTTATGCATTTGTGAACTTATTTTCGTGTGTGTTGTGAGGTAAGGAGCTAATTTTATTTTTTTTTCCACTGGGCTGGTCAGTTGTTCCCACACCGTGTACTGAAGGACCCAGCCTTTCCTCACACAGGTGCAGGCTTCCTCCGCTCCTCACAGACTACTGCCTGTGCGTGGGTCTGTTTCTTGGTCCCCTGTTCTGTTCTATTTTCTCATTTATTTCTCGATCACATTGTTTTAGTTACTATATCTCTATATGAAGTTTTCTTTCCTTTAAAGTTTATTTATTTCTTTGGAGATAGACAGAGAGAGCAAGCAGGGGAGAGGCAGGGAGGGAGAGGGAATCCCAAGCAGGCTCCTTGATGTCCGGGGGCTTGATCTCATGAACTATGAGATCATGACCTGAGACAAAATCAAGAGCTGGACACTAATTGACTAAGCCACTCAGGTTGGCCCTGTATGAAATCTTTAAAAAAATTATTTTAATGCTTATTTATTTTTGGCCGGGGGGAGAGAAAGAAAGGCAAAACGTAAGTGGGGGAGGGGCAGAGAGAGAGGGAGACACAGAATCTGAAGGAGGCTCCAGGCTCTGAGCACAGAGCCTGACGCGGGGCTTGAATTTGTGAACCACGAGATCATGACCTGAGCTGAAGTTGGACGCTCAACCGACTGAGCCACCCAGGCGCCCCTGAAATCTTCTGATTTCCCTTTTTTGAAGGTTTATTTAAGTCATCTTTACCCTCACATGGGGCTCGAACTCACGACCCTGAGATCAAGAGTCACATGCTCTTATTATTGACAGAACACAGGACTTCGTGCAGTCCTGAGTTCTCCCGTTCCTCACAATTGTCTTTAGACGCCCTTGGCATTTTACCCTGTGATTTTTTGAATTACTTTGCCCAGGTCCTTTCAAAAGCAGCTTGCTTCCCTAAGCCTCCGCTTCCTTCACCATCCAATGGTGATGCTAGGGGGCCCACGCCTCGCAGGAACGCAGGGACGAAACGTAAGGCCAGGAACACACCGCCCGGGGCTACAGGCCGGAACACAAGGGCCACCCGGTAGACGGTAGTGTCATCGTCCTCAAGTGGCCACCCTGATGCAGCCACTGCTCCGTTTTAAAACCTTTGTTGGCTTCCCGGTCACGCGGAGTAAAGTTCGCACGGCCTGCCAAGCCACCTGCCCCCGGCTGACCTCTCCTGCGGCCCCTCCGGCCTCTCCCTCCTCCCTGCTCACTATCGATATCATGTCCCAGCCTCCGCCAACTTGCGGTTACACGCGTGGTGCCGGGGCCTCCCCTTGCACGTGCCGTCCCCCCAGCTGAGAGGTCCTTCGGCCCTCTGAACCCCAGATGATGGCTCCTCTGGGAAGAAGTTAGTCACTTCGTCATGATTATGTCTCTCTGCTGTGACTTAGTGACCTTGGCACAGCCCTTGGCGATTCCCTAACAGGTGTCCGCTCACAGAGAGAGACACACACAGACTCGGAAGCAGGCTCCGGGCTGCCAGCCCAGAGCCTGACGCGGGGCTCAAACTCGTGAACCACGAGATCCTGACCTGAGCCGAAGTCGGATGCTTAACTGACTGAGTTCCCGGGCGCCCTGTACACACACGCCTTCACTTACTGAAGGCGCGTAACAGCCACAAAAAGGAGACTTCTCTCCCACCGATTAGGAGGGGGCAGGGATAGTAACTTGTCCGAGATCACAGAGCCTGTCAGCAGCTGAGCGGACTTGAACCCTGGTCTAATTGCAACACTCGTTCTATTATAGCAGGCAGCCTTTTGAAGTATGACTTTCTTCCCTTTTCTGACTCCCTTCCCCTTTTTTATTTTTATTTATTTTTTGGATGTTTATTTGTGATTGACAGAAAGACAGAACACGAGCAGGGGAGGGGCAGAGAGAGAGGGAGACACAGAATCTGCAGCAGGCTCCAGGCTCTGAGCTGTCAGCACCGAGCCTGACACGGGGCATGGGGCTCGAACCCATGAGACATGAGATCACGACCTGAGCCGAAGTCGGACGCTACACTGACTGAGCCCCCCGGGCGCCCCCCTCCCTTCTCTTTTCCACCCTGCTATGGTCTTCCTGCTTGAGCCCTCACCCTCGTCCCCTCTCACCCCACCCCTAATGGCTTACCTCTCCGGGCTGTCACCTCTCCTATTTCATGCCATCTGTCACCCAAGCAGGTGCCTCTGTGAGGACGGTGTGTCCTGGGTTTAGCACGTTGCTGGTATTCAGGACACAGAACATGGAGCCACGTGGCTGCCTCCTCAGACGCTGTTAGCTGGGTGGAAGCCTTTCACAGCCCAAATGTGACTGAAAGCGGTAAGCAAACAAGCCCCCGGTCTACAACGCCAGGCTTTCTTGGGCACGATTCTCAGGTCTCCAGAGAGGATGGGAGCCAGCCGGCCCGGGGGAGGAGCGAGAACCGTGCCAGCTGAAGCCTGGCCTGGATGGTCAGCGCTGCCGCCCAGCAGAACAAAGGGCGTGGGGATGGCACCGCAGCCCGTGGTACCGTGTCCCCGGCGCTGGCCCCGGCAGTCAGAGCTGCACTGCTGCCCTCTGAGCGGGTTTCCTCCCCTCACCCATGCCCAGAGTTCTAGGGACTGTGTAGACCTCCCTCTTCCTCTGTCCTCCGTCTTCCCGCAAGTCCCACAGGCAACCGGGAGACTGGGCTGCGGCAAGGGAAGCCTCCGAGGGTGAGGAGCAACCAACGTGTGTGCACGTGATGGCGGCGGGACACCTGCACAACGCCCGTCATAATCGGACATGGGGGAGCGGAGTGTTCCGGAAGCCCAGATCCCAATGCGAGGTTGCCATCTGGTAGTCTCGTTAAGCACAGCACGTCCCTCGTGTCCGGCCTCATTACGGCCACTAACTCTGGCAGAAGGGGGACTCCTTTGGTAAAGGAGGGGTGATCGTCCCAGGGTGGACAAGGCAGGCCTGCAGAATCGGGAGTTTCGGGGCACAGGGCGCCCTGGCCGACTGATAGGGTGTGTGCCCTTGGTGGGATCAAGTCACCAGGCTGTCATCGTTCAGTAACCAGCATCCTGCCTAGTTTGGGCCTGTCGCTCCCCCCCCCCCGCAGCCCCGACAGCCACGGCACTAACCAGGCTCACTTGGTTTGGCATGTGTCATTGTATAGAAGAGCCAACTGCCGTCCAGGCGTATCCCGCTCAGTCTCTTTTGAGTGAGGTCTGTGTGTCGCATTCTGGGGGCGACCCTCTGGGTACACGGACTACATCAGGTTTGCCGGCTTACAAAACGTGGCCAGGGATGGCGCCCCCAGAAGCCCAGGAAGCCAGCCTGCCCCCGGGACGGCCGTGCTTGTCTGAGTGTGACATGCTGCACAGTCTCGCTTCCGCAGCCCCTCTTCACGCCCAGCTTCGTTCACTCCCCGAGCCCGGATCACCTCATGGGCTCGGCATCGCACACGAGCTTCCAACCCCCTGCGGCTGCCTGCGCCTCGAATGGGGCGGACATCACAGGACTATCTTGCTCAGGGAACGCTTCCCACGTACGCAGCCAAACTCCTCGGCCTGGCTTTCGTGGTCTTTCGTCACCTGGCCTCATCGTGCTCTGTTTTTCATGACGGCTCAAAATGTTCTTCGTTGGCCTCCCAAGGTTACTCCATGCTGCCCTCCCACCGATGACCTCCTGCCTGTCCTCTGCCTGCAAGTCACATGGTCCAAACACGACTCTAGCCCTTCAGCCCGCCCCGTCGTCTCCAGCCCCACCAGTCCCTGGGGAGGACGGGACACAAGGTCCTTGAAATAAAGGCTTCCTGACCCTACGGCACCCAACTCCTGCTCCCGCACAGGGAAGCAACTTCCTGCCGTACTCTCGTACTTTCTGGGATGTGGCCCGCCTCTCTGGGCCTTAGAGAGAGGCTCGTAAGGTAGGAGAGCCTCGCTGGCCTGGGGGGGCGGCAGGCCCTCTGAGTCTCCCTGGGTGCCTCCCAGCAGGGCTGCCGGAAACAAAGTGCTGAGTCTCACTGCCGGCTGTGGGCTTCTCCCAATTCACTTCTCCTGCGGACAGGACCACCTGTGACCTCTAGGGGGACTCTCAAAACCTCAGCAGAGAGTGGGGGTAAAATCCAAAGGCTGATGTGAAGGACTCAAGGAAAACCTCGAGAAAGAAGAGACCAGACACTGAGCAGGGATGTGTGTGAAATACTGCTTTTTATTGGTTGGCACAAGATTACAACCTACAATTCCAACGCCCTTCCCTCCTACACAGCTCAAATGGAAGGAAACTGACACAGAGAAAGGAACAGCACGCTCACAGGCTTAAGCACTGCTTTTACGAAAAGGACTGGGCTGCGGGGACGGTGGAACCCCAGGGCAGGTACCGAAGCTCTATCCGGACTGCAGGGAAGGGCCGGTCTGCCCTCTGTTGCTGGAGCACAGAAGCAGACGCTTTAGTAAAGGCAACGGTTATATGGGATGGGCCAGCTGTTAAAGAGGGAAGGTGGGATTCCCATCTGCTGTGTACCTGTCTCAGACCCCAGCCTGGGCCGGCTGGGCACAGCTCCCTTTCTTTCCAGCCCTTCCTCCACAACCCGACGGTACCCACAGGAGAGAGAGGTGTGAAGGGAGCCTAAGAACACCCTCCTTGAGAAGAGGAAGCCAGAATATTTGGTATCTGGCACCTTCTCTGGACCAAATTCCACTCCTCTCAGCTCCTCTTCTCCGGGCACTGCACGGGTCTGGCTTATGAGTGCTAGAAAGATACTGGGGGAGGGGCCAGGCCCAGGCCAGTGGCCCCAAGTGGGCAGGAAGATTGGACTTTCCACGCAATACCAAGCAAGGCTGTTTTGGAAACAAACAAGAAAAGGAAAGGAAGACCATGCACCCGTGGATTAGAAGCTCCTAAGTCCTGGGGTGCATCTGCAGTGGGGGAGGGGTCACAGGGTTCCAAACCCCAGTGTCACATGCTGCACTGCCAGGTCCCAACCCCTCCTCCCACACCAGTGCTGTTCCTTGGGTTTCCTCAGTTTGGCTGAGCTCGCTGGGGTCACGTCTGCCAGGCTCCCCAAGGCCAGGAGTACTCAGCCCACTGGATGTTCCGCCTTGTACCCTTTCTACAAACAGGAGGCATGCCGCCCACGCAGGTGACACACACACTCACTCTCCAGAATGGTCACCGGGGGACTAGGGGACTTAATGATGGGAAGGAGAAGTTGTTCGCTTTTCTGGCTGGCCCTGATGGAAGGGGTCAGTAGCAGACTTGTGGTGGGATCGGAGCAGTCTAGTTTGAGCATGTGGGGTCCCCCAGGGGACTGGTCCCTGGGGCCACGGGTCCCTGGCTCTCGTCTCAGTTCTGGAGATGTTACTAGACTTGACCTTTTAAGATTAAACTAAAATGTATGCGCACTACGAGGAACAGATAAAGACTGTCCTTTGGGGAAAAAACTCAAAACACCTTGGCTGCTTACCTCAATTTAAGGGGTTCCCTGGAAATACCTGCTGAACTTGGCCGAAGGGGGACTGCATCTGGACAATACACTTGCGAAAGGAAAAAAAGCCCATCTAGTTCACCTGTTTTACAGTCGGAATGGTCCCGGGGATTTTAGCCTTTTGGCTGCTGAAGGTAGATGAATGATGTGGAGGGAACTGTAGTGAGGATGCCTCTTAAACCAACCTCGTACCATTTGGAGGCCACATCCTGCGGCCGAGCAAACAGAGCCGGGGCCTCGCTGCCTCCTCAGGGCCAGTCCCCTAGCAAGGTCATTGGAGAGGATGGGAGACAGGGTCCGTGAAATAAAGGCGGCGCTGGCCAGAGCAAATATAAAGATGCTACTAAGGGGCTTCCACGTCCCCTCTCTCAGATACACTCGGGTAGGCCCGAGCCACCTGCTTTACAACAGCCCCCAACATCCTCAAATACTCCTGACTTCTTTAAGCACATGGCAAACTGGTAGCGGTCTCTCTTAAGATACAGCTATTAGTTAAATTTTACTTATTCTAGCCATCTGTCTTTTCTTTGTAAACCAGGCTGAAAGCTTTCAGACAGCGAAGCAATAAAAACAGAGCTGATATTTACAAACCTGCACCACACACCGTCTCTCTTTTATAAGCGAGTGGACCAACTGTTTCTCTAACAACAAAATACAACTGTGCTGCTGGGCTATGCAAACACCCCATCTACGTCCATTCGCAGGGGGGAGTGAAAGGGTGAGGTCCTCGGAGGCTAACCACAATGGAAGCAAAATTAGAGTTTGGAAAGGAGGACC